>NC_140599.1:6793299-7033299 GCF_057381915.1 Diplotaxodon limnothrissa | reverse complement strand
CTATATTCTCAGCAGCATATTAAACATATAAGGAGAATCATGTGCTAACAGCTGTCTAAATGACTCGGCTAAAGTTAGTAGCATGCTTGCTTGTTTTTTTTCTGCTTCCACTTGTCTTTGCACTAGGATGATGTCGGCGTAAATGTGCAGTCATATTCGTTGTGTTCCCACTAGTGCTTTCAGGTTAATCTCGTTGAAATGACCTTAACGCCACAACACGGCAAATCTCCGTTAACGAGCTACCGCCGATCGCCCCGTGCATGGGGCTAGACGGCCAACACGTTAACGAGCTAACTGCGCTAACACACTAGTTCCCACCCATGTAATTGAGCATTGCATGGCACATCCAACATACTGTTTTACTTTAGTGCATGACTCGCTTACCTTCAGGGTCATACGTCACATGAAAACCAAAATAATTCCAAACGCCAGATCTGAATGAGGGTGGGGGAGGTCCATGTTGCAAGGAGAGCTTAACTTCTGTCTCGCTAGCTTGCCCTGCGCTCTTCCTTCTGACGATGCTGTCTGTGTTGAGCGCTCAGTGAATCTGCGTTCGACTACTCCGCCTAGGCTCGACAGTGCAGCCTAGGCGGAGTAGTCGAACGCAGATTCACTGAGCGCTCAACACAGACAGCATCGTCAGAAGGAAAGTTGATAAAATAAATTAAAAATTTTGTATTGTTCGATACATATGTGTACCGAACCGAAAGCACCATATCGAACGGTTCAATATCGATACGAATATCGTTGCACCCCTAATATATATATATATATATTGTTACGAACTTGTATGTCCATGTGTTTGTTTGTGCAGGTGTTGTGTTTTTTTCTATGTTAATTTAGCTGTGCCAGGGCCCTGTTCCGATTGGTGCGTGGATATACTGCCCCGGCGTGATTGGATCCAGCTGGAGGACCCGCCCATTAAAAGGAGGCTGGAGTGCTACAGCGGGAGAGGTCCTCGCGTTTCCCCTCATCACCCAGCAGTAGTCCTGTGGTAGCCGCTGGCTGCAGTATACGCTTGAAAGTTGTGGAAGTGGAGTGGGTAGGGGTGAGCTGCCGTTTCTTTTGATCACCCGTTTTCTCCTGTTTTGAGTTAGTTAAGGAGGTCAGACTCTGTCTTTATTTTTGACCTTGTTTTGGTAAGGTCAGGGGTGCGGGATTTGTGTAGGTTTGTTTTGTTTATTGTTTTGGCCTTGGCTCACCCTGAAGTGTTGACACTCCCGTTTTGGTTCTCTTTATTCACATTGTACATAAATCACCTCACATCTAACGGATTTGTTTCGTGTGACTGCTTGGGTCTTGGGGGGGGAAGCGAGTGCCTCGCTCATGTTATGGCCTGGCCCTAGACGGGTCGTAACATGAATTGGGGGCTCGTCCTCTGCCTTTTTCTGTGGGTTTTCGCGTGTGTTTGGTCTGTTGGCGGTTTTCTTGGGTGTGGGGGTGGTAGGTGTGTGGAACTATGGAGTTTTCTTTGGATGATTTTGTTACTTCGCCTTCATGGGATAAAATAGTGAAGTGCAGGAAAGCGGATTTGCTTATTATTGCTAGTTGTTATGATATTCAAGTGTCCTATGGTGCCCGCAAAGTGGAGGTTAGGGACGCTTTGTGTGCAGAGCTGGTGGAGCGAGGCATCCTTCCTGCCCCGAAGGCAGCTGTAGAGCAGCCTGATGGCGGGGGTGTGAAGGTGGCTCCGGAGGCTGAGCCGGGGCCGGATGCCAAAGGGCCTGTTAACGTGCTACCAGCCGAGGCGGACTCTGATTCAGCCGAGGCGGGCTCTGATGCAGCCGAGGCGGACTCTGATGCTGCTGGGGCAAATATTGAAGCAGCTGGGTCTGGTACGGCCGGGGAACCCCTGGCGGGGCGGTCTACGGAAGATCTCCGTTTGACCCTCCGTATAAGGGAGGTGGAAACCCGTGCTAAAGAGCTTGAGGTACAAGCAATGCACCTCCGTGTCAGAGCTTTGGAGCTGGAGCGAAAGCCCTCCACATCTGCCTCTAGTCATCCTAGTACGTCCACCGCTGTCCCAACAGGTTTTGACATCACTAGGCACGTTAAACTGGTTCCTCCGTTTCGTGAGGCCGAAGTGGATTCCTATTTTAACACTTTTGAGCGTATAGCGGCCGCGTTAAGCTGGCCGAAGGAATTTTGGCCGCTGCTGTTGCAATGCAAACTGGTTGGCAAAGCCCAGGAGGTGTGTACCAGTTTGTCAATTGAAGATAGCCTGGATTATGACATCATGAAGAAGACTGTGTTGCAGGCATATGAGCTCGTCCCAGAAGCCTACCGTCAAAGATTTAGGAAGTGTGAAAAAACCGCCAATCAGACATTTGTGGAGTTTGGGTCATGGTCTGGTTGGGCACCTGCAGGTCTCAGACAGCGGCTCCTCCTCCTTTAGGCGGAGTCCGGTTGCCCCTCCCTGGCTGACCACCTGTGAGCAATCGTGCCAGCGGTATATCAGACCTGCGCTCTCAACCATTCATCGCCTGAGTATCTGCTATCCCCATATTAGTTCAGTGGAGCATCATAAACCTTGTCCTGACGCCATGTGATGACTCACCTGTTTTTTCTTGTCCTCAGAGATAGCACCCGGAGTGGAGATCTCGTTCCCCTCGCTCCCGTCCTCCTGGACCTGGGCCGCCTGCTGCTTATGTTGCCCCCCTGGTGTGACAGGTGCCTGGGAGGGGTGCGATCCTAGATCCTGCAGCTGTGTATTGAAATAAAGAGGCACAGATCATGAACTTGTTTACGTTTCAACTGCAGGATTTATTCTGCTCATCAACAGGGGAACAAATCATTAATCGCCTCTCATAAGACCCAGCAATTCTTTGTAACGTGTGGCATAACAGCTGTCAGCGCATTGTCAAAAGTACAGGAATAACCTTGCCGAGTATACATTAACCATCATAAATATAGATAACATTGGCTCGCAGTGACCAGGTTGCCTCAGCCTTTGTTCCGGTTACACATACATATCACTGCATCAAGAAATACAATGTACTGTAACTCACAGCCCGTAAATAGCAAATAACCATTCGTATACAGCACATGAGCAGCTATGCAAGCATTAATTACAGCCTTTGCATCCTGTCTTACTTCAACAAGACATATAGAGAACACACAACTGAGAACGTGCCTTAGCATCGCTACGGTACTTGAGGCTCACTTCCCCCGCTAGCCAGTCCATTAGCCTAGCACGATCACGTTCACATCACGATCTCATTCAAAACACAATACTTAAACAGTACTTAACTTATAACGGTATACTTTCATTCACGAGTTCACAACAGTCTTATTGCTTCTACTGTGTTACCTATTAGTCATTTTGAGGACTAGTAACCCACCTGTGTATTGAAATAAAGAGGCACAGATCATGAACTTGTTTACGTTTCAACTGCAGGATTTATTCTGCAGATTTGCCTCCCAGGGGTTTTTACGCTCCTCCTGGCCGCTATGCGCCACCTAGTGGTATTTTTTAAGTAATGCCATGGAAGATGTAAAGTGTAATTAGAAAATACTGATTTAACACTGAACGATATAACAAAGACCAAAATATAACTGGGGTGTTCCCTTTATTTCCTTGTATGAAGACATAAACTGAACTAACATCCCCATAAGTCTTTTTATCTCTTAATTTTTTAACTATTAGTGTAATCCAGATTTACCAGCCACACATTTCAACTTAACACATATGTTAACCTTTTACACTTACACAACGTGGCCTGCCGGCCCACCGCTCACCTGCCTGCCTCCCCACGCCTCGACCGCTTCCGGGCTTTCCGCTCCACCTGTCCCCTCCATCTGAAACCAAGTAAGGCAATTCAATTCAACTGTGGAGGATTGTTGGTTGTCTGCTGGATCCCCTCTGATCGTGATCTCCTCTTATTCCAGTGCCCCCGGTCCCTACCTAGTCCTGTTTCTACCTCCCCGCTGCCCCCGCTGTTCAGCCGTCTCCTAGAGGTGTCTAGGTCGCCCTCATTATTCACCGACGAATCCTACGCACCACTAGTGTGGTGGCGTCGCTTTGTTTTTTACCTTTGTTTACCTGTGGGCGGAAATAAATCATTTGTTCTCTGTCACCTCGCTTCCGGGTTGGTTTCTGCACCTGTGTCCATCCCTGTTCCCTCGTGCCGCTGGGCCGTGACAGTTTGCCCGTGAAAAGAGTCGCTTGTTTGAACGATAGTTGCAGGCCAGTAAAGTAAAGGATCTCGAGGGGCTGAAAGAGCTTCTTTTGTTAGAGGAATTCAAAAAATGTTTGCCGGACCAAGTAGTCATTTATCTGAATGAGCAAAAGGTGACCTCACTTGCTAAAGCGGCAGTGATGGCTGATGAGTTTACTCTCACCCACAAAACTATATTTTCGGCCGCTGTCTCACAGAATATCAGGGTGGGACAGGAAAGGAAAATAAAGTCCCCAAAGATAGGACTGAAAGATAGACAGGAGGATGGTGTTAATCGCGACTGTTTTTATTGTCGCGAACCCGGACATCTGATCGCTGGCTGTCCTGCACTCCGGAGGAAAGAGCAGCGCAAAGGCTCTAAAAATCCAGCAGGCGTAGGTCTCATCAAAGTTGTCCCTTTGCCTAAATCGCATTCCACTCTCACCCGTGATTTGCACCATGCGGATGTGGAAATAGAGCCACGTTTTGAACCATTTATCACGAAAGGCTTTGTTTCTGTGGCGGGAGAAGAGAGTGATAAAGTGCCTGTTACTATTCTTCGGGACACAGGTGCGCATCAGTCGTTTATGTTGGATAGTGTACTGCCATTGTCAGATAAAACTGCTTGTGATTCAGATGTGTTGGTTTGGGGAATTAAGATGAGCGTTCTTCGGGCGCCGTTACACAAGGTGCATTTGCATTCGCCCGTGAAACCGGGGCATGTTAAAGTTGCGGTGAGTTCCCAGTTGCCTATTAAAGGGGTTTCATTTATTCTGGGAAATGACTTGGCTGGTGGAACAGTTTTTCCACCGCCTGAAGTGGTGGAAATGCCTGTTCCTTCTGTTACTGATGCTGCCACCCCTTTATCAAGCGTGTTTCCTGTTTGTGCTATTACTCGTGCGCAATCGCGCAAATTTGATGATGTTGTGGATGTTGCTGACATGTTTAGGGCGACGTTAGACGAAAGAAAATCTCCCAGCCGTGAGAGTGGCAGAATAGGAAGCGGAAATGATGTAACAAAACTGATGCCAGAGCTGGATGAGAAATTGAATAGGGATGCATTGACAACCGCTCAGCAGAATGACTCATCACTGGCTCCCTGTTTTCTATCTGCAGCTAAGAGTGCAGGAAGTGAATCTCCCACTTCTTATTTTGTGCAAGATGGAGTTCTTATGAGGAGGTGGTCCCCTGACCGGTGTGGTTTGCCTGGTGCTACGCAGGTGGTGGTGCCGAAGCCACATCGAGGGCAGGTGCTTAGCTTAGCGCATGATGCCAGCATGGCTGGACATCTTGGGGTGAACAAAACTTATCATCGGGTGTTGCGCAACTCCTTTTGGCCAGGGTTGAAAGCTGATGTGGTGGCATATTGCCGTACCTGTAGCACATGTCAGATGGCGGGGAAACCTAACAGACCCATCCCACCTGCTCTGTTACATCCTATTCCAGTAATAGGTGAGCCGTTTGAAAAAGTAATATTGGATTGTGTGGGTCCCCTGCCAAAAACTAAATCCGGACACCAATACATACTTACAATAATGTGTTCAGCAACAAGGTTCCCGGAGGCAATTCCACTACGCACGCTGAAAGCAAAACCGGTGATAAAAGCACAAACTTAAGTTTTTCTCTACTTTCGGGCTTCCAAAGGTTATTCAAACAGACCAAGGAACGAATTTCACCTCAAAAGTGTTTGCACAGGTTGTGGAGGAGTTGCACATAAAACATGTAAAATCCAGTCCATACCACCCAGAAAGTCAAGGTGCTCTGGAGAGATTCCATCAAACCCTCAAAGCTATGCTGCGCAAGTTCTGCGCAGAGTCGGATAGAGAATGGGATGAGGGTCTGCCGTTATTGTTGTTTGCCGTCAGAGAAACCACTCAGGAATCCTTGGGATTCAGTCCGATGGATCTGGTGTTTGGACACGTGGTCCGCGGTTCCCTCCGCCTTCTGAAGGAGAAGTGGTTGTCAGAAACTTCTGAAACCCAGCATAATGTTCTGGATTATGTTAGCGGACTTCGGGAAAAGCTTCACCTTGCATGTCAGTTAGCTCGAGAAAATCTGTCACATACGCAGGCAAAAATGAAAGCTCGTTATGATAAAAAGGCTGTTCGTAGAAGTTTTCAGCCGGGAGAGAAAGTGTTGGTGTTGCTGCCTGTGGTAGGGTCCAGTTTATTAGCTCAGTTCGCTGGCCCATATGTGGTGGAACAGAAACTCAGTGATAGCAATTATGTGATTCAGACCCCAGACCGCCGGAGAAAGTCTAGGGTTTGTCATATTAATATGTTAAAATCGTATCACTCGAGGAGTCCTTCGGGTGCGCCGTCTCCAGTGTGCGCCGCTAGTGTTGTTTCTCCTTATGAACCCTCTGATGACGGGCTACTCCAGAAAAGTGAAGCGCTGGGTAGCGGCCGATTGAAAAATTCGGAGATCTTAAATGATTTAGACACATATTTAGCCCACCTATCTGAACCCACTCGGGCTGACATCACTGATCTGATAGAGAACAATTTATCACTTTTTTCTGATCACCCTCGTCAAACTGCTGTCCTGTGCCACGACATTGACGTGGAAGGACATAAACCGATTAAGCAGCATGCTTACCGAGTGAACCCAGTGAAAAGAGCGATAATGCAGAAGGAAGTTGACTATCTCTTAGAACACGGTTTAGCCTTTCCGAGCGCCAGCGCATGGAGTTCACCGTGTGTGCTAGTACCAAAACCTGACAACACTCTTCGGTTTTGTAATGATTACAGGAAAGTTAACGCTGTTACCAAACCTGATTCATTTCCTCTTCCTAGAATGGAGGATTGTATTGATAGAGTGGGATCGGCATCTTTTGTAACCAAACTTGATCTGTTAAAAGGTTACTGGCAAGTACCTTTAACTCCCAGAGCCTCTGAAATATCTGCTTTTGTCACGCTAGATCATTTTCTCCAGTACACGGTTATGCCGTTTGGGTTGCGTAATGCACCCGCTACTTTCCAGCGCCTTATGGCCAAAATACTGGCAGGCGTGAATAACTGCGATGCCTACTTGGATGATGTTGTCATTTACTCATCCACCTGGTCTGACCACTTACAAACACTCTCCCTCGTTTTCAGCCGTTTTCAGAAAGCCTCGCTTACGCTAAACCTAGCCAAATGTGAATTTGGCAGAGCCACCATCACATATCTGGGAAAACAAGTGGGTCAGGGACAGATACTGCCGGTGACCGCGAAAATACAGGCGATCGTTGAGTTTCCAGTCCCACAAACGAGAAGGGCGCTGCGCCGATTTCTAGGAATGTGTGGTTATTACAGAGGTTTTTGTAAGAACTTTGCCACTGTTGTCGTTCCTCTCACCGATTTGATCAGTCCGGTGAAGCCTTTTGTGTGGACGCCTGTTTGTCAGACTGCTTTCGAGTCTGCGAAAGCATTACTGTGCAGTTCCCCTGTTCTTACGGCACCAAATTTCATGTCCCCTTTCAAGCTCGAGGTTGACGCTAGTGCGGCTGGTGCAGGAGCTGTCCTTATGCAGGAGGACCATTGCCGCGTGGATCGCCCAATTTGTTACTTCTCAAAAAAATTCAACAAACATCAGATGAACTACAGTACTATTGAAAAAGAAGCCCTTGCCTTGTTGTTAGCCCTACAGCATTTCGAGGTGTATATCGGATCCAGCTCTATCCCTGTTCAAGTGTTCACTGACCATAACCCATTGGTATTTCTCTCCCAGATGCAAAACTCAAATCAGAGACTTATGTGTTGGTCCCTTCTTTTGCAAGGCTTCAACCTGCAGATCAAGCATAAGAAGGGGACGGAAAATGTCATCGCGGACGCCCTGTCGAGAGCGATTTTGTAGTTCAGGAATTAAACAATAGGAGGATTGTTTAATTCTTATGGAAGGGAGTGTTACGAACTTGTATGTCCATGTGTTTGTTTGTGCAGGTGTTGTGTTTTTTTCTATGTTAATTTAGCTGTGCCAGGGCCCTGTTCCGATTGGTGCGTGGATATACTGCCCCGGCGTGATTGGATCCAGCTGGAGGACCCGCCCATTAAAAGGAGGCTGGAGTGCTACAGCGGGAGAGGTCCTCGCGTTTCCCCTCATCACCCAGCAGTAGTCCTGTGGTAGCCGCTGGCTGCAGTATACGCTTGAAAGTTGTGGAAGTGGAGTGGGTAGGGGTGAGCTGCCGTTTCTTTTGATCACCCGTTTTCTCCTGTAATGTCATCGATTCACGTAATGTCTCTGTAACTAAAAACGCTGGGTCAGGGGACCCAGGACCATGACATGCACAACAAGCTTTGCCAGTCCAGATTATCAATATTCAGGAATAGGAACAGAAAGGCAATTTAATGACTAAATAACCACTGAAATGACCACTAGAATGATCAAAATGTATATTTCACTGTGTGTGCTTCTGTGTGCATCCTGATTAGCAGCAGGATGTACTAACCACAGTAGAGGGTGTTACGGCCCTAGCAGAGCCTCTCTCTCTCCTGAGGGTGCCTGTGTGGGCGTGTCCCACTACCTCCTGCCTGAGGTGCCACCTTTCCCTCCTGTACAGCTGACTCCCATCAGCAATTAAAGGTATTTAAGCCCAGAGCAGGGTGAGCTCTGCGCCAGAGTGCCATTTTGTGTGGGTACAGCTAGTGAGCTGAGTGTTTGCGGTGGTTTCCAGCTAGTGAGCTGTGTATTGTGGTTTCCAGCTAGTGAGCTGTGTATTGTGGTTTCCAGCTAGTGAGCTGTGTATTGTGATTTCCAGCTAGTGAGCTGCACTTTCCTTTTGACTTTTTGCTTTATTTGACCAACGCCTGAGTTTTGTTTCTTTTATGGTGATAGCGGCTTGTCCGTCTCTTTTAGTTGAATTACTTCAATAAAACTGTTTTATTTAACTGTTTCGCCTCCTTGATTCCTTTTTCTGACCCGGTCACTTTTGTTACTTCCCCCTCATCGCCTAGACCCCCCCAGGGGAACGTAACAAGTGGGGGCTCGTCCGGGATTTGAACCCGGGACCTCTCGCACCCCAAGCGAGAATCATACGCCTAGACCAAATTTTTTTGTAGGCACACTTTCTACACCTGGTGCACGGGGCTGCTGTTCCAATCCTGGAGGTGCGCCTTTGCTCCTTCTCATTTTGTTGGTGGGATATGGGTCACACTCTGGTTCAAACTGCTGTATCTTGAGATAAATGGGAGAACTGGCTGAGAATCGAGGACAAGGCCGTCTTGCAATTGTTGAGGTCACCAGCATGTGCCCCAGCTCCTCCAGGATCACTCTTCATTTACAGATTGTAGAGGACGCCCCAACATTAGTGATGTTGATTCCTACAAAGGCATTGTATCCCAAGACATCCAGGAAATTGGAGAAAAAAAAACAAGCTGCCATCAGTTACTTTTCCTTCAACAACTTGAGGTGCCAACATCCTCTCTAAGTTATTCAAACTGTATTTGTGCCCACGGTGTCATGGTCCTGGGTCGTGCGACCCAGTGTTTTGTGTTTAGCCTATTTTGATGTTTATTGTTTGTTTAGGAGAGGAGCTGAACAGGCTCTGCCGCATTATGGATCGCATCATCGGATGCATGGATCCAAGAGTGGTTTCCACGGGATTGGCGGCCATGGACGCCATTTTGTTGCGGGAGCCACGGTTGCGACAGCTCCCCCGCCTCATCGAGGCGTTTGACTCCCTGGGCCCCCTTAAGGAGGAGCTTCGTGCCCGTGCGCTGGCCCAGAGGGTCCTGAATGCTGCCTCAGCACCCACACCTCCACCCCGTAAACGGGTGTCGTCGCCGCTGCCTCATGAGCCAGAGGCTGTGGGAGGTGGAACGCTGAGGCCCACTTCCACTCAACCATCGCCTCACCGTGGATCGGCTTCCTCGTTTCCGCCACAGTCAAGCTGCACTGACCAGCACACGGAGGCGATGGAGGCCATAGATTTTGGGGACGATGAGCATCAGCAGGTGTTACGGGCTTATCGGGAGGAGGAGCTCCGTTGGAAGCCTTGGCTCATTCCCGAGGAGGAGCTCCCACCTGTCGCCCTGCTTCGGGCCGGCCGCTCGCCTTCACCCCCTCGCGAGGACTTCTCGTCTCCGGCCGCTTTTCTGGCGAGGATGTGGGCAGGGGAAGAGGACCCAATCCCGACAGTTAACGCTGCTGCGCTCGCGGCCGCTCCCAGGAGGAAGCGGCGTCGGCGTCGCTCTACACAGCACTCAGAGGTCAGTGATAATGTTCTGCTGCCACTGAAACGCCCTGGATGTAATGAGGGCGAGCGGCTTGGAAAGACAATTAAGGTCTCGGAGATGGAGACTCAATTTACCTGTAATGTTAACTCCGTCACCCCCCCATGCACCTCATCGCGGTCTGTTTTCTCGGGGGCCAGTGAAGAAGCTGCCTTTTCCATGCCTCTGACTGCTAATGTCGAGGGTGTTAATCTTGTGCCCACGTTGTGTTTTGACAAAAAAGCTAAAATTTCTGATGTTGGGCACGCTATTCTTGGGGAAGACACACTGCCAGCACCAAACTGTGAAACCGACACTGCCAAACCGGCCATAGACTGTCCAGTCCTGGGAATTAAACCAAGTGATGTACTGTTAAACCCTGGTATTATGTATGAGCAGGCTGAGGGGGGCATTAGTGAAACAGAATGTGCTAATGATTCTGCACACCCAGAACATCCATCTTCCGCTGAGAGGGCTTCTTTTAAGACCGCTACGGCATCTGGGGCCTTATTTAAGACCGTGTCTCAGCCCCTGCTGTCCGTTAACTACAAATTAAGTGAGAAAGCTTCTGATCTGACCAGTAGTAAGACTGTATTGCCTTTGGCTAGCACCCCCCTTTCCGAGTCTGTTTTCCTTGTTCCCAAGTCAAATAACAAATGTTCTGTTTGTATAACTAGGCCAGCGAGAGAAGAAATGTCCAGTGTTGCTCATGAAAATGTCTGTTATGATCCTGTGCTGATCGGTCCCCATGTTGCTCACCCTGCTGATGGTTTGACCAGAGTGAGTGCTTTGGAGCCCGACATCAGCGACTGCTTTTCTACACCAGTCCATCGGCACGGGACGATTATTATGGGTCTGCCAGGGTTCCCTATGTCCGTGGATGACATTGCAACTTCCGCTAATACAAAACTGAAGGACTGTTTAAGTTATGCTCCCGCTTTATCCAATGACAAGGCTGAATTTTGTGTTTCCAAGACTGTCGGGGGCAAGCGCCATGCTAGTCATTACAAACCAGCTAGCCCTTTAACTGCACCCCTGGGCCAGGACCTTTTGACGGCAGTTAATGAACTGGCCGATCTAAAGACGATTCAGTCGGATTGCTCAGAGCCAGTCCACTATGTTTTCTGTGCAAAGTCAAGTCCATGCGCATTCCACTCACTAGCCTTCTACAGCCAATTAGTGTGTGTGGCTGAACCCCTCCTTAACTCAGTCTCGCCAACGGGGGGCTTAGATCCCAATAAGCGTAGTTATTTCCCATGTGACTGCCAAATTATTGTGTTAAAATCATCTGCACATAATCCTGGTTGTTTTATGTGGGTTCATGACTCAAGTCTTGGCCTTAAGAATCATGATTCCTGGGACAATATAACCATCGCTTATGTCACTGAGCCAACTTATTTCAGGTCTGAAATGTTGTTTGAATCGTGCTCCAAGACAGAAGGTGTGTTTAGCTCCCCAAGAAGGGCAACTAAGGACAAGCTGGACTGTGTCAAGGACTTAGAGACTTTAAGGTTTTTGTCTGTCGTTGCTCCTCTGCTTACACCTGCCAAAGTCAATGTCCGGAACTTTGTGCTCACTCCCAGGGTGGCTGTGGCATTCCCTGACCTCTCACCTGCGTCTGATCTCCAGGTAGAGGCAGTGGTCACCCAGCCAGCACCTGAGCTAGTTCCCACCACCAGGGTCAGGGCAGCCGTAGGTCAGCCATATCCTGCACCTGCATCTACACCTCAGGTGGGAATGGTTGCCGTCCGGTTTGTTCCTACACCCAGGTTGGTTCCCAAGGTTATGCCAGTCAGCACACAGCTGAGCTCCACACCCAGCCTAGGCACTCGGGTGGGAGCGGTTGTCGCTCTGCAGGCGCCTGCTGCTGGATGCCCGGGTGCGCCTATCCGGCACCCTGCAGCATCCACGCCACTTCATGCCATGTCAGCTGGAGGGCCCGAGGAGCCCGTCCGGCCTCATGCCACGTCAGCTGGAGGGCCCGAGGAGCCCGTCCGGCCTCATGCCACGTCAACTGGAGGGCACGAGGAGCCCGTCCAGCAGCCTTCCTCGTCTGCTGGTGGTTCAGGAGAACCACTCCGGCCTCATTCCACGTCAGCTGGAGGGCCCGAGGAGCCCGTCCGGCCTCATGCCACGTCAGCTGGAGGGCCTGAGGAGCCCATCCAGCCACCATCTGCTTCTGCTCCGCCTGGTCCAGCCTCGGCTTCTGCTTCTGCTTCGCCTGGTCCGGCTTCAGCCTGTGCTTCGCCTGGTCCAGCTTCGGCCTCAGCCCCTGCTTCGCCGTCGCCTGGTCCAGCCTCAGCTCCTGCTTCGCCCTCCCCTGGTCCAGCCTCAGCCTCGGCTCCTGCTTCGCCGTCGCCTGGTCCAGCCTCAGCCTCGGCTCCTGCTTCGCCGTCGCCTGGCCCCGCTTCTGCCTCCGCTCCTGCTTCGCCGTCGCCTGGTCCAGCTTCTGTCTCGGCTTCGCCCTCGCCTGGTCTAGCTTCAGCCTCTGCTTCTGTGTCGGCCTCGCCTGGTGCTGCAGCTGTGTTGCCGCCGCCCAAGCCACGTTCTGCCCCTCGGAATCGCCGGCCACTTTCCGGGCCGTCAGCTGGACATCATTGCCATCGGGGGCGGCCTCCTGAACTGCCTCCGCCACTGCCTCCCGCATGGACGGCCTCCTGATGGGAGATGGCGTGGCCTGTTGAGTTGCCAACCTCCGGGTCGGCCGCCTGTACTGCTAAACCGTGACCTGTGGTGCCCTCGACCACCGGGTCGGCCCCCTGAACTCCTGAACTGTGGGCTGTTGTGTTGCCGCCCTCCAGGCCGACCCCCTGAACTATGTTTGGACTATTGTCAGGTGCTCCAGTGTTTTCTGTCGGCTGTTTTTTGTTTCCTGTTCTGGGCCCTCCGTCCTGGTCCCCCGCCGCCCGCCCGGGCTCGGTGGTCTGTTTTTTTGTTTGGGGCTGTCTGGAGCCAGCCCTTGGAGGGGGGGTGGTGTCATGGTCCTGGGTCGTGCGACCCAGTGTTTTGTGTTTAGCCTATTTTGATGTTTATTGTTTGTTTAGGTTCGTTAAGTTATTCCAGCTCATTTGTAATTATATGACCCTTGTATTAAGCCTCCCTTGCCCTTCATGTGTTTATGTCTGTGTGTCTTGTGTTGTCAAGTTCATGCTGTCGCTTCTGTCATCTTCCCCTGTACTCCGTCTCCCTGGTTCGTGCGTCTACCTGTCATGAGTCATGTCTGCGTGGTTATGTTTAGTTCATGTCATGTCTAATCTCCATGTTTCCTGTTTTACTTTGAAAGTCTGTATTCAATGTCAGTGTATTTAGTTTCACCTCTCCTGTCCTGTTGTTAGGTTCATGTGTGTCAGCTGTCCTCCCATGTGTGGCCACTTCCCCTGATCATCCTTCATGTGTATTTAGTCTCGGTGTTTCATGCAGTCTGTGTCGCGTCGTCTGTGTTCCCACCCTCCGTGTTTCCATGCCCGGTCTGTTGTATTCTAAGTCATAGCCTTACCATAGTTTATTCCCAGTTTAGGTTTCTGTTTAGTTATTGCTCTTGTGCTGCCCTTATTCTTGTTTGCTTCTTTTGTATTCATCAGCCACAATAAAAGGCTCGCTTTTGGTTTAAGTTCACTCCCGTATCACTTGTGTCTGCACCTGAGTCTTCCACGCACTCTCCACACGGTCTGCCACAGCGGACTGTGACACACTGTAGTCCAGGATTGCTTCTTGCTTCCAGGCTTCCTCTATTCCCCATCACTGAGTGCTAGTTCCCTGCGTGTTGTGTCAAAAAAAGAACATTCCTCCGTTGCTTTGGCATGTGGGATATCGCCGTGGTAGTTTTGGTGAAGCCAAGGACAGACAACAAAATCTTCCTCTGTTGCAACTGGAGGAGCTGGGGAGGGAGCTCTGGGTTGTGTCCCCTGTGCCAGTTTTCATCTGAGGAGTTCCTCTGCCCAGATGACCAAAGTAAAGATGTTGTCATTGGGGCTCCTCTGTCAGTTGGAGTCTGAAGCCCTTGCCCTTTTTTACTTCCTGAGAACTCTCAGTGTTGTCATCCAACATGCTATGTATTGCTTTATTCTGGTGTAGGCTCACATCTCTACTTTATTTATAATCCTCCAATCCTCACACCTTTGCCTCTTCTGCAGGTTTGTAAGGGTGCACAGCAGCTAAAAGGTCTCCTTTGTTATAAAAAAAGTCAAAAGTAGATCTCAGGCTGCTAATGCAGGAAACTGCATACAGGGTGAGCCCTGGTTTGATACAAGTGGGCACTGGATTGTAGAGCGGTCTCTCTTCAGTAGTGGGACCTACATGGTTTTCCTTTCATGAGGGATCCACTCAATCGCTGGCTCCTTGGTCTCAGAAAATGCTCCTACATTCTTATCCATCAGCTGCTCGGCCATCAGGGCGATCGTGGCTCAAGAGTTGGGAGTTTGCCTTGTAATCGGAAGGTTGCCGGTTCGAGCCCCGGCTCAGACAGTCTCGGTTGTTGTGTCCTTGGGCAAGACACTTCACCTACCGCCTACTGGTGTTGGCCAGAAGGGCCGATGGCGCGATATGGCGGTCTCGCTTCTGTCAGTCTGCCCCAGGGCAGCTGTGGCTACAACTGTAGCTTGCCTCCACTAGTATGTGAATGGGTGGATGACTGGGTGTGTAAAGCGCTTTGGGGTCCCTAGGCGGGACTATTCCAATAAGAAAGGTGATACCTAAGCCCTGCGTGAAACAATAACCAAACAAAAGACAAGTGCAATCCTTAACTCCCTAATTTGATAACCGAGGGAAAAAGTGCAGAAAACGATAAGGCAGTTTCCCCCCTTTTGCTTCAGTGCTTATTTAAAAGAAGAAAAGAGTATCTATAGCACTATATACTAAATGTAAAAGTTCTCTGAAGGCTCACACAAAAATTTGTCAGTGAGGGTTTGGAGGCCAAGGACAAATCTGCTGCTGCTGTCAGTTGCTGCTAGGGAACAACTGCTAGAGATAGGGTATTTAAAGGGGGCACTTGATGATGGGAACCAATCAGCAGCTGCCAGCTCTCCAATCAGAAATAGGACCCGCAGAGACACTTAAAGGCACAGAACACACATATAGAACAATATCCAGACACCTTGATTCAAAATATGGCCAGGGCCGTAACACTGATGTTCACATTTCCAATAGATTTTTGTATGCATAGGTTTGTAGTCAACAACTTGGACTTGGGAGATGAGGACACACTCGCATCAGTTCCATACCACGGCCTTGGAAGATGTTATGGTTTTGACAGCACTTTGAGTCAGTTTATTTGCAATACATGTGAAATTGACTCCTTTCATTGGTTACGGGTGACACTGCTAATACCCAGAACTTTGTTTGTATTTGAAGCTTTTCTTATTTGAGATACTTGCTTGTAAGTATAAAAATACTGGCAACTGCCAGTTTTTCACCTTAGCCTCATAGCAAACAGACCTATGGTATCAATTTGAGAATCCTAGCTGACTTTTGAAGAATGCTGGAACTGACTGTACTGATTTTACCAACATGTGTTTAGTAAATATTCTTGCATCGGTTATCATTCTTCTGTATCTCTTCTGTTATTCTTGATGTCTTTACTATTTATATATATATATATATACAGTGGGGCAAAAAAGTATTTAGTCAACCACCGATTGTGCAAGTTCCCCCACTTAAAATGATGACAGAGGTCAGTAATTTGCACCAGAGGTACACTTCAACTGTGAGAGACAGAATGTGAAAAAAAAATCCATGAATCCACATGGTAGGATTTGTAAAGAATTTATTCGTAAATTAGGGTGGAAAATAAGTATTTGGTCACCTCAAACAAGGAAAATCTCTGGCTCTCACAGACCTGTAACGTCTTCTGTAAGAAGCTTTTCTGTCCCCCACTCGTTACCTGTATGAATGGCACCTGTTTGAACTCATCATCTGTATAAAAGACACCTGTCCACAGCCTTAAACAGTCAGACTCCAAACTCCGCCATGGCCAAGACCAAAGAGCTTTCGAAGGACACCAGGAAAAGTATTGTAGACCTGTACCAGACTGGGAAGAGTGAATCTACAATAAGCAAGCAGCTTGGTGTGAAAAAATCAACTGTGGGAGCAATCATCAGAAAATGGAAGACATACAAGACCACTGATAATCTCCCTCGATCTGGGGCTCCACGCAAGATCTCATCCCGTGGGGTCAAAATGATCATGAGAACGGTGAGCAAAGATCCCAGAACCACACGGGGGGACCTGGTGAATGACCTGCAGAGAGCTGGGACCAAAGTAACAAAGGTCACCATCAGTAACACACTACAACGGCAGGGAATCAAATCCCGCAGTGCCAGACGTGTTCCGCTGCTGAAGCCAGTGCATGTCCAGGCCCGTCTGAAGTTTGCCAGAGAGCACATGGATGATACAGCAGAGGATTGGGAGAATGTCATGTGGTCAGATGAAACCAAAGTAGAACTTTTTGGTATAAACTCAACTCGTCGTGTTTGGAGGAAGAAGAATACTGAGTTGCATCCCAAGAACACCATACCTACTGTGAAGCATGGGGGTGGAAACATCATGCTATGGGGCTGTTTTTCTGCCAAGGGGACAGGACGACTGATCCGTGTTAAGGACAGAATGAATGGAGCCATGTATTGTGAGATTTTGAGCCAAAACCTCCTTCCATCAGTGAGAACTTTGAAGATGAAACGAGGCTGGGTCTTCCAACATGACAATGATCCAAAACACACCGCCCGGGCAACAAAGGAGTGGCTCCGTAAGAAGCATTTGAAAGTCCTGGAGTGGCCTAGCCAGTCTCCAGACCTCAACCCCATAGAAAATCTGTGGCGGGAGTTGAAAGTCCGTGTTGCTCGGCGACAGCCCCAAAACATCACTGCTCTCGAGAAGATCTGCATGGAGGAATGGGCCAAAATACCAGCTACTGTGTGTGCAAACCTGGTAGAGACCTATAGTAAACGTTTGACCTCTGTTATTGCCAACAAAGGTTATGTTACAAAGTATTGAGTTGTATTTTTGTTATTGACCAAATACTTATTTTCCACCCTGATTCATGAATAAATTCTTTACAAATCCTACCATGTGGATTCATGGATTTTTTTTCCACATTCTGTCTCTCACAGTTGAAGTGTACCTCTGGTGCAAATTACTGACCTCTGTCATCATTTTAGGTGGGGGAACTTGCACAATCGGTGGCTGACTAAATACTTTTTTGCCCCACTGTATATTTAATTCCTGCACAACTGGCGTGAAGCACCATGATTTTGCTGTACATGTACAATGACAATAAAGGGTATTCAATTCTATTCCATCCATTCGCTTCTGCTTATCCTTTTCAGGGTCATGGGGGGCGCTGGAGCCTATCCCAGCTATCATAGGGCAAGAGGCAGGGTACACCCTCTGTGTATGGTGGGAGGAAGCCAGAGTACCCAGAGGGAACCCATGCAAACACAGGGAGAACATGCAAACTCCACACAGAAAGACCCCGGCCTGATGGTGGAATTGAACTCAGGACCTTCTTGCTGTGCGGAAACAGTGCTAACCACCATACCACGATGCTGCCCTCTATTCTGTTCTGTTCCATTCTATTCTATTCCCACACTGTTTTCTGTGACGTGAGGCTAGTGAGCTCTGCAACTATAGCATATTCTTTATGTTATCTGTACTCAGAATGGATCTTTGGATAAAATAGGAGGTTGAACGATATACTGCCGACTGCCATCTATTTTTTTTTAAATATTATAGAATATGATGCTGGACATTTAACAAAATACAAAGTTTTTCAAATAAGCTTTACCTTAAACATATGCAGCAGTGATATTAAGTAATTTAACAGTGATGGGGATAAGATAACCACCATCTAAACATTTTGTAATGCTGTTTGCATCACCTGTGTTATAGCAGACCTGCAGTATGTAGTCATGTACGCGTTAGATGTGTGCCATAGTGATGGGATTTCCGTCTCTTTTTAGAGAACCGGCTCTTTCGGCTCAGCTCACTAAAAAAAGCCGGCTCTTTCAGCTTCCAACCGGCTCTTCAAGTTGTTTTGTTGTTTTAATTCATGTATTATTAACAATAATATAATTTTATATTATTGTATATAAAATATATGCACAGAAGGAATTACTAATGTAAAAAAAAAAGTGGTTTTATTTCTATATGTTTATATATAAATATATGTGGTGGCACCTAGACACAAAGCACGCATAAACTCCAAAAAGCGCGTACAAATTCCAAAGCATGTACAAAGTCCAAAACACATTTCTAGCGTTAACTGAACTTTCAAAACAGAGCTACCTAGATCACTTAAATTACACAATTGAAAGCATATGTTTATTGTTTGTATATTTATACACAGGCACTCATATATATTCTAAAAAATTTTTTTAAAAAGTTCATTTACCTGTTACTACCACACACCAAATCCGGTCATTGGTACTTCCTTGCTTGTGTAGCCACTAGGTAACAAAAGCTCAACACTGCGCCTAGCATTCTGGAGCACTTCTGTTGTGTTTTGTACATGCTCCGGAGTTTGTACGTGTTTTGGAGTTCATACGTGTTTTGGAGTTTGTACGTGCTTTGTCTCTAGGGGCCACCGTAAATATACTTTTATTTATTCACTCCACATAAAATGTAATAAATCATGTAATAGAAAAACTAACTATTCACATTTCAACTTTTAACTATTTAAATTTTCAGCTTTTTCCTTTTAAACAAATTTGAAGTGAAACAACACAAAACACTGTAAACCACAACAAAATTAAATATAACTTAAAATATGAAAACAAAAGAAGATGTCAGGGCTCTGTGTGTGGGCAGGCGGAGAGGAGGATCCAAACGCAGGACTCAGACACAAACGTGAAACTCAAAACCTCAGCTTTATTGCTGACATGAAAACCAAACGTGAAGTGACCACTGAAACCGGAGACCAGGAACACACAGGCATAATCTGAGGGTACAACGCGACACCGAGTATGGGAAAACACAGGGCTTATATACACAGGGTAGTAATGAGGGAATGGTCAACAGGAGGGAGACACAGCTGAACACACTAACCTAAGACAACGGCTTTCACAATAAAACAGGAAACACTACTAAAAGGCACGAACAGAAAATAATACATGAAACCACAATTCCTAAAACATGGATAAACAGAAACATGAAACTAATAATAAACATCATCATCACAACAAGAGAATGAGAAAACAATCCAAAACACCAAGATAACTGAAACACAAAGTACCAGAGAAACATAAAGAATAATCCATGATGCCAAAGTAAACCAAAACATAATAAACTCAATTGCTGGGTCCAACGGACCCAGAACCATGACAGTACCCCCCCTCTAAGGGCTGGCCCCCGACAGCCCCAAACAAAAAAGCACAACAAAGCACCAGGCCAGGGCGGGCGGAGGGGGTCCAGGACGGAGGGACAGAAACCAAACAAAAAACAAGGAGCATAAGAGTCCAAAAATGCAGGAAAACACATCAAAAACGAAACTAGCGCTCACCAGGAGTCCATGAAAAGTTCAGGGGACCGACCGTGCACACGGCGGCGACGGGCAAACAGTTCTGGAAGCCGACAGTGCACACGGCAACGACGGCAATGGGCAAACAGTTCTGGAGGCCGACCGTGCACATGGCAATGGCGGCGGCGCAGGCAAAACCAAACAGGAGGTCGACCACATGGAAGGCAGTGGCGGCCACTGAACAGGTCCGGAGGTTGGCCACGATGCCAGCGGCGGCGACGAACTCTTTCCGGAGGCCGTCCCCGAAGGCCATGATGCCAACTTAGCGGCCTGGAAAACGGCCGGCAGAGGCGAGGCGGAACAGGTCGAGCTGGCTCTGACGGCGGTGTGGCAACCGCAGGACCAGACGAGGCAGGACCAGACGAGGCAGGACCAGACGAGGCAGGACCAGACGAGGCAGGACCAGGCGTGGATGAAGGCACAGACGCCGGACCAGGCGTGGATGAAGGCACAGAGGCGGAACCAGGCGTGGATGAAGGCACAGAGGCGGAACCTGACGGCAGCGGGACGGCAGCGGAACCTGACGGCAGCGGGACGGCTGCGGAACCTGACGGCAGCGGGACGGCTGCGGAAGGCCATGATACAGGTGTAAGTGCAACAGGCCTGTAGTCATTTGGGATGACCACAGCTGTCTTCTTGGCGATGGGGATGATGGTGGAGGTTTTGAGGCAGGGCGGGACGGTGTTTGATGACAAGGAAAGGTTGAAGATTTTAGTGAAGACTCCAGTCAGTTCGTCAGCACATGCTCTGAGAACCTTTCCATGTATTCCATCAGGACCTGCTGCCTTCCTGGGATTCACTGACCTTTGAACACACCTCACTTGATGCTCCCTAATTGTTAGTGTGCCAGTGCTGGGGGCAGGTGGAAGTGGTGTGACAGCTGAGGGCCTGGTCGTCTCAAAGCGGGCGAAGAAACGGTTTAGATCCTCAGCCAGCGAGGCATCTGGCCTGGTTATTGCTTCTGTAGTTGGTAATGTGATTGATCCCTGCCACATTTTTCTGGGGTCGTTATCAGCAAAGTGATCTTCAGTCCTCCTCCTATAGGCAGCCTTAGCTTTCCTGATGCCTCTACTCAGGTCTGCCCTGGCCGCCTATACGCAGCCCTGTCCCCTGACTTGAAGGCAGTGTTGCGGCTTTTTAGGAGGGATTGCACTTCGCTATTCATCCAGGGTTTTTGATTTGGAAACACCCTGACCCTTCTGTTGACGGTGACATTGTCAACGCAGTTCCTGATGTACGAGAGTACAGTATTTATTCACTCCACATAAAATGTAATAAATAAATTATAAAATACAAAAAACAACTATTTACATTTCATACATTTCAACTTTTAACTATTTAAATTTTCAGCTTTTTCCTTTTAAACAAATTTAAAGTGAAACAACACAAAACACTGCAAACCACAACACAATAGAATATAACTTAAAATATGAGGGAAAAGGGGGGGGGAGAACGCCCAGATCTTTAATTAGTTTGGAAATACCTTTCCCTTAATTAATTTTTTTTTAGAAATATCAATATCACACTCAGCTGACCGCGTTTTATCTTCCCATTGCACTGATGGGTGGACAGTTCTTAGGTGCCTGTGCATGTTGTTTGTGGAGCCGGCTCTATATGATATCCTTTTCTTGTAGACTCTACGCTCTGCCTTTGTTTTGTCAATAAGATTGAAATGGTTCCAGACTTTGCTTCTTTTCTTGGTGTCACTCATTTTCTTTACTGTACCTTTCCAATGTCACGATGTTGTCTCTTGTTGTTGCTCCCGGCTCTCTTTTTTCCCTCTCCCTGCTGCTCTTGTTGTGTGCTACTACTGTTGCGAGTGTAACTACCGCCCAGCCCCCTCAGCTCAGCGCTGAGCAGAGGGGGTAGGGGCGCAAACGCAAGGCTCTGTTTGGTCTCTGCTCAGCGCAAATACGTTACTTGGAGCGTGAAGCGAAAAAAAGTGAAAGAGATGGCAGGAGAAAGAAAAAAAAAACCACGACTCCCAAAAAGGAGCCGGCTCGCATCGTTCACTTCAAAGATCCAGCTCTAAGAGCCATTTCGTTCGCAACCGACCCATCACTAGTCCTTAAACCACAAACCATACAGCTTAATAAACTGAAGCACATACGGCTTCAGTACCACATAGCAAACCATACAAGTCAAATAATTAAATTAAATGTTTTCACAAGGCACCTTCAGTATAGTCACAGTAGAAAGGTTTAGTTCAAAAAGTTGAATAAGAGGAAGTGAGGCCTAGCTGACAGCTATTGACTATAGTTTCATATGCTGGAATGCCTATAAATTAAACTGAGTGTAAAGATAAAAATAAATAAATAAACTATAGAAATGGAAGTTGAATTTTAAAATAAATAAATAACTTTTGCACAGTTGTTACCAGAGAAATGTTATTGCTATTAAGTTGGGTGCTTTAACATGCTTTTGGAGCTGACCTCAAGTGGCCACTGTCGTTACTCAAGAAACACTGACTTAATTTTTTAGCACAGGTGGAATACCATTTGTGTTAGCTTTGGTCAATGTAAAGACTGACGGCGGGTGAAAGGCTTACCCTAACCCCCTCTAAAGTATAATTATACAGAACCAGAAAACTTTGTTGTTATTTGAATAGAAAAAGAAAGTGTACTTTATTGGTCCCCGTGGGGAAAATCCCTCTCTGCATTTAACCCATTCACTCAGTGAAGCAGTGGGCAGTGTGTAGGGATGGTACCTTGCTCAGGGGTACCTCAGGGTACCAGGGGAATCGAACCCCCGACCTTCCGATCATGGGGCCACCACTCTACCTACTGAGCTATCCCTGCCAGGGAATAGGACCTAAATACTAAAACTATTTCTTGACTAATTACATTTAGGTACATTTAAGATATCCACAACAATATTTTTTTTCTTATTATATGGCAAATTATGATTCTGGAATGTTACAGTGTGTTTTTTAGCTCCAGTATACTGTCACTTCTTCACCTAAGCTAAGTCTGAATCAAATCAGTCCAACTGACACAAACTAATATGTACCTTTTGTGTCTCTGCTCCAAGATAATAGTAGCTTTCAAAAATACATCAGCCTTAAAAGTTTAATTGAAGGGTTAAATAATCTTAGAGGTCAGGAGAGTGTGGAGATAAATTTTAATGGTAAAGCTACATACTTTATCCTCTACATTTAACCCATTCACTCATTGAAGCAGTGGGCAGCTACCGTTTGGTGGATTTGAACTCCTGGCCTTCCAATCATAAGGCAAACATGCCTTTAACATTAAGAAGGTATTTGGAATATATGAAAGGGAAGATTTGATGCCAGTCAATATAATCCCAAAGTAGTATTCAGGAGTTAAACTGGGGAATAGTGCATGCCTTATGTGTATGAGCAGAAAATGAAAGAGATGTAGAGGTTAGAGTAGGAGGTGGATGTGGATTTAATATAATTAGCCGAGGAACTTAAACTCATTGGAATTGAAACTAATTTAACATTTCAAATTCTGTGTAATAACTACAGAAGTGGGGAAGGCTCTGTCACAATAACTCAAAAGAGTCATAAACTGTATAATATAAAAGAGAAAGCCAGTGTAACAATCTTCCTTGTCTCACATTTGCAAAACTATACCAATTCTGTCAATCAGGCAAAACAACATGATGATATTTCGCTTGGCTTAAATCTTTCTGAACTCTGAATTTCGGTAAACCAAACAATAAATCAGTTGCTTGACTTTTCCAAATCTACACCTTATAATAGTGCTATGTCCCATTAAAACATTTAATGAAGTTACTTTGTTTTGACAAGTATTTTAATTTTTTCATTTGGATACTATGGGTGCTCCATAGCATAGCGGTTGATTTCCATTTGGAGACACAAATTCCTGTTGTGTTTGTGTCATGAAGGCCATCCGGATTACAATTCTCCCAAATCAAACATATAGAGCTACCCACTGTGTTAACCACTTGTGGCAGCTCTAAGTAGCTTAATTTTGGTGTATGCTCAGTATACACTCAGCAATATGATGTTAAAACCACTGACAGCTGAAGAAATCTATAAGATAGATGTCACAATGCAGTGCTCTGGTCCAAACTGCTGAAATGCACCAAAACAAGTTTGAAATAGAGGTTGTTTTAATATTGAGGCTGGATATGCAATAGTTAATGAACAGTAACCAGACTGTACAATTAATAGTGTGCTCTTTTAAAAATAATACAAAGAAAAGGTTAAGGCTTTCATTTGGTGTGCTTTGATAGGCATAAATGTGGCCTTACTACTGAATAGTTTTTTAACTTACTTGAAATAATTATGTAACAACAGCAACAAAAATATAATACATCAAAACAAAACAGAATAACCCAATGCCTTCAGTTAATTGCAAATGTGATTTGCATTATTTTAAACAAGGCCAGTGTTTTGGGTTTCTATTGTAAAGATGCAGAGTTTTTTTTTTTATTTCTATTAAGATTTACACAAAAATATGAGAGCTTAATCATCTGCTGCAGGTGATGCTTGGCAAGCTTCTAGTGTTAACAGAAGACACTGGAAATGGTATAATTTTCTTGCAGTAACATTTGTTTGATGATGTTTTCATCTAGTTTTACACCATCTCTTGTGTCTTCCCTACACTAGCAGAATGAGTGTTAGCCTTCAGAGTGCGGGGTCGGCCCAGTCCCAGTGCATCCATTCTTGCTTTGTACAGTTGTTCTGGGTCCCACTGCAGGCACAGTGAACAGGGGCATGAAGTAGGGTGGTGCATTATTCTTACAGAGGGGTAGAGTGCTACTGTTGTTGGAGGCAGCTCCCCAGGCCTTTTGTTGAATTGGGAGAGATGGAATGCATCTGCTGAACTCATTGGTGCACTGTATGGGCTGTGAGATGATGTAGTTGAAGAGAGAGCCAGGGGAGCATAGGGGTGGAGCGGGAGGTGTGGAAGGTGGGTTTGGATGAAGGTGTATGGTAAGATGGAGGAAGGAGATGTGCTGCCCATCAGAAGCCCCCCCAGCGGGTCAATAAATGGGTGAGGCCAAGGCAAGGAGTGTCTTTGGCGTTTATCCTTCATTCTCCTGTTTTGGAACCATACCTAGAAGGATGAAGTGAATTATTCAGTTCAATTACATTTTATTTATATGGTGCTTTTTCACAACAACACTTCTCTCAAAGAACTTTTTGTAAAGACTAGAAAAATTAAGAGAGGGCCCTAGGAGGAACAACTGTGAATCCCTTCTTCTCGTTTAAAAAACATTAAGGTTTAACAAAAACATCTAAAAGTTTTTTGAGACATTTCACAGCTTGCCTGTGACACTAAAGGTAAAGCCAATGGATCACAACATTTCTATACCTGGAGAGGAGCTGCTACAATTTCTATAAACATGAAAATATAAATGCAGGGGTCTCACTAACACTTTGAATCAGATTACATAACACATCACTTAATTTTCTTTTAATTACTACTTTTCTCTATGTCAAAGCTCAGAATGACAAGTTACCTTAGGCTACGTCCATACCTACCCGGGTATTTCTGAAAACGCAGATTTTTCTATGCGTTTGCACCTTCTGTCCACACGCAAACGGCGTTTTCGGTCACTGAAAACGGAGATTTTTAAAAACGCCTGCCAGGGTGGATATTTTCTAAAACTCAGTTTTTGCATTTAAGTGTGGACGAGAAAAACGGAGAAAACGCAGCATCAAAGGTGTGCGCCTTTTTTGACGTCACACTGTGCGCCAGGTTATTGTTTCGGTGAAATGAATTTCTACAATACTGTTACTGTTAATTGTACTCTGTGCAGTGTTTAAATGCTTACATATACACACACAGTTACTGTCCCTCCACACATACCACTCGTGTCTGCTTCTATGCCCCAACTTTGTTTACTATTTCCCACTGAGGCTTCTAGACTTCTGATTGGCCAACATTTCTACACGGATAGGAATATAGCGCCACCTGCTGCTTTGGCATGTTCCTAGCATCGTTTTCCTTCATTTCTGACTTTTACGTGTGGACGGGATTTAAAAAAAAAAAAAAAAACGAAAACGGAAAATCTCCGTTTTCAAAAATACCCGTGTACGTGTGGACGTAGCCTTAGACACTGTCCAGTTCTCAACTATTTTACCAGCCCATAGAATATTGCAGAAGGCTGTGCTTCTAAAATGTCAGATGCCTGTGAAATTTTAAGGCTTTTTCTTATATTCCTGATCTTTCTTTAAGAAAGACTGCTACTGGTTGGCAAAAGGTTAGTGTATTTATTGTGTATTATATGTGCTGCCTTGGGTGCAGTGAACATCTCCATTAAATGTAGAGGCCCTAAACTTATCACTACTCAATCTACCATAACAACCAATGTCCTTTCCAAGGTGTGTCCAGTGATACCATCCTAGGTGGCAACATTCAAGTAATAGCCACATGAGTGTAATCAATAATAATGACCCAACAATACACTAATCACATAAGATTCTACATAATGGGCACTTTTACTTTCCGAATTTGTAAGTATATTTTGATGCAAAAGGTTTAGTACAATTACTGAAATAGTATTATCACTTTACCTTAAGTAAACAGTTGAATTTTTTCTTTCACCAGTTTGCAAAACAGTTCATTCAATACATAACCACCCCAGGATCTTGCTTAGGGCCCACGGCTGCCCTTATAACCCGAGAATATACCTCTGATGAAATATAGTGTTAATAGCCACCTTCTTGTGACTGTTTAACTAGATTGTCAATGTTAAGATGATTGAAGCAAGATAAAAAAGGATATCCTGTTTCACAATACAAACCAGTCTAAAGAGTATTTTTGAGTCACCCAGTGGACCTGAAACATCTTTGAGCACCAGTGGTTTCTTGCATTTGCAAATTTATTTCCGGTATACACGTATAGCTAGGTCTGTGATGTCACTCTATAGCCACCAACAGCTGGATTAACAGCCATTAATCTGTTTGTTATATAATTTACATTCACCTTTCATAACGTGTTTAATTTTCTTAGGAAAAGTAAGATTCCCCATATTTTTAGTTTATTTCTGTTATACAACTGTAGCATAGACCGAACAAAAATACAGCTTATTTGTTAAATATGGCTTTGGCGTGGCCCTTTATTTTCACTGACTGCAGTTAAACACGGTACCTTTATTGTAGTCTCCGGTAAATTGAGCACAGTAGCCAGTTCGCAGCGCCGGGGTCTGGATACATAGTTTTCCTTGCCATATTCCTGCTCCAGACGAGACAGCTGCTCCCGCGTGAACGCCGTCCGATGCCGTCGGCTTTGGTCCAACAGGGTGCTCTGTGAGTCTTGCTGCTCTTTACCGGTGGAACTGTGCACTACCGCAGTACCAGCCACCGGATTCTGTTTGCCCTGTGCTACTGAAATGAGACATTTAGATACAGACGCACAGTCGGACACTTTACAGTAAGGATAGTAATAACTTACCTGTTAATTCCCAAATGGGTCTAATAAATCGCTGCAGAACCCTCACCGTTAACTTTTTGTTTTAGGGGTTCTGGAAAACCCAGTCTCCTTTTAAAAGCTCAGAGACAGAATTATTAACTTATTTGCTTGTAATAATTAACACGGACTTCTCGTGCTTTTATGAGAATTACTGTTAACCTGGTTTTGGGCTGATATGGTTTCGGTGAATCCCACATTCTGATTAGGGCGTGAACTCCATCTGCAGCATATTAAACAATATTTACTAACCACATTTATCCTAAAAGCTCTTAAGGAAGGTCGAACTGTCTGAAGTCTAACTGACCTAAACACGCGATCCATTGACTCCTGCATGCAGAGTTCGGTCAGGTATATAGAAAACTATTTTACGAGGAAGTTTTGCAATTGTTATCATCTTAAAAGGACAGTTTGGGTGTAACGAAGTAAAACCAAGTGTTAAATTATGGATATATAATTTTTAAATCTATTTTAAAGGGAAGTTACTTACGCATCGGTTGTTGTTTTGTTCACCGTGTAAAATAAAAATCTCTTTAGGTGCTCCTTCAGATCAACCCTAGCAACAAATGCTACTTGCAGCCCGAAACCACACTTACACACAGGTCTGTTTAGATAGAGCTAGATGATGAGGTGTTTCAGTCGTCTCATCTGCCCCACCCCTCACCCACCGCAGAACATCTATGATCCCCGGGGCAGCGCTCCTCTCCTCCCTTATCCCAGGCGCTCCAGACGGGCGCCGGCGTGTGCGTCGGCTCGCGGAGGCGCCGCGGCCCGGAGAGGTGTTAACGGTGTTTAGGGGTAAACCCTTTGTTCTCCGTCTCAGCCTTTGTACTTTTGTTATGGAGAATTAAAGAGAAGAGACAGCAGCCAGACCCTCATTGTTCTCCAGCGTTTGATGTTTCTGTGTTTGGAAGTAAATCATTACAGGCCTAATGGCTCCAAATTGGCCAAGGTGGCACACTGGAAATAGATTATTACTATAGATAATATCAACTATTGGTGTTAAAGATGCAGTTTTGATTTAGTTGCTTGAAACATCACAATATTCCATAAACACTTTTAACACAAATACGCACAGCTGCAGTTTCATATACCAGCATATGAAATTGTAATACGCATATTACTCTCTGTATTGAAATAACAAAGAAAAAAAAGCTTTATCTTTCCTGCGAAAAATAAACCAAACATTCCAATCTTGGCTAATCGCCGATTAATTCATTTATTATGATAATAAATATCATATTTATTTATCAGCAGAGGTCAGAGACTCTCAGATGCTAGGGAGGGTAAGATAAATATGTTGCAAATTGTGCGAAATCTGAAACTGGATTTTTACATTTTAACTTTTAATCTTTTTGGCACATTCACATTTTAAATTTACAGTTATAGACCACAATGTGTAGATTGATATTATACTGAGCTGCAAAATTGCAAGTCAGATTTTACTCATATTTATTTCTTTATTTAATTAGTAATACTTACAACCACAACTTCTCAAAGTAGTGAATGCGAGCACTCTACTGCGCCCTCTCAAGTCACAAATTCACACATTGAACGCTTTGACTTTTCCAACATGGTGGGGGTGGGAGGCGGTCAGCCAATCAGAATGCAACTAGCTATACACCATAAATACACTGATCAGTGTGCTGCAATGGCAAAAGGGTTAGCTGCGATATTTGACAATCCTTCAGTTCACATCCCAGCAGCAGTCTTCTCACTAATTTTATCCCACAGTTGGAGCTAAAAGAAGACTTTCTTTCTCAACCACAGCACTGTCACTCAGGAACATCAGTACAACACACTTTAAGTCACACTAAACCAGAGCCTTCCTCAGTATTTTCATGCTACCCATTACCCATGTTTATTATGCAAAAAGGAAAATATACCAAGTTGGTGTTCAATTCAATTCTATTCTATTCTATTTAGACAGCACCAAATCACTACAACAGTTGCTTCAAGGCACTTAATATTGTAAGGTAAACACTCTACGGTGATACAAAGAAAAGAGAGAAAAGCATCACTCTGAGACAGGATGTTTATAATTTTGGAGATTCTGTACAAACGGAAGAAAGCATTCCTACATATTTGTTTAATATTGAAGGACACATCCTGATTAAGAACCAATATCTGAACTAAGATTCCTCACAGTGTTACTGGAGACCAGGGTATTGGCATGCAAAGTAAGCGTCTGGTTAGATACCATGTTTCTAAGATTTTCCAATTCTGACCCTGCACTTTCTTCTCTTGCTGCCTCTCCCCAGCCCAGAGAAATTATGATTTAGCTGAACATGAGTTGTTGGCTATCAAACTGGCCCTGGAAAAATGGCGGCACTTAATAGAGGGGACAGAACATCCATTCGTGATCTGGACCAATCACAAGAATTTAACATACCTGATGACCAGTGTTGGTCAAGTTACTTGAAAAAAGTAATCAGTAACCAATTACTGATTACGTCCCCAAAAAAGTAATTCCGTTACTTTACTGATTACTTATTTTCAAAAGTAATTAATTACTTAGTTACTTTTTAAAAACGCGATTTACAACCTGAAGAGGTGATAAAGCGATAGATCTTTCAGCCCAATTCTACTTTTTCTACATAATCCATCATACAAAATGTAATCAAATGGAAAAGTCTCTTTTTTTAACTTGTTTTATCAGTTTTAATCTTTTATGCATCAAGCAAAATTTAATTATATACAACATTCTCTGACTTGAATAAATTAGTTTAACATTTAAACCTATTTTCTGCACATTCCAGCACATAAAATAAAATATTTTTTGTGTTTACACTCACTCTTTTTAAATAGATGCAAGTAAAACACAGCAGAAAATAAATAAAGTCAAAGACTCAGCGGTCCTCTCGCTCTATTTTCACATGTAAAGCAGGAGTGGGGTAGGCGGAGGTTTACCCTGGTGCAGGTGTGCCGCGGTCAGTTGAAGAATCCGCGAGTTTCTCTGTGAATTTCCCATTATGTCGTTGCGCACTCGGTGCTTGCTTGGAAGTTTAGGGGGGTTTTTTCGCTGTAAAAAGAAGTTTTCTTCCCACGCACGATGGACGCTAATGTTTTTGTCACTTTTTATGGAATCAAACTCAAAGTAAGGACAGTACTTCCACGCTTTAAACGCTGCACGCTCATACTCTCTCCCACAATCGATATGTGATCCATTGTTGATCTGCACACAGCTGTTGTCACTAACGGCGCACTCGCTTACGTCACTGTCATGAGACATTCTCGCAAAAAATCACGGTTTTAGTAACGCAGTAACGCAGCATTCCTACGGGAAAGTAACGGTAATCTAATTACCGTTTTTGCAATAGTAATCCCTTACTTTACTCGTTACTTGAAAAAAGTAATCAGATTACAGTAACGCGTTACTGCCCATCTCTGCTGATGACAGCCAAGAGGTTAAATGCCTATCAAGCTCACTGGTCACTATTTTTTGCATAATTTAACTTCTCTATCTCCTACTGCCCAAGTTCCAGTAATGTCAAACCAAACGCCCGCTCTTCCCAATTTGGCATGGAATTCAGTGCCCCAGAGCCCACCAACATTCTCAACACTTCCTGCAAGGTGGGCGCAGTGATAAGCAGACAAAAAAAACAAACATATATCAATCACCTGGTTCACCTGTTGAGAAAGAAAGCAGAAGAAAACGAGAGCAATAGAATAAACAACATCACGATGATATATGGGAATATAACAGTAAATACTAAATATTAAACATTATTGTGCAGCATGCAAGATCGATAGCGCACAGTGTGCTTTGAGGTAGGAGCTAAAAAGGGTGTCGTTTTTGTGTGTGTGAGCACCCGTGTGTACACCTGTGAGCATGAACGCGCTTGTTTTTAAAAGGTTCCTTCATGTAATGATCTGCTAGAGGGTGTAGGGAGCCACAGCCCCGTCCACCAGGGCATGAAGCAGGTATGGAGGAGATCAAAACTCCAGACATCCAGAGGCCCTCAGAACACAAGAGACCAAGGAAGACCAACAGAGGGGCAGCCGCACCACTATCCCAGAAAGAGCTGATGAGAGTCTCAGATGAGGGGTCACTCAGCAGCCGCGGAGCAGAAGCCAGGGGGGGTTGCAGTGACGTGCCCGTGATGGTCTTTTGTATTCCGTGTAGCGTGCCCACCCCCAAGATCCTATATGTATGTGTTATGAGAGTGTGAGTAATGTGAATGTCTAAGTTGTGAGATAAAATTGAGGCACAGGCAGCCAGAAGGGGACAGAGGGGGGGGGGGGGATGCCTCCCCTGCACCCTGGTGACACACCTTTACCCCAAGGCCCTGCATGTGTGGGTGATTGTGGTGGAGCGGGAAGAGGGAGGCAGCTGGAGATGGGGAGGGAAGGAAGGGAGGGGCAAGTGACCCCTCCCTGGGGCCAGTAGGCACCCCCATACTCTGCAACCCACCAGAGAAAGGGTGGGTTGCATGATGGGGCCCAGGCCCATCCAGACCGGGGCCCATCATAACAGTGCCGCCCGGCCCCACAGAGCCCGGGACGGCCCACCCGACCCCACCACAGAGAAAATTGCACCCACCCTGTCATCCACTCATCTTCCAGACTGCACTTAGGCTGAGATCTTCCTCCACCTCTCCTGTATCCTCCTGAGAGGAGAGCTCCTGCAAGATGTAACCCCCCCCCCCCAAAAGTTGAAGAGCCCCCCAGGTGGCTTGATGCACTGGCGGCATACACCCACCCGCCCACAACCCCGGCAACACACCAACCAGGACCCAAGCCCCCAAGGCCCAGCCAGGGCCCCAGCCCAGAGACGGAGCGCTCCCAGAACCTCACGCCCATCCTGGACCCACCCAGGGGCAGCCAGGCTACCAGGTCAGTAACCCACATCCGTCAGCACAGACCCTCCCCTAGCCTCACTGCACGCAGCCACGAGGAAACCGTCACCTAAGAGCCAACAGAGCCCTTAATAGGCCATGACCGCTACCCTGGGTTGAGCCCTCCAAGGAAGATGCTCCTGGGGAACCCCCCGACACCCTAAGCCTGTCCCTAACCCCACACCAATCACAACAGCGCAGGTGGGACCAAACTATGACCCCCACTAGGTGATGGAGCTGATCAAAGGAGCCCAGAGCAATTGATCTGATGTGGTGGCAGAGGCTGTATCAAGACTAATGTAATCTAATAGATAATTTCTATATTGGTTAGAATTAAGATTATTTTTATTTTTCCAGTTCATGAGAACTGTTTTCTTGGCTATGCATAGGGCAGTGAAAACAATATGGGCTATATTCTTATCTGTAGTGACATTATCTAAGCTGCCCAACAAACACACTAAAGGGGAAGTTGGAATGTTACATTTCAGACACTTCGATAAGTCTTCACATATCTCGCGCCAAAACTTCTGAACTGGTGGACAGAACCAAAGAGCGTGGATATAATTGTCCGGTGAATTGGTTTGGCAGTGTGAGCAGTTGTTGGTAGACGTAATGCCCATCTTTAACATCCAATGACCTGTATAGTGCACTCTATGTAGTATTTTGTATTCAATTAATTGAAGACTGGGATTTCTAATTAGATGAAAGGTTTTTAAGCAAATCTGAGACCAGAAGTTTTGGTCTAAGTTAACTGATAAATCCGCTTCCCATTTTGCAATAGGAAGTGATATTGATTCATCTGTTTTAGAAAGCATTCTGTATATTTTGGAAAGTAATTTGGGGGGGTTTAAGAGTAAGAAATTGAACCACACTTGGTGGTGTTTGTAGTTCAACTTGACCATACTTACTATGGATTTCATTTGTTGATATTCTAAAAATCTTTTCTTGTTGATCCTATATTGTGTAACTAGTCTGTCAAATGAAATAAATTCTGTTCCTTCTAATATATGTTCTAAATATTTGATTCCTTTACCACTCCAATCTGAAAAGTTTAGAACATATTATTGTTTTGTAATATGTCAGGGTTGTTCCAGATAGGTGTACGTTTGCATGGGATTAATGAAGACTCCGTCAATCTTAGAAACTCCCACCATGCTGTCAGAGAAGAGCTGATGAATGGCGGATCTGAAATCTCTAGATTATTGCAAAGTGCTTGTTCTACATCTTGCCAAGGTTCATCCATGAAGGTATGTTAAGATAAGATAAGATAAGATAGAACTTTATTAATCCCTCGGGTGGGTTCCTCTGGGAAATTCGACTTCCAAAAAGCACAGCAACGACCGAAGTTACAGTTACAGAATTGTTATATATATATATATATATATATATGTACACACACACACACACATATATATATAAATACAGAGACAAATATAAATAAAATATACAAAGGGGATAAATAGAATAAATAGGAATAAAAAATAAAAATACAAGTGAATTGCACATTTCAAGTATTGAGTCTATTGCACCGTTGACTATTTACAAAAGTATTGTATGTTTTAGCCATCCTGAGATAAACTGAAGCCTGTTGGCTAAGAAGTAGTGCTGGAAGTTAGGTAGTTCTAATCCTCCTCTATCCTTGGTCTTTTGTAGTGTTTTTAAGTTTATACGTGGGGGTTTATCTTTCCAAAGGAATGTGGACATGTATGAGTCTAGAGATCTGAACCAATCTTGTGGCGGTTTAGTTGGGATCATTGAGAATAAATAATTTATTTTTGGTAAGACCATCATTTTTATAGCGGCAACCCTTCCCATGAGTGATATGGGTAAACATTTCCATCTAGCCAGATCGCCTTCTACCTTCTTTAAAAGTGGGATATGGTTTAATTTAGTTAGATCTGCAAGCTTGGGAGAAACATTAATACCTAAATATTTTATATTTCCCGATTGCAGTGGTGTAGAAGAAAAATTATGGAAGGAGCAATTAATCGGAAGGACTGTAGATTTTGACCAGTTAATTGAGTAATCTGATATTCTTGCAAAAGAGTTTATCAATTCAGTCACCCCAGAGATATTGGTTTGTGAGTTTTGGAGAAAAAGTAACACATCATCCGCATAAAGGCTGATTTTATGTTCCACGTTCTTGCATTTTATGCCCTTAATTACTAAATTCTGTCTAATTGCTGCTGCTAGTGGTTCAATAAAAATTGCAAACAGTGAAGGGGAAAGTGGGCATCCCTGCCTGGTGCCCCTCAGGAGACAGAAGCTGGAGGATGTTTGGTCATTTGTTTTGATCAGTGTTGGGTAAGTTACTTTAAAATAGTAACTTAGTTACATTACTAGTTACTTCTCTCAAAAGTAACTCAGTTACTTCAAGTTACTCGTTACTTTCAAAGTAACTAGTTACTAGGGAAAGTAACTTTGGTTTTACTCAGAATTCTCTTGTCAATGTGTTTCTTCCATAACTTTGCCAGTCTTCTAGCTTGCTTACTTGCCACAAGTGCACTGTGCCACCGACCAATAGAAAGGAAAAGATAATGTGCATATTTCCACGAGAGAAATCCCACGCCTGGACCGTCATTGACTGCTGCCATGATTCTAGCCTACGTCACAGCGTCATGTGCGCCTTTTACATCCAACACAAAAACTGCAGTCGTGGTGCTTTCAATTGTACTCAGAACTCGGAAATTCTGCCTTCTGAATAGGAAGATGTAGGTAACACCAGACTGCAGATGAGCTGGGAATTTTGACTAGAGACCGGCCCACCATTATAGGAAAAATTATAAAGCCTTTGAATGAAAACAAACGCTGTTGTGACAGTGATGAACACTGTTTTGATGGTATATATGCATCAATCTATCAATCGTTTGTTGTAAGATTCAGATAATTATTTTTTTAAAAGCTAGACATTTTAAATGAGAATAAGAAAAAAAAAAGTATTTCTTTGTGCCCCCCTCTCCCTGTTAATGTCCTACCTGCCCCCTGGCAACACTTTGCTAGACCCGCCCCTGCACAGTTACCAGCTGTCAGCTACCTAAAAAAGGATCCTGGTGTTATTTGTCTCTCAGAAACAGTTCATAACTTCCCTTCAACTCATTCATGTGACCTAAAAGGTAAACCTGTTTCTCCATCACCTGTTCAGCTCTGATGATCCAGTAAGGACATCTCCTGGTTTCATCTTCATGTTTCCCTCTCACCAGATAACCAAACCATATCATGACCAGCAGCTTTTTTGCAGCTGTGGCTCCAGCAAACATCAGCTGATACTAGAAATTAATATTTAATAAATTCTAACAACAGCTGATCAAGCTTAAACGTGCTGCTGTTGTTTAGCGCGACATCCGCTGGTTTTCTCTTTCAGCGCAAAGTGGGTGATAAACAAACAAGAGAGCCGATCAGCTGATTATTGATCAGTTTCATGATTGAAGTAGAAACGGGAGAGGGAGGGGGGAGAATGAAAGAAGAGGCAGCTGTGCAGCGTAAAGACACAGAATAACTCCAGCTTTGTGCCTTTTTCATTGTAGCTGAATTACGGGACAAACTGTTCCTTTTCATCTCAATAAGAAAAGCGTAATATTTTCTCTGAATACCAGGCGGGACGGTTGGCAACTCTAATAACTTATGAACAAAATAAAGTTCAACATCATTAACATCATAGCACCACCCAGCTGTATAGAAACTCCGTCATGCTAGCTAGCACGCAGTACGGAAAAAGTCAGAATAACAAAAATAAACTCCACCTAAACTTGGTTTATATCTGACCCAGAGAGACTGCAGGTCATAACTTCTTACCTGAAGTTCAGTTCACACTTGGACCGGCGGCCGCCTCGGGTCTCTTTTCCTTCTGCCTCCCTTTTCCTTCATCCACCTGCTGGCCTCCACCACTTGCTAATGTTACTGAATCTGTGGAAGCTCCGCGATAGCCACCACACGAAGTAACGACCCTATCTAAATCCCAGTAACGAGTAACGCGTTCCTGATTTTGGCATAATAACTAGTTACCGTGCTTGTTACCACAATAATAACGTAGTTACTGTAACGCGTTACTTAATAACGCGTTAGTCCCAACACTGGTTTTGATACAAGCTGTTGGGGAATTATATAATATTTTTAACCAGTTAATGAAAGAGGATCCAAAACCAAATTTGTGTAAAGTTGCAAATAGAAATTTACTCTGTCAAATGCTTTTTCTGCATCTAAAGAAAATATTGTACTTTCAAGGTTTTTACTGAGTAGTCTATCAAATTAAGTAACCTACATGTATTTGTTGATGAGTGCCTACCTTTTATGAAACCAGTTTGGTCAGGATGAATTAAGAGGGGGGTTATTTTCTCTAGACTCTTTGAGAGAGCTTTGCAGATTATTTTAAGGTCTACATTTATAAGGAATATTGGATGATAGCTTGAGGGATATACAGCCTGGTTTTAGCAGGAGATTAATGTTTGCAGAATTCATATTTGATGGAAGTCTGCCCTTTTCTTTGATTTCCAACAACGTTCTGTAAAAAACTGGTGCTAGAATTGTCCAGAATTCTTTGTAGAATTCTGCAGGAAAGCCGTCTGAACCTGGAGCCTTATTATTGGGCATACTTATCAGGACTTCCTGGAGTTCACCTGATGTCAGTGGCGAATCCAGTGCCATTGCTTGAGTGTCTAATCATTTTGGAAGAGTTATGTTGTCTAAAAACTGATCAATTTCCTTTTTAGACGGGTTTATTTGTGGTGAATACAATCTTTTATAGAAATCCCTGAAAATGTTGTTTATTTGTTGCGGGTCATATACTGTGTTCCCAGATGAATCTTGATCAGCACATATAGTTGTTTTTTCTTTTTTTAGCTGGTTTGCTAGAAATTGACCGGATTTATTACCATGTTCATAATTTTGTAAGCATAGTCTTTGTACTAAGAATTTTGTTTTTTTTAAATCAATTATCAAATTTAATACTAGTTTTGTTTTGCGTATTTTGTTCAATGTTTCCTGATCTTGGTGGGACGCATAGGCTTCTTCTAGTGATTTAATGTTTTTTTCTAATTCCTGAATATTTTTGTTTTCTTCTTTCTTTTTATGTGATGAGAAAGAAATTATTTTACCTCTCATCACAGCTTTCCCTGCTTCCCATAAAACAGATGCTGAAGTTCCGGGATTGTCATTATAGTCTAAATATGAAGTCCATTCTTTTTTAAAATATTTAATAAAGTCTTCATCTTTAAGTAGTGATGTATTAAATCTCCAGTTTTTACTTGGCATAGTATTATTCTTGTGCATTAGTATTAAAGATACAGGAGCATGATCGCTGACAGCTATAGGGTGAATCTCAGTGTCTGAAATGCCACTCAGCAGTGAGCTGCTGACCAAAAAATAATCCAGACGAGAGTAGGAATGATGAACATGTGAGAAAAAAAGTATATTCCTTACTGTTGGGGTGAAGGGAGCGCCATGCATCGCAAAGACCAAAGTCGCTCATATACTGTTTGATTTTACTTGTGGATTGCCAATTGAGTTCCTGCTGTGTTGAGCCATTTCTTCATTTAGTCCAAGGTTGAGGTCGCCTCCAAGAACAAGTGTGCCATCTAAGTGGCAAATACTCTTATCCTTAATGATAAGAAAACTGAAATTATGATTTTTGGTAGTAATGCTCTTCGTGCCAAACTTCGGGATGCCTTTGGTTTTCTCACTAGTTCTTTCTCTGACACTGTTAGGAATCTGGGTGTCTTATTTGACAGCTCATTTAAACTTGATAAACAAGTGTCTGCTGTTGTCAGATCCAGTTTTTACCAGCTTCGCCTTATTTCTAAGGCCAGGCACTATATCCCGTATAAAGACCTAGAAAAGCTCATCCACGCCTTTGTAACGTCAAGGCTTGATTACTGCAATTCACTTTATTGTGGTCTCCACTCTTCCCTTTTACATAGATTACAGACAGTTCAGAATGCTGCAGCACGCATTCTAACTAAAACCAAGAAGTTTGCCCACATTACTCCTGTCCTTGCTGATCTGCACTGGTTGCCTGTCAAATATCGTATTCAATTTAAAATTTTGTTGTTTACTTTTAAAATTACCAATAACACTGCACCAAGCTATCTTAAGGAACTTTTAAACCCATATGCTCCTGCTAGGGCTTTAAGGTCATCCTCACAGTTACTGTTGGTTCAGCCCAGATCTCGACTGAAATCTAGAGGTGATCGATCGTTTGCTCTAGTTGCACCGGAGCTGTGGAACAATCTCCCGATTGGCATCCGGGCGTCTGATTCTATTCATTCTTTTAAATCACGGCTAAAAACATATCTTTTTAAACTTGCCTTTTCTACCAGTTAAATGCTGGCTTGCTTGCAGTGACCTATTGTATTGTATTGTATTAATTTCTCTGCTATCTTTCCATTATTGGTGTCTTTTATCATGGTGGTACAGTCTTACCTTGCTATAACCTATGTGCTGCAGTTTACTCTTATTGGTGGCTTTTATCTGTGAACATAATCCGTTACTTTTATGTATTTGATGTTAATGTGTGAACTGTTTTATTTTTTATTGTTTTATGTAAAGCACTTTGGTATGCCCAAGGCTTTTAAATGTGCTCTATAAATAAAGATTGTTGTTGTTGTAAGTGTTCAGAGAGTGCACTGAAAAAAAAAGTGAAAGAATGAGGGATCATCAACATTTGGACCATATGCACTTGCAATACATAGCTTTTTCTCACGTATAGATAGTTTAATGATTAAGAATCTGCCCTCTGGATCTATAACTGTATCGAGTACTGTGAAATTAATATTTTTATGTATTAAAATTGCTACTCCCCTTTGTCTAGAATTATAACAAGCTGAGAACACATTAGGAAACTCAGGTGTTTTAAGTTCATTCGAACCTCTAAGAGGTCTGTGGGTCTCTTGTAAAAGGACAACATCTGCCTGTAGTTTTTTGAGTTGGTTAAATATTTTTAACCTCTTTTCTTTGGAGCCAGCTCCATTTATATTCCATGTAACAAACTTTAGTGCGCCTGTAACAGGGCAGCCCCTAGCGGCTGGAAACACAGTGAGACAGACCAAGGCAAGTGTAGTGGAACAAAGTATTTATTTGCTATATGGCTCTCCTTACCACAATTAATTTGTCGAGCTTCTTCACAGCACAAAAATCCATCCTCTAATGACAACTGGCAGCCTTAAATATGTTCAGCTGTCACAGACTAAACCATTATTCCACTCTCAGGTAAATTCTTAAATCCCAACCTTCCACCACAGTATACAATATATCAATAAGAATAAATAAATACATAAATACATTTTCACATTTACATATTAATAAATACTTTACACTTTAATGTTACACCAAACCCAATATTATAAAAACCCAGAAACCCGAGCACAAAAAGATTCACCACACTCTCTTTACCAATGGTCTCTCCCGGAACCTTTAAATGGTGTCTGGACCCCCGGGGAAACATTTGCCCAAACACCTTGAAGAGGACACAGGCAAGAAAGGTGAGTAATCATTAACTTACAAACACTTATTTGCACCACTTTTATCCCTAGATTTCACACACACATTTGCATTAGTTTTCCTTATTGGTAAACCTTAATCACAATCGCAATCACCATTCTTCTCTCCTGACAGACAACCACCACATTCCTTGATGAGGAGCAGCTGTGCAGGATCTGAAACAAGGCTACCAACTGATTTTAAAATTCCCAATAAATAGTCAATAAATGTTTAAACTTCTTGTGTGCAAATCCATGCTTAAAGTGCAATGCTCATAAATTGCTTGATAAGGTGCTTTTAATAAAGTGAAAGGTGTGCTCTAAAGTGCTATACAGACAATACAATATAAATAAATGCAGTAAGGGAGTCCTCTTCCTTACAGCGCCCATAGATGTCTGTGTATAACTAGGGGTGTACGCTGTGTGTGTCGCTTAGACAGGTGGCGAGAATACATCACTTGTTCGTAAATAAAGAGAGAGAAAAAATGTGTGGCGAGATGCTCCCTGAGTTTGACTATGTGTGTGCATATTTACTAACATGAGTACGCTTGGCTTAAGTGTGTGTATCCTATAGGTCTGTGTGCGCTGTCTGACTGATGTAAATGTGCTGCCATTGAGCGCATGATTGTGCATGATCGTGCTGTGTGTATGTGTCGAAATAAAGGATGTTGTTTGTGGATGAATGTGGAAGCAGGTGATCTATGGAACGCCAGGACTGCCATAATGTATTAATTAAATACACCATTAAATAATTAATTAAATGTGTCAATAATTAATTAAAATTGGAATTAATTAATTAAATAAATAGTTATGACACATTTAATTAATTAATTATTGACACATTTAATTAATTATTTATGTATTTCACATTGTAATTAATTGACACATTTAATGAATTAATTATTGACACATTTTATTAATTATTTATGTATTTCACATTGTAATTAATTATTGACACATTTAATTAATTAATTATTGACACATTTAATTAATTATTTAATGATATATTTATTTATTTCATTTTGGCAGTGGCTCTCATCATGAAATAATTTTATCTGTCAGCCTCACCCATCAAACTCAGGGGGCGGGGTTAACGCTGCCCATGCAGCTTCTCTAATATTTGATTGGTTGCCGTGCAAAGTAAGTCAAAACAGGTCGATCCTCGATAATCGATTGCTTGTGTAGACTTGGGGCAGCCAGGTATCCCAGAATGCAGATCAAATCACAGGCAGCAATGGTGGTTGTGTAGTTTTTCTGTCACGAGCTACACTTTTAACAGTGTTTTAGCCGCGAATGTCGCGACGTATGTCTGGTCAGGTTGTCAACATAGAACATGTTTGCAAAAGTGCTCAGATGTTTTCAGAGATTTCACTAGCTCTGCTAACAATTAGCATGCAGAGTGCACCCAGGGGGTTACGTTAACCGGTTTGTTTACATATTCCACTCTCCGTGTTCCACATATTGCATTCGCAGATTCTCATTTTCACCGAACGATCGTCTCTTTCCGCCTGGTCTTGTGTCTCTGTGCTTCTTGTAACATAAAGAACGAGCTGACATTTTTCTCACGAAACCAGCGATCAGCTCAACAGACCCTCAGTTTACCTGCATGCATTCTCCTCCTCATCTGTCAGCTGTTTAACACCTGCTGCTAATTCAAGAAACACACCTACGTTACCTGGTGATAGTCACAGTTTAACTGGGCAGCCGGTGCTCGATATAAAGCAATGTCAGCGCATTTTTCTGCACAAGATAAGTAAATATAGTGTTTTCCCCGAGCGCAGAGCTGCTGGAGCTTGTTTCCTTACAGAGCACTTTATAGGCGAACCAGCTTCATCAGCGGCTGATGTCCAATCACCGGCACACAGCTTTGAAACCTCAGCTGAGTTTTAGCTCTCAGTGGTTAAACGCTGGACTTTATTCACTCAGGTTCTGTCTGTCGGGTCACGTTTACTTCGCTGTTTTATTTACAACTGAGCAAATCGGTTTGGCTGAGGTTAAAGTTACGTTTCATAACTGCATAGTTTCACAGACGTTTAATGGTTCACTGGCACATGTGTTAGACTGAACTATCATCTAAATATCATCTGTTTTTTAATAGTTATTTAACTGTATTCTAAGCACCAGCTGTCTGTTAGAATGTGATTTTTTTTCTCTCTCTGTTGGCAGAGGTATAAAAATGCGCAGGAAAATCTGACGTGCATGGCAAACTTCACCGACGATATTTAGGGAGGAATAAACACACATCAAACATAAATGAACCATTTGCCTGTCTCCATAATTGAGAGCATTTTCTCTTCTTATGTCAACACTCTCTCTCTCTCTCTCTTTTTTTTTTTTTTTTTTGCTTTTTCGGTCATGTTATGTTTACCTGTCAAAGGTTTGTTACAAACTATGAAACACATCGTGCAGACTTCTGGATGTTAGAAGAAAACTAATACTGCCCATGAAGGAGACTAAAGGCAGGAAGGTGTCCTTCAAAACTAAACATGTTAATAGGACCTCCCTATTTATATCATAGTTTATGATATAGCACGTGTATTTCAGTAATAGCCTGCTGATTTCAGTGTAGTGGTGAACAGTCGCACAGCTCACGTAAGCGTTATCTGTGATACTCCTTAACTATAATTTATCCAAGTTAACTTCAGTTAACCATTCAGACAGTTCTTTTGCAATGAAAAACATAAACACCCATGCTGCCGGTAGGTTTCCTCAGTGCCAGCTGTTAACATTATAGCTGCTTATGCAGTAACCATGGTAACCACGGACTCTGAGCGGCTGGATCGACGGAGGTCAGACAACAATTTTACATGTATGATCTTAAAACAGGACACAGCCACTATACGTGCTGGCCTCATATCAAATGTGAAGGCAGACTGAGTCTATGTTTGACGTTTGTTTATATCTAATCTTCCTTTTCAAACATTTAAACAGCAGTGAGTCTGCAGCTGAGGTAATGGCGGCAAAGTGAGGAGACCCGTGCTTCGCGAGCTCAGTTGTTTTTTCTTCTTTAAATACTCTCTATAAATCCAAATAGAACTTACGTTTAATATAGCTAGCTTGGGATCATAAGAGAACGCTATCATGCCTAAAAAATTTAACAAAGACAAACAAAAAACTACGTTTGAGGCACAAGATGAAAGCGGGGTGGAGGAAGGGCAGATAGACGCTATGCATGAACACGAACAACAAAAACAACCGGCAAATTCAGATATGCCTTCTACCTTGGACTTATTGAACGCTATTCGTTTGTTCAAGCAAGAGTTCCATACTGAAATGGGCGGAATTATGTCAGCAATAGGAGCTGTTCAAGTTGATATACAAAAATGTGGAGGGCGAATTGACGAGGCTGAAAAAAGAATCTCCAACGCGGAGGACGAAATCACCTTATTGAAAAATGATATGGAAAGTCTTGAAAGACAGGCTAAATTTCTTTCCAAAAAGGTGGAGGACTTGGAAGGAAGAAGTCGGCGTAATAATATCCGGATCCTCGGCATTCCTGAAAAAGAAGAAGGTACAGATCCACGGTCTTTCATGGAGAAGTTTATATCGGATACTTTGAAAATTCCCCCTCCTGTCCTGGAAAGAGCGCATAGGATAAATACAAGGCAAAGCTCCATTGCAAACCGATCGAGAGCCTTTATAATTAAGTGCTTAAGCTACAGAGATCGAGAAGGCATTATGAAAGCCGCTAGGACAATAAAGGAATTGTCGTATAAGGACAACAAGATAGCCTTCCTGCCGGACCTACCTGCAGAGTCATATAGACAACAGCGCCAGTATGATGGTGTGAGGAAGAAGCTGCGGGAGATTGGATTTAGTTAATAGTATAGGTTAATAGAAGTAAATATACATGACAGAAGTCTTGATTGACTGTGCTTCTTGGAATTGTAGAGGTTTGCGCACGTTAGTAAAAATAAAACAAGTCACTAGTAGGATTAAGAATTTAAAGGCCAAAATAGTGTTTCTACAAGAAACTCATATGCTAGATAGTGAGACAAATAGAATGAAACGTAGATGGCCAGGTCAAATATTTTCAGCGCCCTACTCCTCCAATTCCAGGGGCGTCATGATAATGATTCATAAATCTATACCTTTTCAAGTTGAGCACGTGCTTAAGGATAGTAATGGACGTTTTCTAATAATACAAGGAAATCTACTCTCCACTAGACTAAATTTAATTAATATTTATGGCCCAAATGAAGATAATCCAAACTTTTATAGCAATTTATTTCTTAAAATCTCAGACTTGCAAGGTAAATGTATAATTGCTGGGGACTTAAATTGTGCTCTGAATCCACAGAAGGATAAATCCTCAGGCATGGATAATACTCACAATAGAACACGAAAGGTGATCAAACAATTCATGAAGGAGTTAAATTTAAGTGATATATGGCGAGATCAAAATCCAACCAAGTTACAATATTCTTGCTGGTCAGGTACACATAAAGCGTACTCTAGAATAGATTACTTCTTGGTATCAAATGAGTTGGTTCATTTTATAAAAGATTGCCAGTATAAGGAAATAGTAATTTCGGACCATGCAGTCGTTACTTTGACTCTCATAGAACCAAAACTGATCAAGACTCGATTTGAATGGAGGTTTCAACTGAAGTGGATGCAGGATAAACAGTTTCTTGAGTTTTTAGGCAAGCAAATTAATGAATACTTTGAACATAACTCAGATCAAACATCGGCAAGTGTAAGATGGGAAGCCTTTAAAGCATACTTAAGAGGGCAAATTATAAGCTATACTAGTAATAAAACAAGAGAAAGAAATCAAAGGATAAAATTTCTGGAAGTAAGAATAAAAAAGTTAGAAGAGATTAGCTTTCAATCAGGTCAAAACAATGAGTATATTGTAAAAGAATTATTACTATTGAGAACGCAATATAATGAAATGACAAGTGAAAAAGCAGCTGTTAATTTATTGAGATTAAAGCAACAATTCTATGACCAAGGTGAAAAACCCAGCAAACTCCTGGCATGGCGTATAAAAAAGATGGAATCTGAAAAGGCAATTACAAAATTAGAAAATTCAAATGGTAATACTATAGTAGACCCATTAGAGATAAATAATGCATTTAAAAGATTTTATGAAACGCTATATAACTCTGAACTCAATAATGTAACTAGAATGCAATCTTTATTTCTAGATAAACTTGAAATACCAAAAATTTCAGAAAAAGACAAAGTAAATGTTGATAGGCAAATTAGTATACATGAAATTATAGATGCAATAAACTCCTTAAATGCTGGCAAAACAGCTGGTCCAGATGGATTGCCAATTGACCTTTACAAATATTTTAAAGATAAATTAGCACAGCCCCTCTTAGATATGTATATAGAATGTTTTAATAATGGCAATCTTACTGACTCATTAAGGAAGTCCCTGATAATACTGCTTCCTAAACCTGGAAAACTAAATAATAAGTGTGAAAATATGCGTCCTATAAGCTTAATCAATACAGACACTAAAATTATTTGTAAAATTTTTGCTAAAAGATTAGAAAGTATTCTTCCAGTTATTATAGGGGATGATCAAAATGGATTTGTTAAACATAGACAGGGTTTTCATAATGTAAGACGAGTTTTAAACATTCTTCATAATCAAAGTGAGCAGGACGATACAGCCATTCTTTCGCTTGACGCGGAGAAGGCTTTTGATAGAATTGAGCGGTCATATCTTTTTGATGTCATTGTTAGATTTGGGTTTGGAAAGGTATTTCTGCATTGGATCAAGCTATTACATTGTCACTCTGTGGCTCAGGTTAAGACAAATGAGATAATCTCTGAACAATTTGATATTAAAAGAGGGTGCCCGCAGGGTTCACCCTTATCTCCACTTTTATTCCTTTTAGCTATTGAACCTCTGGCAATAGCTGTTAGAAACAGCGGACAGATACAAGGTGTTAGGATTGGTAGAAAGGAACATAGAATTGCTTTATTTGCTGATGATATCATAATATTTTTAAAGCAATTTAAAAAATTCTGTGCCCGCTGTAAAGGATTTATTAGATCAGTTTGGGGTTTTCTCAGGGTATAAAGTTAATGTAACAAAATCATCATTAATGTTACTTAATCAAGGGTACAATCAAAACGTAAATTAGAATGTATCTGGCTTTACTGTTAACTCTGAATTCATCTATCTAGGTATTAAAATAGTTCCTTCATTAAAAGATGTGGTGGTACTTAACTATAATATAATACTACAGAAAATTTCCAAAGATTTGGAGCGTTGGATAAGTCTACCACTATCTATTATTGGAAGGATAAGTGTTCTTAAAATGAATGTATTACCTAGACTGTTGTATATGTTTCAAAATGTCCCACTGGCTCCTCCTGCTGGATTATTTACTAAATTAACATCACTAATCAGAGAGTTTATCTGGAACAAGAAGCAGCCTCGTATTCGTTTGTCTTTGTTGTACCTTCCCTTTGATACAGGGGGGTTGAAATGCCCCAACTTTTACTGGTACTATTTGGCTATTCAATTAAGGACAATAAGATTTTATTTTTCATCCCAAAATACCCCGTCATGGGTGGGGATGGAAGCAAATGCTCTTAAAATGCCATTAAATTTGTACTTATATTCTGCGAAATCCAAACAGTTAAAGAAAGAAACAAATAATCCTATAGTTCAAAACATGATTGAAGTCTGGTTTACAATAAAAGAAATGATGAATATTAAGAACAATCTCTCTCAGTTTAGCCCCATCTGGGGAAATGCCTTATTTGTACCAGGAAAGTTGGATGCAGGGTTTCAGGATTGGGCAGTAAAAGGTGTTAAGAAAGTGGGTGATCTGTTTTGTGATGGAATAATGGTCTCATTTGAGGATTTAGTCTCAAAATTTCAAATCCCCCAAAAACACTTTTTTAAGTATTTACAAATTAGAAGCTTTATTTCATCTATGCAAAATAAATCCCTTAATTTTCCCCAGTTAAGTAAGCTAGAGGAGTTTATGGTGAAAAAAGGTGGTAATAAAGGCTTAATTTCAACATTTTATAATTGGATTGTTTCTGCCTCTTCAGAAACATCAGTTTCTAAGTTGGAAGCTTGGAGAAAGGACCTAAATATTAATATTTCTGAGGAGACATGGAAGTTAATTTGCTTAAAAGCACAAAAACAATCGATTAACAGTAACTTAAAATTACTACAATACAATTGGATCATGCAAACATATGTAACACCGGTGAAACTGAATAAATATAATAATAGAATACCAGATACATGTTTTAAATGTGGAGAAGCCCGTGGAACATTTTTTCATTGTATATGGGAATGTAGAATTGTTTGTGCCTTTTGGCAGGAGGTGATGAACAAAATAAACCAAATTTTAAATAAAAAGATCACTTTGGATGTAGAAATGATGCTACTACAAGTGTATCCTAAAAATATTAAATTAACAACCTATCAAATTAAGTTTATGGATTATTGTACATTACAGGCAAAACGTATGATTGCAATAAATTGGAAAACATCAGTTCCTCCTGCTATTGGCGCTTGGATAAACTCCTTGACACAGTGTATGGAAATGGAAAGGATTACGTACTTTCTGAAAGATAAGTTAATATATTTTGATGAAATTTGGAAGCCATTTAAAAAATTTTTAAAAGTAGTAAATATAGAACAACTTATGTAGGAGAGTGGAGTAGGAGGAAATTGTTTAGCATGTGCATGCTATTTTTTATTGTTTATTCCTATTGATTATATTTTCTTATTTCTTTTTTTTTTTTTGTTTTTTTTTTCTTGAATTATGTATAAATGCCACATATGGTACAATTGTATATATATTTCATGTGAGCTTGTTCTTTTTTTTCTTTGTTCGGAAGAGAGCAGAGTGGGAGGTGAGGGTGGGGGAAAAGGGTTTCTATTACAACAGCATATTATTGGAAACTACCTTTGTATGTTGTTGGAAAAGTAATAAAAATATTTAAAAAAAAAAAAAAAAAAAAAAATCGAGTCTGCAGCTGAGGGAATACAAACTCAAATTGTCGGAACAGGTTTGCTCGTTTCTTGGATTCATTTGGTGATTTATTAAATGTATAACTGTTATTCTAATCTGCTGCTGAGTCTCTTACACTTTTCTTTATGCTGTATATTTTCAAGTCTCTGGAATAGTTGGAAGTTAGATAGTCAGCTGGGAAACTCTGTGTTAACTGTTAGCTGAGGATATCGTGGATATGCTGACCTCGCTGCGTGGTGTACAGAGCGAGGTCAGCATGATTAATATTCACAATAAAAATATTAGCCGAACATCATGAAGTCTGTATGTGTTTCATAGTGTCGAGCAACCTTTGTACAGTTAAAGCCAACATGACAGAAACACCAACGTTATCTCTTTTATGCGTTTATACACAGGTCACGCTGATTACTGAACAAAAACCCAAAGATCAGATGTTAAACAGATTTATTTGCTCTCTCTCCTCCTTAAACATGTTTTTAATGTTAGTTATAATTCAGAATTGGCGACTGAAACACGTAGGACACATAAGAACATCAGGAAATAAAACACCGATAAATATAACCTCAGTAAAAGAAGTCAGCGGGGCTTACTACAGCTGTGTACCGGGGCCTGCGCTTTGTCGGTGGGATTGCTTGCGAGGCGAGCGGGTCTATCCCACGCTTTGCCGTGAGACTGGGCAGACATCTCCGAAATCATCGAAGCACTTTTGCAAAGAAGCTGTATCTTGACAAACCGACCAGACACATGAAGATTAAACCACTACATTCTCGGCTAAAAAAATATTAAAACGGTATTTGGTGACACACAAACAGGGTTTATCAAAGTTCAGTTCTGTTAGCTTCCACATGCCGGTTGTTGTGTGCTAGAAACAATGGCCACCAGGCCAAAGCAATGGTTTTGACTCGATCAGCGTTAACCCCGCCCCCTGAGTTTGATGGGTGAGGCTGACAGATAAAATTATTTCATGATGAGAGCCAGGCGCCAGGACTGCCAAAATGAAATAAATAAATATATCATTAAATAACTAATTAAATGTGTCAATAATTAATTAAATGTGTCAATAATTAATTAAATGTGTCAATAATTAATTAAAATGTGAAATACATAAATAATTAATTAACTGTGTGAAATTTTATGATTTAGTTGAATATAAAATGGCACAGATAATGTATAAAGCACAAAATAACTTGCTTTGCCCCAGTACTCAGAAGCTGTTCAAAGTCAGAGAGAGTCAATATGACTTAAGGGGAACAGATTTCTTTAAAAAAAACAAGATAAGGACAAATATAAAGCAGAGATGTGTTTCTGTTAGAGGAGTTAACCTGTGGAATAGTTATGACAGTGATTTAAAAAGGTGTGGTTCATTTTCCTTGTTTAAAAACATGTTTAAAAATCGAGTAATAGAAAAATATATAAATCAAGAATGAAAAGAGCAAAAAGGAGAAAAAAAACAACCTCTTGATTCTTTTGCTTTGATGTAGTTACTTATCTAAGGTGGAAAGTTGTTTTTTTTTCTTTGTTTTTTTTTGTTTGTTTGTTTGTTTGTTTGTTTGTTTGGTTTTTGCTTTGTTTTATTATTTTCTTCAAGCCCTGTGTACAGGAGCTGCATACAAAAAGATATTTTGTGAAAAGGGTTGGCGTAATAAGCAAATGCTTCAGCCAATACCTTTTGATTAGCCTTGTCTCATGCTTTCTTTCTTTATGGTAAATTTTTGTTCTGTTTTCACTGTTTGTTTGTTTTTTTTTTCACTGTTTTCACTGAGATTTGAATTTGAATGCTAATCAATAAAATCAAAATCAAATCAAATCAAATCAAAATAATTAATTAATTACATGTGTCATAACTATATATTTAATTAATTAATTCAAATTTTAATTAATTATTGCCACTTTTAATTAATTATTTAATTGTGTATTTAATTAATTCATTATGGCAGTCCTGGCACTCCATAGTGATCGAGGCAGTGAAAGAAAATAAAAAAGAAAGAAACCAAGGACAAGGGTGAGCAGCATAAAAACAAGACGGGGAAAAAGAGGGGGAAAAAACGAGAAGAAAAAAAACCCCTGAAACATTCCAATTAAACCATTGACGGAGAGTCTCCACCTGCTGCTGGCTGAACTCCAGGGATTCTCGCAAGGATTTAAATTCCCGGTGAAGAATCTCCACCAAGGACAGCCTTGCATCAAAACTGGACAATCGTTGGTCGATTGACTCCAGTATGTCGACAATATCTTTGCCGGCTGGCGATGTTGTGCCGGGGGAATCTGCTGGGTGAAGTCTTTTTGACGATGGCGCCTGTGTGTTTGGCATGCCGTCTATCGCTCTCTTCTATTTGTTTTATTTTATTGTTTTTAGTCAATTTTGTGCAACATGTCAGCCCTGCATTGTTTTATGATCGCCAGACATTATTGGAAATAGGCCCATCTACCCAAGCTTTAGCTCGGTTTGGAAATGACAACCAAGGCTTTCTGCCTCCCGATTTGGAAGTAACACCACCTCACTGGCGCTCCTTACCATTGCCACTGGATGTGCGGAAGCGACGCAGGAGACGAGGTAACCGTGGAGGTCGCCTTGTCAAACTGAGACTCAGGATCTCTTGTTTTCCTCATGAGCTTCGCTCAATTTGTCGATCCTGCCCGCTACTCTTGGTGCCGTTGCGTGCTTTGGACCCGGTGGACTCCTGCTTGGTTCCTGTTGTGGGATCTCTCGAGAAGGGTTCTGCAAAACCCTCTCCTCTCCGACATCTGCGTTGGCGTGGAGTGGACCAAACAAACCTCCGACCTGTGGATCTGGTTGTTGCTGCCTCGGAAGCTCCCGAGCCAATTCCTCTCAGGTTGGGATTAATTAACGCCAGATCGGTGGCAAATATGACATTCATTTTGAAGGAATTTTTCGCTTCCCATGCACTGGATTTTCTTTGCTTGACTGAAACTTGGATTCCACCCGGTGAGTTAAGTGCCTTTTCTGAATTACTGCCGGCTGGTTGTGCCTTTTTTAGTGTTCCGAGAGTTTCTGGTCGCGGAGGGGGGCTAGCTGTTGTTTTTAAGGCACATCTTGACTTTAAGCAGCTATCCCCATCAACACGCCACACCAGTTTTGAACTCTGTTTGTGTGAACTGGGCCACTCGTCTTCGCTGTTGTGTGCGATTGTTTATCGGCCCCCAAAATATAACAAGGAGTTTTTATCCGAGTTCTCAGAGTTTCTTGCTGACTGTGCATCACGGTATGACCAGATCCTTTTACTTGGTGATTTTAATATACACGTCTGCTGCCCGGGGAAGCCCCTGGCTAAGGACTTTCTGGACTTAGTGAACTCTTTTAACTTTATTCAGTCTGTTAAAGGTGCCACTCAAGAACGTGGTCACACACTGGACTTGGTTTTATCACATGGTTTATCTGTCCAAAACGTACTTGTCGAGGATGCGGTGTTCTCTGACCATATGCCTATTTTATGTGATATTGTTCTTTTTAATCCTGTTCTTAAGCGTGCTGTACCTGCTCGATGTTATCGTGCTTTTGGCTCAGATACTGCCGAGCGGTTTTCCATATTGTTTGACCAATTTATTTCTTATCCTCCTGAGTTGTCCATCTCAGATGGATTAGTTTCTTGTTTGGATTCTGCTTGTAAATCTGTCCTCGACGCTGTCGCTCCTTTTATATTCAGACAATGCAAGCCAAAGGCTAGTCCTTGGCTAACTGATTTTACCAGAGCCGCTAGAAAAGAATGTAGAAGATGTGAAAGACGGTGGAAAAAAGATAGGCTGTGCGTCTCTATGGAAGCTCTTAAGACTAGCTGGAAAGTCTATCAGAGAGCAGTAAAGGCTGCCAAGCACTCCTATTTTTCTCAACTTATTGCTGCCAGCTCGCATAACCCTCGTGTTCTATATAACACTATAAATTCTGTACTTAATCCGGAAGGCTATATTCTTTTGCACTCTTCTGCGGTTATGTGCAATAAGTTTCTTAATTATTTTGTGGAAAAGGTTGCTAGTTTGAGACCTCCGACTCTACCTATTGCTGACCCAGCCATGCATGGTTCTTGCTCAAGTCTGTTCTCTGCTTTTCTACCAATTGTTTTATCTGATTTAGAGAAACTTGTGTTGAATGCTAAACCGTGTGGCTCTCCAAATGACGTTGTTCCTCCCCGTTTTCTTAAAAAGGTATTTCCTATCATCGGACCACATATTCTGAACATTATTAATACTAGTCTTTTGTCTGGTCAAGTACCTAGGGAATTTAAGCATGCAGTCATACATCCTTTACTTAAGAAACCAGGTTCAGTCATATCAAATTTTAGACCCATCTCTAAGCTTCCCTTTCTTAGTAAGATTCTGGAAAGGATTGTTTATACTCAGTTGATGGACTACTTGAATGACTCTAAATTGTCAGAAATCTTTCAGTCCGGCTTTAAGCCATTCCACAGCACGGAGACAGCCCTCGTAAAAGTTATGAATGACATCCTGATAGCGACAGACCGTGGTAAATATGCAGTGCTGGTCTTGTTGGACATGACAGCTGCATTTGACACTGTGGATCACGATTTGCTGATCTCCCGCTTACAGCACGGTGTGGGAATTACTGGTTCGGCACTTTTGTGGTTAAAGTCCTATCTTTTAAATAGGACATTTTGTGTTAAGTTGGGGTCGGCTTCATCCTCTGTGGCCCCTCTGCTTTGGGGTGTTCCACAGGGATCTATTCTTGGGCCGTTATTGTTTTCATTGTACCTCTTGCCCCTTGGTGCGATTTTCCGAAAGCATAAAGTGCCATTCCATCTATACGCAGATGACTGCCAGCTCTACTTACCTCTTAGTCATTCTGATAGTCTCCCAACTGGACCTCTGCTTGACTGCCTTACTGATGTCAAAGCATGGATGGCAAACAACTTTTTAAATTTTAATGATCGGAAGACAGAAGCAATTTTATTTGGCCCAAATCGTTCTTCTCATACTCTGGATGTTGATCTTGCAGCTTTGACTTCCCAACTAAAGAGTTCGATCACAAATCTCGGAGTTAAAATTGATTCTGCACTCACCTTTGATGACCATGTAAACGGGGTGGTAAAATCAGCATTTTATCACCTCAGACCTTTAACAAAGGTTAAGCCCTTTCTTTCCAAGCGTGACTTGGAAAGCGTTATTCATGCCTTTATTACCTCACGTTTAGATTATTGTAATTCTCTTTTAACAGGGGTTGGGCAGGGCACTTTGTCACGCTTGCAATTAGTGCAAAATGCTGCGGCACGATTTTTAACTGGTAGAAGAAAATTTGATCACATCACTCCGATTTTGGCCTCTTTACACTGGCTTCCAATTGAATTCAGGATCTGTTTTAAAGTCCTTTTATTGGCTTTTAAATCTCTAAATGGTCTGGCACCTGTTTATTTGTCTGATTTGTTGAAGCCCCACGTCCCCACTCGTTCCCTTCGGTCAGCTGAGCAGTTGATGCTTTCGGTCCCAAAGTCACGGCTGAAACTTAGAGGAGACCGAGCGTTCTCTGTTGCCACGCCGATGCTTTGGAATAACCTTCCTCTCCATATTAGACAGGCTGCATCAGTGCCAGTTTTTAAGTCTTTATTAAAAACCTATTTTTATTCCCTGGCTTTTAACTCTGTGGGTAACTGACATTTTTATTTTATTATTATTTTTATTTTTTTTATTTTTTATTTATTTTTTTCATTTTTTATTGTTTTTTAACTTTATTGCTATGGCTGGTTTTATTACTATGTGCATATTAGTATTGTACAGCACTTTGGTCTACCAGGTGTGTTTTTAAAGTGCTATATAAATAAATAAATGATGATGATGATGATGATGATGATGATGATGATGATGGCGTGTCAGGTTTGGGGGAAGCTGCACTCTGGGCCTTCTTCATCACGAGATCCTGGAAGCACTGATCAATGTAATGTTGGAGAGCCTCTAAACTCTCCCCGTTGTTCTCCAGGGTGTTGGAGATGATTTAGACAAATGTTGTTAGTTATAAGACAATTGATAAGTGTATTTGGTAATACTGAAGCTTAAAGGAATTTGTTCAAATGTAAACTACCATTCGCTTTAATTTTCCGCCAAAATCTCCGGCGTCTGACATCAGTTACAACATGAGTCGCTTACCTAGGTTTGACAAACACTCTGCAAATCGCTATCTCTTTCTCTTGTGACGGTCTGCGGACCTCGTGTCAACAATGGCAAACATATTTACTTTAAATACAAAAGAACAGGTAGAGGCACAAATCCAGCCTTAGGGATTTACAAACTAGTGCATTCCTAGTGCCGGTCTCTAGTCTGGATGAATGATGGCTTCCATCAGATACAAATACAAACATGTTAATAGATAGATAATAGATAATAGATAATAGATAACTCTTTATTGTCATTGCACAGTCATACATAGTACAGTAGTACAATGAAATTGGAAAACTGTCCTACGTCGGCACTACATATAACACAACACGACACGATATGACACATCACAACGCAACAAACAACACAACACAGTATATTAACTTAGTATAAAAAAGAAGAATAAGTGTATGTGTATTGCACAGTGTTATTATTGCACATTAATTATTATTGCATCTTGTTATAAATATAAATATTATTATTGTTATTGTTTTAAACACTGTTACCTCCCCCCTAAAAAAGTCCAGGGAGGTAGCCAGTCAGGTCAGCTATTTGCATTGATCGGGGCTATTGCCCTGTTGTAAAAGCTGTCCTTGAGTCTATTTGTTCGGGACCTCAGCAGCCTGAACCTCCTGCCAGACGGCAGCAGCTTAAACACCCGGTGTCCTGGGTGTGTGCAGTCCTGTAGGATGCTGCGTGCCCTCTTGAGACAGCGAGTGCTGTACAGGTCCTTCAGGGAGGGAAGAGGATGTCCATTGATTTTTTGGGCCATATTGATGACCCTCTGGAGTGCCTTTCTGTGTCCTGTGGTGCAGCTGGAGAACCACACACTGATGCAATATGTCAGCACACTTTCAATGGAGCAGCGGTAGAAGACGGTCAGCAGCTCCTTCTTCGGGTCCATTTTTCTGAGGATTCTCAGAAAGTGGAGACGCTGTTGGGCCTTCTATAAGACCGCAGAGGTGTTAGAGCTCCATTGTAGGTCTGTGTCTATGTGCACACCCAGAAACTTGAAAATTGAGACCCTTTCCACGCACTGCCCGTTGATGCTGACAGGCTGCAGCTCGGACTTCCTCCTTCTGAAGTCAACTACCAGTTCTTTTGTCTTGGTGGTATTGAGGTCCAGGTTGTTATCTACACACCAATCTGACAGCCTCTGAACTTCAGCTCTGTACGCAGTCTCATCTCCCCCTGAGATGAGCCCCACCACGGTGGTATCATCTGCAAACTTGATGACTGTGTTGTCTGGGTGGGAACTAACACAGTCATGTGTGTACAGAGTGTACAGTAGGGGATTCAGTACACAGCCTTGTGGAGAGCCGGTGGTGGAAGGAAGTCCAATTTCCAGCAGTTTAACTATTAGTCTGTCCGGGAGTATTGTATTGAAAGCAGAGCTAAAGTCAACAAAGAGCAGCCTGGCGTAATGGCCCTGCACTTCCAGGTGAGAGATGGTGGTGTGGAGCGTTGTAGCAATGGCATCTTCAGTTGATCTGTTAGCTCTGTATGCGAACTGGAGCGGGTCGAGTGTGGGTGGCAAGCAGGACATGATGTGAAGTCGGACCAGTTTCTCGAAGCACTTCATTATAACAGGTGTTAGAGCAACTGGTCGGTAGTCGTTGAGGCTGCTAATGTTAGTATGCTTTGGCAGTGGGACAATTGTGGCTGACTTTAGGCACGGCGGGATGCAGGACTGGGACAGTGAACTGTTGAAGATCTTAGTGAAGACCCCAGCCAGCTGGTCTGCACACTCTTTTAGGACCTTTGCGGTTACCCCATCTGGTCCGGCGGCCTTCCTGGGGTTCACTGCCCTCAGTGTGCGCCTCACCTCATATTCCTGCACTATGAGGCTTGGGCTGCTGCTGCTGTCCGATGTTTTTGCTGCTGCTGCCTCTGGTGCCTTCACCTCAAAGCGTGCGAAGAAGTGGTTCAGCTCCTCCGCAAGCTCCGCGTTACCCTCAGTCAACGTGGTATTGCAAGGTTTGTAGTTGGTTAAGTGCTGAACTCCCTGCCATACCTGTCGTGAGTTGTTGGTGCTGAAGTGGTCTTTGATCCTTCTCTTGGCCTCTCTGATGCCTCTTTTCAACTCAGATCTGGCTGGACTGTACTGCATACCATCACCAGATCTAAAAGCGGCGTCACGTTGCTTCAGCAGGACCTGGACCTCTTTAGTCATCCAGGGTTTCTGGTTGGAATACACCCGGAGAAGTTTGTCCACAGTGACACTGTTGGCACAGAAGTTAATATATGAGAGCACTGATGTTGTGTGCTCTTCAAGGTCCTGATGTTTGAACACACTCCAGTCCGTGTTTTCAAAACAGTCCTGCAGCTGATGTGATGCACCTTCTGGCCAGGTTTTCATAGTTTTTGTGACTGGGGGGGCTCTTCTCCTAATGGGAGTGTATGCAGGGATCAGCAGCATGGACATGTGGTCTGACAAACCTAGATGTGGTAGAGGGGTTGCTCTGTAGCCTTTTTGGATGTTGCTGTAGGCTTTATCCAATGCGTTTTCCCCCCTCGTTGCACATTTAATATGCTGTTCAAATCTGGGGAATACTGACCTTAAATCAGCATGGTTGAAGTCCCCAGCTATAATGTGCACTGCGTTTGGATGGGAGTTCTGCTGGTTGCTTATTGTCTTGTGCAGCTCCTCCATGGCCGAGTTAGCATTAGCATCGGGTGGTACATACACAGCCGTTACCATGACAACAGTAAACTCGCGAGGTATGTAGACGGGTCTGCACTTCACAGTCAAATATTCCAAATCCGGGGAACAATGGCTGTCTACAGTCTTTGTGTTTTTGCACCAGCTGTCATTGGTGTAGATGCATAAACCCCCTCCTTTGATCTTACCGGAGTGGCCGTTCCTGTCGTGATGGTGGACCGTGCGGCCTGCTAGCTCAATAGCCGAGTCCAGAATTGATGGCTGCAGCCAAGTCTCTGTGAGTAATATTATGCTGCTGTCCCGTACACACTTGTTGACTGCAATTTGTAATCTCAGTTCGTCGATTTTGTTGGTTATGGACCTGACGTTGGAGAGGAAAATACTCGGAAGCGGTGGCTTAAATGGCTTTTTCTTTAGCCGAGCTAGTGGGCCCGCCCTGCAGCCACGCTTTTGCCTCCTTTGTTTACGTTTCCTCTTTGTCTTGCCGCTGGGAAGAACCAACCACGGAGACCCTGGAACTCTTATTATGTCCTCCGGAATGCCATGAAAGTGGTGGTAGTCCGATGTAATGCTCCTTGCACAGCGTAATCCCAAACTCAGAAGGTCCTGACGACTGTAGGTGGACTCTACTCGATGTATAATAATAAAAAACACACACATCCACAGAGATACACGTAGAAAAAGTAAAAAACAAAACACCGAACGTGAGGAGCAGTGAGCCGCTGCGTCTGTGCGCGCCGCCATCTTGAAAATCTTTATTTGTTGATCAATACAAATACAAACATGATGATCCATCTACTGTGGTGACCTCCTGGGAAATAGGGAGAGCCACTGAAGTGCTTTTCAACATTCAACATCACAGAATTGTCCTGTTCATACTCATCTATCTATCTATCTATCTATACACACACACACACACACACACACACACACACACACACACACACACACACACACACACACACACACACACACATATATATGTATGTATGTATGTATGTATATGTATGTATATGTTGTGTGTGTTTCAGTGACAGCCAACTGGCTGAAGTACAGGCTGATAATGTCCTAATACAGCTGAATAACTTGGAAGTCTGGGGCTTGGAACAATGAATTATCCCAATCTGTGTAATTGATCAAACACTCAGACACGGTTTTCTTCACTAGATCCATATTTGAGGAGCAATGCACATGTTGCATTTAATCTGCATGTGCCAAACATATGTAACTATGCTGTTCTTGTTGCTAAAATGTCTTGGAAATTTACAGAAAATGTGTGTGTTGTCCTCTAGTACACACACATAACAAATCGATTCACAACTCAGCCCAGGTTCTGAAACATACTTTGTATGAAATGTTCTCAAGGTGTTATTGTTGCTTTTTTATGTGGTGTGGACCTGTACCAGACCTTAAGGGATCTTTTGACAGTGATAAATTAAATGTAAATTTGACAAAATTATTTCTTAAAAAGAGTCCTATAATCTCTCTTGCATTTGCAGACTACATGAGCTAGCCTCCCTCCCTCTCCACATCTTCTGGAGCTTCTCTCTCAGCTCTTGATATTTCTCAAGCTTCTATGCTCTAAGATACTATGTCCAGTTCGTTAGTCATCATCAGTTTGTCTGTCTATATCTGAAAGTCAGAGAAGATCTTAGCTCGGTCATTCTTAATCACCCGGGGGGGCGTATCGCATTACCTTGGGACTTTCAGGCCATACTTGACACAGATGTTCCTGTATACTATGCCAGCCACTTGGTTATGTTGTTCCATGTATGTTGTGCCTGCTAGCATCTTGCATCCTGCTGTTATGTGCTGGATTGTCTCGGGGCGTCTTTGCACAGCCTGCATCTCTTGTGCTCAGAACTCAAAGCTCCTGTGCTGCCATGATTACTGCTGCCTGAGGTATTCACTAAGCACACGGTCAGTTATGGACATTTTCCTGATGTACTCAAGGATGTTTGTTGCCTCATCCTGGAAGCAGACCAGACTTAAAATGTGGGAAAGTCTTTCTGCCGTGACCAGTTGGTGGTGAGGGAGGTGGTGTGTAAATACATACTGAGTAAAAGAGGTGAGAAAAGAAAAATGCTTAGTGCATCATGTGAAGCCCCCTTGCAGGCTAAGCTAGCATAACTAAATGTGTTTACAGTATATGAACATCATTGTATTTCTCATTGTCATTGATCATACAGCTCTTACTCGCTTTATAATCACATATTACTCACATATATTCAGATAGGGACTGACTACAGTGGCAAGTGTGGTACTACATGGCTGATGCGGGCCTCATCAGAAACACATGTTATGCAGAAAAAAACAAAGAACATCCTGTGCAGATATATTATTGAGTGCATATTTCCCATGCAAGGATAAATAGCATCATTTGTGACCATGCATGACAATGAGATTTTCTTATTGTCTTTGATTTCAGCTTCATCACCGGACTTTTTACAGATGTCATGCTTTGCAGAGTTTGCATGTGGACACTGCCAAACTCTTTTCCAAAGGGTTGGTATTTTTGATCAAATGATCAAAGTACACAATTGTATCTGTATAACATATGGCTATTGGACTTGTTTTTATCATGACATTCAAATAGTTTAACATCCATAGTTTTGTTGCCCACAGTACCCAGAATAGAAAAATGAGTTTGCTGTTGCAGTTTTTCTTATACCTATGTACTTATACTTGTACTTATGGTGGTGTGGAGTAAGTGTGTCATGTCTTTCAACTCTTTATTTACCTAAACTATGGAACTATCTTTCATTTAATAAAATCAGCAGTAACACATGTTCTAAGGTAACTTTCACTATAAATTACTACCAATCACAATGAAAGTCTTTAGAATTCAAGTCTGAAGGCATTTGGAAACTACCAACAAATTATTGTAATAGGATTTTTTCAAATACTTGGGCAGTTATGACAACTGATTATTTTAATCTTGATCAGGTGATCCTAAAAACCTTGTTTATTTATGCTGTAAAGGACCTAGGGTGGTGGCAGCTTCCCATGATGCACTCAGTGATTCTTCTTCACTCACTTTTTTTACTCACTATGTATTTATACACCACTTTGCATTTAATCATTAGTTATTATTACCATATGGTTCAATTGCAGTATGTATTTTTTGTATTGTCTTCCTCCTCCCACCCAAAACCAGTTGTGATGGATCACTACCTCTTCTTAACCTGGTTTTGCTGAAGGTTTCTTCATGTTAAAAAGTAGTTTTTCCTTTCCACTCTTGCCAAGTGCTTGTCTATAGGAGGTCATCTGATTGTTGGGATTTTCTCTGTATTTTTGTAGGGTCTTTACCTTACACTTTAAGGTACAGAGATGACTGTTGTTGTGATTTGGTGATTTGGTGCTGTATAAATAAAATTGAATCCAGAATCATGAAAACAGAGAGCTTTGAAAAAAGCTTTTATCTGTTGTAACCAAGGACTGGATTCAACACCAAAGCAAACAAAGAACAAAAATGAACCTAAATGCAAACTATGTAATGTAAAAAAAATAATAAGTAATGTAATAAAGTGTAAAACTTCTTGGTTCATTGTGGGTCTCAATCTGTGGTTGATGATGTGAGGAGCAAAATAACTCATCCACCTGGTCTGTTCATGCAAATCAAAGAAAGGAGACAATTTCCTGTCCAACAACTCAAATTAATAGATTTCACTTTGTTAGTATTTCATGAAGGGTTTCTTAATTTCTAATACATGTATGGTGTATTCATGTCATTTTGGCTCTCAAACGTTATATTCCATTCGATTACCCATTCACGTTGTGAAGCATAAATAGGTAGCAGTTTTGGCAGTTAGAGGAATAGCTCAACATTTGCTTCGGAAAAATGTGTGACAAATTGGAATTCATATTAGCATATTATAATAGGTGTCTGAATCTGTAATCAGTACATTCTATTTAGTAGGATTTTATATGCCAAATTTCCTTACTGACACAGTAAATTCGTGCAGTATTTTTATTTCATTTTCATTCTTAATCTAAAAAAATAATTTGTTGATAAAGTGGGACTTGTTCCAATTCAAGTCAAATGAATAAAACAAATAGACAGATATAAAATACCTAATTTTCTTATGCAAGCAAAATTATTACTTAAATTAAGTACTTTTGAAGGCAATGACAGCTTCAAGCTTCATCATTCAAGCTTGGCACACTGTTCTTTTAGATGGCTCTTGTAGAAATTGCTCAACTAGGTTGCCTATGAAAGGTATTTTGAGGATTTTCCAGAGTTACTTTATTGGGTTCAGGACTTTTGCAGCTACCAAGCATGTTCTTGGTAGTGTGCCACCATTTTTCTTGTATTTATTTATTTTTTGGCTCAGGATTGCTGGCAAGCTACACCCTTGACAGGTTGCCAGACAGACAACCATTGTCACTCACATTCACACCAAAGGGCAATTTAGAATTGCCAACTAACCTAACCCCACTAACTGCATGTCTTTGGACTATGGTAGGAAGCTGGAGTACCTGGACAGAACCCATGCAGACATGCAGAGAACATGCAAACTCACTCTCACACAAAAAGGCCCTGGCCTGATGGTGGAATTGAACTCTGGACCTTCTTGCTGTGCTAATCACTACACCACAGTGGTGCATGCAATTTCAATCAGGCAGAAGTAAAGCAATGAAATTGCTTATTTGTTATCTCAACAATGTTTGTTAGAAGCAGAAATCTGTAGGGCTATTTCATACTAGTTATTTTGATCTAGAATAACAGAGTAAACATAGCACATCACAGTCATTCTAGTGAACCACCCAGTGGTTATTGAATTCCCACTATAAAGACTCCAGTTGAGTGTTTTTACTGTCTCCTTTGTGTTTAAAACTGGATGTGGCAGATGGTCATATGCTGGATAAGTGACAAGGGACAGTGAGGACACTGCACACTGAAGGACACTGCACACTGATAAGCTAGTGACTTGTGAAATAACATGCTAAAATATATCATCCTTCTTGACTCAAAAGCCTTGATTGTATTTTATGGCTGCCAATCTGCTCTGAGTGACAAAAATGTAGTCAAATTGTGGGCTGGAGTCACCCATCCAAGCACTGAAATCATCTTATCTCTTGAGGCAGAGAAAGCTTTTGACCGAGTGGGAAGTTTTACTTGCTACACTCCATAAGTTTGGCTTTGGGGTTGGTTTAATTTCATGGATAAAGTTACTTTATTCCAACCAGGTGGCAGTTGGTGGAGGCACATGCGAGGGATGCCCGTTGTCCCCACTCCTCTTTGCAGTTGTTATAGAGCCCCTGGCCAAATATCTTTCTTTCAAATATCTTGGAGTGGAAGTGACACGTAAATTGCAAACACTTTAACAAAAAAAATTTCTCTTCTTTTAAAGAAATGTAAATCTGATTTTGACAGATGGAAAGACCTTCCTTTGTCTGTCGCTGGAAGGCTCAATATAATTGAAATGGTCGTGTCTTGATGCATGCTCAGTCATCCAGGTAAGTAAATCCCAAAAGGTTGATTCTGTTCATCTGGATGTAGCGTTTCAGTTGGAGAAACATTTCATCACTCATCCAAGTGACTTCTTCAGACTTATAAACACTGATGTACTGAGTACATTATAAACAGTACATTTGCACAATAACTGAAACTAGCTCACTGAATGAACAATGGCCTGTGAGGTCAGTTTTTTTATCATTAATATTCAAACTGTCCTAACCATTGATCAACAAACTGATGAAAACACATTGATCAAAGACCACTGATCAGGGACCATAAGTACTATTCACAGAGCGTTGGGGAATGGTTACAATCACAGCATTGTAAGATGGGGAAAGATGTAAACTTAGGCCCCCCTCCTTGATTCAGAGGTGGTCTTTCCTTTTTTGTGTAAATTGCCTCCGTGACACCACGCTCAAACCAATGTTCTTCCCTGTCCAGGATGTGTACATAATCATCATTGAAAGAGTGTGTGCAAAAGGTGGACATGCTGTCTGTGCTGATTTTCTCTTTTATTGTAGTGAGACACAACTGACAGTTTATCTCTCTACTTTTGGCTCAGCACCCACTCATGCAGCTTTCCAGCTGCACTCCGACACTCCTCTCCCACACGCCGCTCCAGTTTTACTAAATCATAAAGGAAGAGAGCGATCTCATTAACAAAACACCACACACCTGTCCCACCAACCTCCCTGGAACTGCCCCTTGAGCTTGCTGCACCACCCTTCCCTGCAGCTGAGCCAGAGACCACACCTCCACCTCAGAGTGGTCACTGGTCTTTAGGTGTAAATAGACTTTGTAGTTCGGGTCTGACGAGTTAGCTCTTCTGTGTTGTGCCATCTGCATAGCCAGAGGTCGTTTTGTTTCCCCGATGTATGAATCATGGCAATCCTCCCAGCACTTAAAATCATACACTATATTACTCTGTTTGTGTCAGGTTACCCGATCCTTGGGGTGGACCAAATTTTGTGCAGTGTGTTTTGGAGAGGCGCAGTGTTTAAAAAAAATGTGCCTCAAGTGTTCCAATTCTCCTGACACATACGAGATCACTAAGGATTTTCGCTTGATTTGATTTTCACTCAGATATTGTCCACATACCTGAACCAATGACTTGAACACGCATCTTTCTGCATGTAGTACTGACACTTGTACGTGAAAATGGTGTTTTTCTTCCAAAAGAAAACACACTTGGTCAGTGCCGAGAGTAGGTCTGTTGCTGAAGTTGGGGTCATCCTGTAATCCCTTATGAACTACCTCCACTGCTTCAGTGACTGGAACGCAAGTGAAGAGAGATGCAACATCACACAAGACCATTGTTTCATCTGCTTCCATAATGAAATCTCTCATCTTCTCAACAAAATCCAAGGTTTTCTGGATGTGGTGTTCAGAGCTGCCTACCAGATGGTTAAAGGTTCGAAGCCAGAAACTTTGAGATGTTATAGGTGACCGTGTTGATCATACAGACAATTGGTCTTAAAGGGACATCATGTGTATGCATCTTTGGTAAACCATGTTTACTCTTTGGATGCCTATTATCAATTATGGCACACAAAAGGCATTAAATTTTTGTTTAAAATGTTTTTAAGGGAAAATGTTTTCCCATTCTTTTAACTAAGTGACCTTTAATTTTTCAAACTCAAATTTCTTCAGATATCTGGAGATTTTCCTTCCTTTCCAAATTTACCAGATGGTGACAGACAATATTTGATCACTGTCACCACCAAAGAACAGACTAATTGCCACCCTGTATGGGTTAAGTAATGACACGATAATGATAATTAATGACATGATCTCTTGAGCAAAACAAAAGGTGGTGGGAAGCGGACATAGGTTCAGCAACTGGTGATGAATCATGGGAGGCCATTCTTAGAGGTATACCTGGATCCTCAATTTGTTCTTAAGAGCTTCCAGACATGTATTCTGATGCAGACCCTTCTTGCCTTCCGTGTAAGAACCTACTAGCAGATTACATACAGTGGGGCAAAAAAGTATTTAGTCAAGGTCAAGGTCAAGGTCAGATTTATTTATATAGCACATTTCCAACAGCCGATGCTGCACAAAGTGCTTAACAATAACAATAAAATTAAAAACTACAGTGTAATACAATAATAACAATAGAAACAATAAAATAGAAGAATTGAAACAATACTAACTAATTCAGATAAATCCAAAATGCTTGGGTCATAATGTGTTAAAAGCCAGAGCGTAAAAGTGTGTCTTTAGTAAAGATTTAAATTGCTCAAGAGTTTGAGCAGATCTAATATTAAAGGGGAGACTATTCCAAAGTCTGGGACCTGCCACAGAGAAGGATCTATCACCACGAGATTTGAGGTTAGTCCGTGGAATGGACAACAATAGTTTTGAACTAGATCTCGTGGGTTTTCCTGGAGCATAGGCAGAGAGGAGCTCTGACAAGTAGGGGGGGGCTCGGGCGTTGAGTGACTTAAAAACAAAAAGTAAGAGTTTAAATTGGATCCTGTAGGGGACAGGGAGCCAGTGTAAAGAGGCTAAAATTGGGGTTATATGCTCTCTCCGTTTGGTACCGGTTAGCAGGCGAGCAGCAGCATTTTGAACCATCTGAAGGCGATGGATGGTGGCATGATCTAGGCCATAATACAATGAATTGCAGTAGTCCAATCTGCAAGTAAGAAAAAGGTGGATGATACGCTCGAAGACGTCAGCCGGAAGGTATGGCTTTATCCTGGCTAGCTGTCTTAGCTGAAAAAAACAGGACTGAACTACTGCACTCACCTGCTTATTCAATTTAAAAGAACCATCAATGTAAACTCCGAGGTTTTTTACATGTGTTTTACAATACGAGGAGAGGGTACCCAACGTGCTGTCGATATGATTGAAATTGCCAAAAATGACAACCTCAGTTTTGTTTTCGTTTAGCTGTAAAAAATTTAATGATAACCACTGTTTAACATCGTCAAGGCAGCGTAATAAGAGCTGCGGTTGATCTGATCCTGATTTTAAAGGTAGATAAATCTGTAGATCATCCGCAAAGCAATGAAATGAAATGCTGTACCGCGAGAAGATGGAGCCCAATGGCAGCAAATAGAGTGCGAAGAGGGCGGGACCCAAAATAGAGCCTTGAGGAACGCCGTATTTAAGAGGAGCTAATTTGGAATTGTGGGGGCCCATATTGACATAAAAGAACCTTTCTGTCAAGTAGGAGCGAAACCACTGAAGGGCAGATCCTTTTAGGCCAGCATGCGATTCTAGCCGTGATAACAGAATGTCGTGGTCAACCGTGTCAAAAGCTGCTGACAAGTCCAACAGTAAAAGGGCAGCAGGGCTGCCAGAATCCATAGTTAAGAGAATATCGTTAAAAATCCTTAAAAGTGCTGTCTCAGTGCTATGTAATGATTTAAAACCAGATTGAAATTTTTCTGAGATCATATTAGAATCGAGGTGTGCCTGCAACTGTAGATAGACCACTTTCTCCAAAACTTTAGATAGAAAAGGAAGCTTTGAGATGGGCCTGTAATTAGACAGAACAGTTGGGTCCAGGTTTTGTTTTTTAAGAAGAGGCTGAACTACAGCTTGTTTGAAGCATAGTGGGACGCAGCCTGTAGTAAGGGACGTATTAATCAATTTCAGAATAAAAGGGCCAACAATATTAAAAGTGTTTTTGAGCAGACTCGGGGGAAGAGAATCAGAGGGGCAGTGTGATGATCTTAGGCCACTAACTATCGCGGTCAGGTCCTTAAGGGAGACGGGATCAAACTGCTCTAAGACAGCTGAACACACAGGTGGAGGGCTTTGAACTGAGACAACAGACAACGAAACAAGGGCCCTAATCGATAAGATCTTGTTATTGAAAAATGCTAAAAAATCATCGCACATACTTGGTGAAGAAGTAACTCCAGGATTATCACATAAACTAAAAAAGCGATTAAGAATGTTAAAAAGTACCTGAGGCCTATGACCGTTTGCTGATACTAAGTTTGAGACAAATTGTGTTTTTGCAGTTTTTACAGCTTCTTGATAAGCAGAGAGACAAGTCCTTAAAATCTGTAAGGAAACATACAATCTGTCCTTTTTCCATCTCCTTTCAGCGCGTCTGTAGTCGCGTCTGAGGGAGCGGGTGTAATCGTTCAACCACGGTTCTGATGAATTCTTAGCGCGCACAGTTCTGAATGGTGCAATAGAGTCCAAAATATAAGTGCAAGTAGAATGAAGAATAGCCGAAAGGTCCTCAACATTTTTACAATTGGAGTTCAATATTCCAGAGTCCATAAAGGCAGCCACCGATTGTGCAAGTTCCCCCACTTAAAATGATGACAGAGGTCAGTAACTTGCACCAGAGGTACACTTCAACTGTGAGAGACAGAATGTGAAAAAAAAATCCATGAATCCACATGGTAGGATTTGTAAAGAATTTATTCGTAAATTAGGGTGGAAAATAAGTATTTGGTCACCTCAAACAAGGAAAATCTCTGGCTCTCACAGACCTGTAACATCTTCTGTAAGAAGCTTTTCTGTCCCCCACTCGTTACCTGTATGAATGGCACCTGTTTGAACTCATCATCTGTATAAAAGACACCTGTCCACAGCCTTAAACAGTCAGACTCCAAACTCCGCCATGGCCAAGACCAAAGAGCTTTCGAAGGACACCAGGAAAAGTATTGTAGACCTGCACCAGACTTCAACTGCGCACAACAGCACTAATACATATATATAGATATAGATATACTAAATGCCCAGGTACACTGGATCTGAAAAGGGGGCAGTGATCCCATCTTCTGCTCTAGCCATTCGCACACTGATAAAAATTCCAAAAAATCTTTTGTTCAAAGATGCTTGGGACTCCTGACCAGACCATTCAGGAAACAAACTTGAGGCTTCAGTTTTTCAAGGTGGTGATTGATGGACAGCACGGATGGAACAACGGCACTGATCGTGTTCTCATGTAATGTCAAATCCAAAAGGCTTCAAAATGTCTACCATCTCCTTCAACAGGTTCCACTCTCCTTGTGCCCAGGCATTTCAAGAACAACTTTAGATGTTAACATTGCGGAACTGCTTTTACTTGCCTCAGTGTTGAATTCCGTCTTGTGATTACAGCAGCAGGGATCACTTTCTGTTTAAAAAATTCAGCTTCAAACACATCTTTGAAGGGGAGATGCCACTTTGGTCTTTGACAACCCATCTCTCGCCACCAGCTGAAGTGTGTGCGCAAAACACTGCAGGTGCTGTTTTGTTGCCATTGCAGCACCTACTGTTTCCTGATCTTCCAAGGTTAAGTCGTGCCAGAGCTCTGGGTCATCAAGATGATCACCATCATCATCATTTTTGATGTAACTGTTCATCAAAAATTGTTCATACCGGGCTGTATTTGCTGTCAGAAACGACTGTTTTTGTCAGAAACTATTACTGTCAGAAAGTGCCGAAAATGCTTGTTTTCCACAATAGACAGGGGCAGGTTGCAACCAATAATCAAGTCACTTAATAATGCATTTGTGATGGCTTTCTGCTGTAGATAGCCATACTGTACTGCCCAGCACAAATCTGCTAGAGTTAAGAAAACTGATATAATAAATTCCATTATAGCCATTAATGAATTGCATTTGACTTTAATTGTTTCTACTAACACTTAAATCCTCATAGTTTTCAGACAGTCAAAGTCACAGTTCTAATAAGCAATATTTCAGATCCCTGTTAAGAATTACTGACATTTGCAAATAAACAACAGCTAACTCAATAAGAGCACTCAAAGTATTATATGTGATTTATTGACATAAATGACAGAAGAAAAAGGCCATGTAATACAGGGCTGTTACACACTAAGATGGGCCAGTTTTTCAAGCCAAGAAATTTCACTGGGCCAGACATTGCATTTGGCCTGTCCAGATAAAAGCCATGCAAAAGTAAAACACTGCCATGCACTAATTGCAAATTAAACACAGTGGGTTTTGAATTTTGACGTGATGGTAAAATAAATATTTGTCAGTCCAAGCGGGGTTGAATAATGGGAAAGAGATGGTGAGAAACTGTCTTTCAGGTTCAGAGCCCACTTCCTGAAATGATTTAAAATAGCATGACAAAAACATCACATATATTAAAGCCAAACAATATTATTGACATACCCGGGAGAACATTTGCTAATAAGATAATGTTAGCTAAGTCAGCTATCTCATTGTAGCAACAGAAAAGAACCACAGACTGTTCTTCAAATGTCTTACAAAGTTGGAGGTTGTTCCATCTCCATGTGTGATTCCCTTCTTGCATGTTTTACATATTGCATTTTGTTTTTTGTTGACTACCTCATAGTGGGCCTGATCTCTGATAACAACGAGACGGCCTACTTGAAGGAGATTAGGAATCTGGAGAACTGGTGCCAGAGGAACAACCTCCTTCTAAACGTCAGTAAGACAAAGGAGCTGATAGTGGACTTCGGCACTAAGCAGGAGAGGAACTGCCAGACCCCTGTCATCAACGAGTGCCCAGTGGAGAGAGTGGACAGCTTCAAATACCTCGGAGTTCACATCACGCAGGACCTGTCATGGTCCTGTCACATCAACACCATGGTGAAAAAGGCCCGTCAGCGTCTCTACCACCTCAGACTCTTGAGAGACTTCCAACTGCCCTCCAAGGTGCTCAGGAACTTTTACTCGTGCACCATAGAGAGCATCCTGACGGGAAACATCTTAACCTGGTTCGGGAACAGCACCATGCAAGACAGACGAGCTCTACAGAGGGTTGTGCGGTCAGCTGAGCGCACCATCCGCTCCGAGCTCCCTGACCTGCACTCAATCTACAGCAGGCGGTGCTGGACCAAGGCCAGGAAGATCGTGAAGGACCACAGCCATCCCAACAACAGACTGTTCTCTCTGTTGAGATCAGGAAAGCGATTCCGCTCCCTGAAGACCAACACAGAGAGACTGAGGAGGAGCTTCTTCCCGCAGGCGATACGGTCTCTCAATCACACCACCACACAGTACTGACCCACACATATAGTTCTTACACACACACTGGACATTCTGGACATTGTTTTCACTTCATCACTTAAATCACTTTAAGCATATTTGCACTGCACAAGACATAATGTGGATTGCACAACACTGGTCACTACATTCTTCATTTCCAGTTAATACTTGTACAGCTGCTGTTATTGTGTATATATTTATTTATATTTCTTCATACATTCTTATATAGTTCTATATTGTGTATTTTGTTGTACAGTTATTTTATTTTCAACTTTAATTTATATATTGTATCTTATTCTTTCCCAGTTAAATTTACCCTTCATTCTAATTTGTGTTGTACAGTTATTTCATTTTTAACCTTAATTTATATTTTATCCCTTCCTAGTTAAATTTACCCTTTTTAATTTTTCATATTTATTTCCTATCTTATTCATAGCCCTTTCCTTTTTTGTTTTCTTTAGGTCACGAGCAGTTGTCCAAGCATTTCACTACATATCGTACTGTGTATGACTGTGTACGTGACAAATAAAATTTGAATTTGAATTTGAATTTATGTACCCCCCCCCACCACCCTTACTGGCCAAAATTTTGTCTGAAACGTTTTTTTGTTGTTTTTTTAATCTAGTTTATTTGATTGGCTGTGCTACAGTCATTGCACACATACATACGGAGTGTGGTAAGAATGAATTAAATGAATTAATGGTACGCACTTTTTATATAATATATGTTTTAAATTTAATATTTGGGGTAAAATATCAAGTCTTTTCAAGTAAACAGGTTCATATCCAATTTAAGTCCCAAGTCATTGGTGTAAAAGTCCAAGTCAAGTCACAAGTCTTAGAACATTTTTTTCAAGTCTAAAGTCATAAAATTAATTTTTGTACAGTCCGGATTACAAGAAATGCCTTAAGGTGACTGCTGTTGTGATATGGCCCTGTATAATTAAAATTGAATTGAAATTAACCACACTACAGTTCATTATACCACCTCCTTCAAAGCAGTTTTTGGTTGGCACCCAAGTTTGATTACTAGGCTTACATCTGCTCAAGTGAACTGCAGCCAGGGTGGAAACAAACCAGACCGGAGTTTAAAGAAGTTCAACACCGCAGGTGTGAAAACAACCCTTTCAGATTCCTGTGGCCACTCACTGATGTACCTCTCCCCTGACTTCCTCTGTACATCCTGATGATTTGATACAAAATGTCAAATTTACATTAATCACTCCATCAGACCTGCTGGCACTGATGTTTAGTCCATTTCTTGTGTAATTTCTCACACCTAACCCCTTTCACCCTGTTTCCTTTCCTCAATAATGGCTTCTTGACAGCCAACCTTCCCCTAAGACCATAGGGAGAGCAGGGGAAGAGGGCCACAGCTTGGATTCCATAGATCTAGACCTGTGGCATACAGTGAGTTAAACTGGCTCAAATCAGGTTATTTTTTGAGTTAATACATATCATGACTGCAGTTAATAGGGTGTTGAAAACTTTATTCTACTATGTAGCTTAATTTATAATTTTAACTTACTATAATTTTTCAAGATTGTATATTGCTCTTTAGAGGACCAAGTTGTCCATTTTGTGAATGGAGGTTTTCAAAGTGTGTACAAAATTACCTTTACACTCTTTATTTAACAATGCTATTCCATAGTGTATTTAAATGTTTGTGTGTGAAGTCATATTTGAAATAAAGTTCGAGGATTTTATATCAATACTGAATACCCTAATGATTTAATATGTTTTTACTGCTGAATTAAACATGAAGATTATAAAAAAGGTACCCTATTTGAAACACTGCTGACTGGTGCAGCTAAACTCAGGAATGTTTAAATAAGCTACATACAATCAGCTAAATATGTTGATTGCATGGTATTTTATACACTTCCTACAAATATAATATATTCACACATTCATGTGATTAATCGTAGATACTTTCTTTCTTAAATAGATAACTATCATATCTGATATCATATCTCACAGTACAATAATATTGAATGGGTTGCATTGTTGTATTTTGTCATGTTTCTCAGGTCTTTGTCTGAATTTCTACGAACATTATTGCTAAGGATTGTCTTATTGCATTGGAGTCACACTGGGTTAAATATGTACACTTGGGTTTTAAGGGGTATTTATTATTTTCTTCTTTTTTGGGGGTTGTATGGAAGCCCCAAACGCAATTTCATTGTTCTTGACAATGACAATAAATAAATAAATACTAAATAAAAAAATACTACAGCATTATGCTTGACCTAGTTCCTCTACACTATTGTATATACCGGTACTTTAATTAATAACTTATACCATAGTAAGTAATTAGTTCGATATATTGACTATACAGCATATATTTTCTAAATATATCTTTATAAAACTAGAGGTATAAATGTAACTAACATTATTGGAAATTTAGTGTAAAGATTACAGCCACTGCCTGGCAACTTTCCTTCCATTATTCTACTGAAGCTCTTACGGCTTTTTATCGGATGTAAATTGCTGAATTAAATTTAGATGAGTGACATTAAGTCTAATGAAGTTAAAGACAAAGTCTGGATAACGAATTACTTTCAGCCACGGCACCTTTGGAATAAATTTGAACTTTGGACAGGTCATGTCAATTAGGTGACAGCTCAGACTTTTTTCTTTTTCTTTTTTGGGATCAGGTAACCTAAAAGAAAGCCGGAAGTGGTATTGTGTTATGAAACCGGCGCGTTTTTCATACTTCAATCCATATTGTCAGGCTGCAAATGTTCCTTGTTTACTGCATTTGCATCAAGCCTGGATGCACTGTGAAATTACAATGGATGCAGTTCTTTAAACTGAAACAAACCTGCAATGCAATGATAACCTTCAAGAGTTTGCTCAAGATGGAGAATAAGACAAGACCACGTAAAAGCACCAGGATCGATCTGCGCAACCGTCTTTTTCACAATTTATTACACAGAAAGCCAAAGGGAGAAGTACATAATACTGTATGAAACCAGTTTTGTTCTCATCTTAACATTCTAAAATGTGTCCAATGTTGTAATACCATTTTTTTTTCCAGCTTAATATATTCTATTATATTATAGTCCTGCAACCCTAAACCCCTATATAAATTTATTATTTTCTATTAGGCAGGGTGATTTTATACGTTTAATCTAAGTCTATTGTACTAAGTCATCAAATGAAATAACTGATATAGCATATACGATATTTTTACATTCGCGGGATTTCTAAAAGTAAATGCTAGAAGACCTGTGAAACCGTTCCACTGGCCTTTATGAGGGTAAAAACAGGACATTTAGATGTGTATTTATTTAATTCTTTTTTGCGCAGACTAATCGGTTGTAATTAACCTATAACTATCACCAAATGAAATCAAAACATTAAAACATGATTAAGTCGACGCAGATATAATTTGACACGTACAGTTTGTAACGTTTCTGGGGAACGCGTAGTCGGCTCTATTTTCTTTTGATGTTACGTTTTCCAATATTTATATGCCCTGCTTCTTATAGCGCTTTCCTGCTCTACCTGAGCGCTCAAATCGTGTTCAATTAACCCATTCTGATTGATGGATACAGCGGAGAGCAACTTGGGGTTTGTTTCTAAGTTATGCAGACTGAAGCGGTTAGGAATCAAACCACAAATCTTCCGAGTAATAACTGACATGTTCTACCTTTTGGGTGCCAGCCACCCTTGTGGCAGGAACCACTCCCGTAGTTCAGGAGGTAGAACATCCCACGTACCTACCGTGTAAATTTCTTAAAATAAAATATATCAGTTTATGCTTGCTTTAGCCGTTAAATTCCATCTCTCACTTACTGTATGACATTTTATAACCTATACCGCTGATTTCGATTCATGGATTGCAGAAATATGGGGAAAATGAGACTGGGAATGTTTTAGTAATTTCACAGTGGCCCAGAGAAATAGGGTTAGCCTAGGAAACTAATGAAATGTATCAATGAATACGACACAACATTTTCTTTTTCTAAAATAAATGATGTATTAGCTTTATTTGTCTATAGACTGTATTTAGATTAAAAAGCGAAAATACATACATGACAAAATGCCCTGACGAAGACCAGAGGACGATTCAGGCTTGAAATAAAGTGTACTATCCTCATAGCGCTGTGTATTTGAAAGTGAAAATATTATTATTATTATTATTATTTTCAGAAACGACTTTTCAGTCTCTCTGTGAGTCTGTTGACTTCTATGTTATTGAGAATGGTTTTATTTTTTATTCACGATTCATTTTGAGTGAATTGCAGTCTGCTGATTTAACTCCATACCGGTTATAGTGGTAACATTGGGCCTCATCCGTGCGTGGCATCATCTAAGCAATTTTGAACACAACCATGGTGACACACAAGCACACGCAGACAGAGAGAGTGAGTTTCAAGGTGTGCGGTGGTCTTGAACTTGAAGTTGAACTCATTACAATATGTCTGTCTTTCTGGCTGTAACCCCCCAACCCACCCACCTTTCACGTTAAACTTGACCTTGACCTTCGGGGGCGGTCTGACATTTGACACCCCCACCAACAGCAGACCACACTGTGGGTTAGAGTCGTACTGTCTGGGTGGTTTGTTTGTGAAGTCTTGTCTGCAATAGGCCACGCTGCAAGGTTTGAATATTTTTGAACAGAAGACTTCAGCTATACAAAGCAATAGCGTCGATTTGAGCAGGTGATTCATCTGCATTTACGTCACCACTGAGCTGTTTATTTCCTTTCATTTCTAAAGGACTATGTCTACTGAAGCATTTTTAAGCTTTCTACTTTGTTGGGCAAAATACAAAATATTATTTTAATTTAAAAATAAACCCTCAACCTCGCAATCTACTGATTCCTCGTCAGAATAAATTGGAAATAAGTAAAATAAATGCCAAACTAACATGGGAGATTAATTTTCCTTATGTTGATAAAAAAAATTATTTTTAAATTATTTAGGAATAGAAATTTAAAAATATCCTATCAATAATGTTTACGGACTATATTGGTGATATTTCAGAATAACAATTATAGATATTATGCTTATCATGGACTTAATGTTAACTGTGTAAATTTATCATACTGGCGCCCCATTCACTTGTATTTTCAGACTTATTCATTTGCTTTAAAACAACACAAGGAAAATAAATGTTGCATATGAATATAACTGATGGCAATATTGTGAATATTTATTTATTTATTTATTTATTCATTGGCAGCTTCAAGATTTAAGATTGTATTTTTCACATACACAGAACTATTGCACAGCGAAATGTTTATATAACTGTCAATAACAATTAAAGATATTACAACAAAAATATAGAATTAAAACGAATATTTTCTTTCCTTGTTTTGATATTGTGATAGTATAGTCATATTGTGACGGCAAGTGAGGATTGGACAGGAGGTTTAGCCGGTCGTCTACTGGTTTCCCCAACCTGCATGTAGAAGTGTCTGTGAGCAAGTTGCAGCCATCCGAGTGTATGAACATTACTTTAAAAGTGTTCATGCATAGAAAAAAGCACTTGTGTGAATGCTTGATTGAGACCTTGAGTAAGAAAAACGCTTCAAGTGCTCACTTTTAGTATAAAAGCGCTATATAAATATTAAATATAATAGTGTTTATTCGAGTTCACCTGATAGTGAGCTGGAATAAACACCGTGATGGTTACATGTGTAAGAATATATTTTAGATACAAGTTTTACATTCAGCTTGTGTTGCTAATTTTGAATTCTAATACATTTCAAAACATTTAAATGATTGCACAGATTATTATATTTTATTTATTTAAAGTCCATTATAACGGCTTATTTCTTTATACTGTACGGATCCAGCCACTGTTCTATGACCACAAAGCTCAAACAAAGACTTGATCTGGATACGTATTTCCTCTTTATGTAGCTTGGTGACAAGTAAACTTCCGCATTCTTCACATTGTACAGGCTGTTGGCTTTACACGTGATCCTAAAGTCTGTCACTGTAATGTTACTGAAAACAAAGTCTGATATTAACGTGTTCGGATTAATTCTGCGGCACACGTAAAAGTGAACTTCCCCACCGTATATGCGCCTAATGGCGGACTCCCTGGTGAAAATGATGAAAATCCAGTGAACTCAAATGAGTGGCCCTACGCTTTTAAGCTGGAAGCTTCGGGTTAAGAGCTCATGGTAATGTGTAAGGAGTTTATTTTACCCACCACATTTCTCTTTAGATCTGCTTTCTGTAGATAATGAACTTGAACAAAATTATTCTAGAATGAATAAAAAACTGAAAAAATGCTTAATCTTTAAGTTTCCTTTTAAATTATTTGCAGAAGAAGTAGTCATATAGGTTCATTGCAGGCCAGAGATAAAACATGTATTGAAGCAAAATAATGGTTCCTGTCTGCAGTATTTCATTGACCAACCATTTCTTTTCCATGTCTTCATGTTCATTAATAACCTTTAGGAAATTCACTAATTTCTCACTTACGGCTTATTTAGCCTTCATGTATACGGCACATGGAGTGATTCAAAATAAAAATAATTACAGTAATTTCAATTACACTATAGAGGAGCATCAGAAGGATTAATTTCAAACCAAGCGCAGACTAAGTTCCCGTCTCCTATAAAAAATGAGAACAATAACTTCCCCGTAGTGAAATTGTTTCTTAATATAACGGCCCTTGAGTGCCGCGGAAACCTTTCTGAGACACTTTCAACCAAAGCCGTTTTTCTCAAGTTTTAAGAACTCCAAAACCCTTCCATAAATCTCCTTAACGTTTACTTTAGTCAGAACGACTGAGAGCGAGTTAAACTAAAACCTGGTTTTTGACTAGGTGGAGAAATGTTCCAGTGGGTGCACTTATTTTAATAGCCAAACTTTGCTTTTGAAGGCTTGAAAACATTCACGGTAATGATAAATTAATAATACGTTTTTCATGCATTTGAGAAGCACCGATTTTAAATGTGTTCACATCTGTATAAAACTGAGCATCTGGAGTTCCATATTAAAAGAAGAATAAATATTGAATAAATAAATAACATTTACACAACAAAATTTCAGTTTCTCTGAAAGTGTATAAGTTTCAAATCAGTTTGAAACTTATACACTTTACAGTTTACATTTTTGTTTCTTGTGGTTCAGGTGTGCTGTTAGTGTAGAATGGAGAGTATAGTTATTGAAAAAGTGATTATCTAAACGGTCAGTTCAGATATTGGCGAGTCGATTTCAGATATTGGCGAGTCCATTTGCACCACGTACTTTTATGCACGACACAAAAGAAGTTGGTCGAGTGATTTATTTTCATTGTCTTTCTTTCTTTCTTTCTTTCTTTCTTTCTTTCTTTCTTTCTGTTTTTAGGCAGACTAAGGTAATGTCACTCTTAGTATCGACCAGAGAACATCACATCACAGACTTGAGTCTGACGCAAAGGCAGCTGCAGAGACAAACTAAAGTAAACCAAACTACAGTAAGCTAAAGCGAATCTGCTCATTCCCTTCTCATATCACAGCTGGAAACTCATAAAATGCTTTTTCCCTCCTCTCACTGACAGTCCTCAACTAGTCTCTTCTACTCTTCTTTTTGCGCTTGTCCCATCACGTGATCACCCTGTCTCATCCAATAGTTATGCTCCCCTTACTTCTTGGTCCAGGGGGCTTGTTGCGTCAAGGCTGCGGCTGGGATGTAAGTGGAGATCCGGCCGGTTAGTGGGAGTCTTTGCTACCGAATGACACGCCGTCACTCCAACAAAGCAGCATACCGTGCTATGATAGTGCTGTACAAGTACATTTCTTGAGCTGCGTTTGTGTGTTTGTATTTGTGTGTGTATATGTATGTATGTGTAGTGAGCGCCAGTGATCAGCCTCATTCAGCAAATGTAGCAGCTTAGCGCCAGGAACGGACGGAGTCTGAGGCACACGAAGGCCAAAACGGGGAAGGGTGGGCATATGACAGCCTCTTTAGTACTCAATCCTCGCTGGCCAGTGGAAACGGTAATGTTTGTGTATGACAACAACGTGGACGAGTTGAACAAGAACATGGAGGGGCTGGTAGGTAGCGGCAACTTTGCCGCTGCCACTGCAGCAAGCCAGTGCCGCAACATCATGGCACATTCGGCGGCCGCCGCTGCTCTGGGTGGCCACCCGTCCAGCTTGGTGCACTCTTCAGGTGGGTATTCCACAATGGATGTGTCCGCTTCAGGCTCCGGTGAGACCGCTGCCTCTTCGGGGAAGCAATGTGCGGCTGTGCCGCACCAGAACTCGTCGGCCGCAACCGCATTACCCTACAGCTACTTTGGTAACGGCTACTACCCATGCAGGATGGGTCGGGCTCCTCTTAAGTCCTGTACACAAGCGGCCGGAGCCGCTCTCAGCTCACAGTACATGGACACAACAGTGAGCTCAGACGAATATCCGAACCACCGGGCCAAGGAGTTCGCCTTTTACCATGGCTATGCCAGCCCATACCAGTCGATGGCCAGCTACCTGGATGTGTCGGTGGTCCAAACGCTCGGCACCGGGGAACCGCGCCATGACACACTGCTGCCCATGGACAGCTACCAGCCCTGGGCTCTGACCAACGCCTGGGGAGGACAGATGTACTGCTCCAAAGATCAGGGACAGGCCGGCCACCTCTGGAAGTCCGCTCTTGCTGGTGAGTACTGCTGCTTTCAAGGTTCATAATAACGATTTTAAAACAGTTAAACAGAACTCTAACAGATTTTTTGTAACTATGACGCAACTGAACATATTTATTTAATAAAAATTACATTTAATAACAATTAAGAAATTAAAGGATTGACATTTGTTAAAACAAAAAACATCTCGGATGATTAATTTGCTCCGATAGTAAATTATCGTCTTCATAAATTTGGACTAAAATTAGGCGGTTAATGCATCGAGTTTCTTTGCAAAAGCAAGGCAATAATGTGCTTGAGGTTTGTGATGGCTGAGGTTAATCACTGCCCTTGAATCCCCATCTAGTTTAGGGCGTCACGTACAAGTGAAAATTAACGTCATGTTGATTGGATCCTTGATATTGTGAAAATACCAACATGTTGCAGACTCTAACTTAGAAATGAGCCTTGCATTGCCATCTCTTGGTGCAGAGTGAAAAACATTTTGGTGTTTCGTTCAATATCGTTTATTAACCAAGTGAGATAATCATTTTATTGCTGGGGCCTTCCAGTTAATTTAATGGTTATCATAATGGTTATTATGATGAGAGACATGTTACTCTGCTGCCACTGCTAAAATTAATGAATGAATAAATAAATTAAATAAACAGGAAAATTTACTTTCATTATTAACATTGTAATTAATTCAATAATAATGATGGAAATAATTAATCCTCTTGGCCCAATATTCACAGTGAACAGGAAAAACCCTAACGCCCACTCCACTTCTCTCTTTATTTAACACACACATCGCACAAATGTAGAATTAAACTAAAAACACTGTAAACACAAAGTCAAGAGAAGACACAAAATGCTGTCCTTGTGACAGTCTATGTGGAGTAGAATAGATGCGTGCACTGTGTTTAAAGACGCCATTTTTTGTAGGTCAATTTGAACTTAACCCAGACAGCAGATATTCGTTTCCCGTCTGCCTCGCAGGATTGTATCCAGTCCGATCGAAACATAAAGTTCCCGTTCACTTCCTTAAAGATGCTAAATTGTGCTCGACAAATATTTTATCGGCACTTACACTATTACAGCAATCGTGGAGTGTAGAGCTTGAAAATGTATCATGGTGTGTGCAGCCCATCACCTTCAGACTGGCTTTTTCTCTTTGACAGATGTGGTGGCGCACCAGAACGACAGCTTGTCTTTCCGCCGAGGCAGGAAGAAACGGATACCTTACACCAAGGTCCAGCTCAAAGAGCTAGAGAAAGAGTACGCAGCCAACAAGTTCATCACAAAGGACAAGAGGAGAAAGATTTCGGCCGTGACCAACCTGTCAGAGCGACAGATTACCATCTGGTTCCAGAACAGGAGGGTGAAGGAGAAAAAATTCGTGGCCAAAGTGAAGAGCAGTACTCAATAGCATGCAGGTCACTGCTCTTTGGACAATTCGTAACAGTTGAGATAATTAACAGTGAATGGAAAAAAGTAAAGAAACTGGAAGTGGGACCTCTCACAGACTGTAATTACAGAACTTTCCTGACTGCTTTGATAATATATCTGTCTAGTGTGTGTCTTCCACTGTCAGTGTTGTCCGTGCCAAGTAGCCTATAGCATAACTACTATGCTCTCCATACTGTTTATATCGCATGTAAAACAGTAACCAAATCACAGTGTAACACTAAATAAATTTTGTCCCACCCCAATAAAGGTGTTATGTTTTTAAAATAATTTTCTATGCCTTGAGGAGGCAAACAAACTTTTATTTAACATTGAAAACTGATATCCGAAATTAGACAAACAGCAGAGGAATCCATATTGCGCTTGTTGATTAAAACTGTTCACGATAGACCAGATTCACTTACCAAGTCTGCCTCTGGAGGAACGCTCCCTGTGGTGGAAGCCTGTCTCATGGAATGGTAAGCATTCTGGTTTTCCATGCCTGTGACAGAACCGCGTATGGGAGAAGAAGAAAAAATCATTAGTGTACTTATTATTATCATAGACATTGGAAATGTGTTTTAATATATTTACTTGTTAAAAAGTATTTATAAAAATATTATTTAAAAAATGCTAAACAAAAACTCTCGTTCCTTTCTTCCCTTTTTGAACATTCTATCCATAACATTAACATTACAGAGAACTAACGTGAACAGTATTTTAATTTTAAATAAAGTTAACTTAGCAATTCATATCAGTTCAATATTTCGTGAATAATAATAATAATAATAATAATAATAATAATAATAATAATAATAATAATAATTCCAGAACAAAACTGAGTAGAGACTTCAAATCGTGTTATTTTCTTTGCGCTTTCTGCAAGTTCTTTTAGCCTGCACTGTGCGTGCGTTTGAGACAGACACACAGAGAGAGAGAGAGAGAGAGAGAGAGACAGAGAGAATAAGGAGGGTGGGGGGGAGGGACAAAAAAGACCCTGACCTTGAGCGTGATGTGTGATGATAATAATAATAATAATAATAATAATAATAATAATAATAATAATAATAATAATAATAATAATAATAATTGATGTTCCGTGAAGATAATCCTAGAAGCTCCTGTAGAACAAAACAGAATTGTCTGTGCGTATGTATACAATTTTTTTTAGCCTGCATTGTATGTAGCTCTCAAACACAAACGTGAGGGTGGGTGACCTTGAAAATCATGTGACCAGACAGGCTTGTATCAAGTCTTCCATGAATATTTTATAATAGCGGGGTGTGTGAGGGACATCACTAACAATACACACAATATATACGGGCCACTGCCATGCACCACAGATTACAGCTACACATGAGTTCACCACAGTTTTTACTCGCTATGGTTTCAATGCGATGTCCAGCCCTTTAACATTAGTGTGCTTTCTGGCGATTGGGATCTGTTTTAATTTACATAGTCTGATTGTGTGGATGCAAGACAAAGTATACCTTGATAACTTTGTCTCGCATATATGCGAGACAAAGTATGCGACTTTGGCAATCGATAAATGCCACTCCATTTCATAAATGTTCAGCACTGGTGAAGTCAAAAGATTTCTGATGTGAACTTCTTGCGCAACGCTGAAATCTGAGTCCTCAATCTGAAAACCATGAGCAACGTTTTTTGAATTTAACAAATCCTTTGACTGTGTTTTATGGGCGATAAACCGAGTTCTAAACATTTACGTTAATGCTCAAACATAACTGAAATGAATGAATAAACTATTATTATTATTATTATTATTATTATTATTATTATTATTATTATTATTATTATTATTAAGAACTGGGGCACCGGACCTTGTGTCGGATCTTATCACCTCTTTACCAGACACACAGATTGTGGTTAGTAGGCTTTATAGATGCAGAATATGCTGAGTAGTTTGATAACCACTTCACTTAAAGGTAATTTGTTTGGAAACGCACACAATGTGGGCTATCCTCAAATAAATTTGAAAGTGTTTATAGGGAGAGGATGTAGCGACGGATTTAAGAGGGTGCTATAATCAAAGATCTTTGAAACATTTTTTGACGCAGTTTTGTGTGTCCAAAACAAGGGTTTAATATTCACATAGGCTGTCCAGATTCTAACAAATAAAATGTGGGGCAAACACAGTGTTTATGTGGGACAACATGGGACAGGTGAACAATGCTGAGAGTTACTCTGAAATTTTGATATCTAAACTAAAATTAAAAATACAATAAATTGTGGCTGATACAGGATTATCATTTAGCTTGTACAGGCTAAACATATCATATTTCCAACAATTTGGTTTGTCCTTATGATCTCAATCAATAGTTGGTATATGCTCAGGCCAATATTCTTTAATTATGGTCAATTGCTTTTGTAAACTTTGCAAACTTTATCCAGTTATGACACACATATTGTTACAGTACTGGGTCTGTGACCCAATATTTATGTTTCAGATTCTGATTTAATATTCTTTGACTTTTGTTATTTCTGGTTTTGGTTATCTTTATTTCTTAAGTTCTTAGTGATGTTAGTTCTTTCTCCCTTAGTATTTATCTGTGTTTAGTCTCTGTTCCCTTGTCACATGTCTGTGCTTTTCCCGTGTCCCACGTTTCATGTATAGTCAACTTTGTCTCTATGTTCCTTATGTCTCCCCAGTCACTGTGTTAAAAGTGTGTGTCTTTGGTTGGTGTGTTTCTCTTTTTTATTTTGATAGTTCCGCTTCCTGTGTTCAATGTATTCAGTTTTGCTAACTCCTCGTCTTGTTATGTCAGATTAGCACTAGCTGTGTTTCCCTCCTGTTTCCCATTCCCTCATTACTCTCTTGTGTATTTAAGCCCCGTGTTCTCCTCTGTCCATTGTTGTTTCATGCTACTGTTATAGCTGCATGTTCCTCTATGAGCCTTGCAATGCTTAATTCTAGTTTCTCAGTTTACAAGTTTTATCCTTGTCTCTAGTGTCTAGCTTTTGTTTTAGTTTTCTTGTATTTAGTATTTGAATTTTTGTACACCCAAAATAAAGCTGCCTCCCTTAGTTCACTCTTTCGGGTCGCGAGTCCTGCATTTGGGTCCCATCCTGCCTGCCACACAGCCAGACCTTGAGACATATACTAAGTGATTTCACACAACATTTCCCCCCCAAAGTGAAAATGAAAAATAACATTGGCAAAAAAGTCCAAACATCGATTTCTCAGAACATGCTGCTGTTCCATTTTTGTTTGTGATAGTTTCCATCATATTAAACATTTGCTGCAGCAAGAGTACTGACAGTGAGTAGAAAGAGAGAGCATATTTCTCCTGTATTGGCCTCCCTTCATTGGCTCCCTGTTAAATCCAGAATTTAATTCAAAATCATGCTCCTCACATACAAGGTCTTGAATAATCAAGCCTCATCTTATCTTATCTGCTGAGGAGTAGGGCATTAGACTGGCTAACCTTCTTCAGACTATAACAAAAAGTTTTCCTTTCATGTACATAGATGTGGGTAAAAACCAGACTAATAAGCGCTAGTTCTAAATGTCCTTTAGAACTAGTCACAGTGCCTCAAGATTTGGGACAGGAGCACAGGGAACAAAAACGCTGTGTCACGTTCTGAGGGACATTTGGTCACCCTCGTGGCCCAAAATTCAAATGACTATCAAGGAGTGCCTTCTTGATCGCCATGTGGTCCCTTCCAAGTGGTTTTGACCACCGGTACAGGTTGTCTTTTTTTTTCTGCTGTAAAAAGGTCAAACAAACCTGAAATGCAGCAAAGAAAAATCAATTTTATTGTAAGAGAAATTTTTAAAATTCAGGAATTGTTATTGAATAAAAACACTTTTCAGAATTTCTTGTCTTAAAACAGTTTTGGTCTATATCCAAATCTCTACCATGAATCCCCAGAAATAATTTACACAAAATCATATTGATGGCTTCTTTTTCATGGCCGTAATTTTTATTTTATTTTATTTATTTTTTTGCTTCATTGGGCAATGTCTTTTAAATGAGAACATTTCAGTCCACCAGAAAATGGTTTTCATTGCACTGAGCATTTCATCTGCACATTTCATGGAAGTGACACTGTAGACTTTTTAAAGAAAGTCCAAGTCCACTCAAGGAGTGCTGACTATAAATTTCATGGGGTGACAGCAGAAATATAATAGTTTAAGTAAAACTATAAAGGAAAATGCTTCTGTAAAACTTGACTGGTGTTAAATGCATGCACTTTTTGTGTTCCTGTCAAATTGAAGTTAATTGCTTCAACAGACCTGCTTCTAAAAGTTCTTAGTTCTCTTTCATTGGATACTTTGCTTGAAGTCAGTTAATTGTATTAAACAAATAGAATATGTATACACATGCTTCAGATACAATCAAAGATGAAATGTGAGATTTCTGTGTGCAGGAAGATTTTTACAGTAATATCTACAGGCTCAAATATGTGGCTTAGAATACAGTGTTAAAAATTGAAATACAATATTAAATACAACTTTATTTGCTTTGCCAGGGCGATTTGGCAGAACTGAAGTGAAACTCCAGGGTCAAGTGTACATTAAAGCATACAATGTATTAATTAGAATGAACTGGACAGCAGTAGTTCATTGCTGACCTGAAGCTCACAAAGTTACTTCTCCCCTTTATTTTGCATACCAGCGAGGAGGAGGAGATGAAAGAGCAAGCCTTTGAGCTGGACCATGCTATCACTTTATTCACACATAACTATAGAAAATCCCTTTAATCCACACATGCATTTTAAATATGTCTTTCACTTAGCATGCCTTTTTATCTTTACTAAAGAAAAAAAGGCATGCAGCATCTAATGTAGTATGCAAAAGTCTGGGGCAGGGGTCTGAGCTGTGGGCCACTGCTGGTACTGTCATCTCATTGGAGGGCCACTTTAGTGTTCAACTAGTAAATTTAACTTCAATTGTGAATACAATTTTTTCCCTCACGCTTACAGTAACTAACTGAAGCCTTTCATTGAACTACCAAATAAATACATTGGTACTCTCTTTCTGACCAGACACGTGGCAGCACTTCTGCTATCATTTTGTTTGTATTTAACAAAATAAAAATGCAGACATAAGTGTATATATTAGTTTTTGACAGCCAGTGACAAATAACTGTCTCACTGAACTAACACAGCCAATCCGGATGTTTGTACTCTCTTCTCATATTGCTTTCATATTAAATCATTTTTTGCTTTTTAAATAACTTATTTTAACATTGCACTCAACAACAAACGAATCCTCCCAAGCAAAAAAAGTAACTTCAAGGGCAAAATTGCATTGTATTTCTTCACATCGATATGCATGTAGGGGTGACGTGGGCCTCAAGTGGCTCCCGGGCCACGAGTTTGAGACCCCTGGTCTAGAGCCACCCCTTATTTCTTTATATTTTCCTTACTAGGAGCAAAACTTGTCATTTTTAAGATTGTACTTGAGCCATAGTTTTTTGAAGCAGTGGCGTGTCCAGCAGGGTGGCCTGGGGGGGCACAGGCCACCCCCCCAACCAGACTGGCCACCCCAGGTGCCACCCCAAAGGCAAAACAATAAAATTCAATCAAATATCAAATGTACGATTATGTTTTCACGGTGAAGCTCAGATATCCGAGTGTAAGTGAATGCAGCATCGGCTTCTGCGCTATGTGCATCACTTTAGCAAAGGTAGGAGAGCCAAGCACGAAAGACGGCACTGCAGGAAACAATTTTTCGGTGAAAGAAAATGAGGACAGAATAAATGTCCCGGTAAGTAATATTAAGTTTGTTGAGTTTAGTAAACTTCGGTGAAATTAGAATACCAAGGAAAAAATAACACTTAAAGAATTATTGCAGCCGTCGAATATTTCAGACAGTATGCTACTGAGGGGAGCTAACATAAGAGTTATGCGTTATAAGATATAATCTAAGTCGTAACATTGCTGTATGGAGCTGCAGATTTGGTTGCAGGTTAACATAGCTGGACTGGCCATCGGGCATACCGGGCATATGCCCGGTGACTTATTTTTTATTTTTTTTTGTAATGGCATGAACAATGAGAGGTGGTGGATTGGCCAGATGCAGGTCGATGTGTAAAAATAACTCAGTTGTTTGGTGGTGGCTATGGCAGGGCTTCCACAGAGGCCAGCAGGTGGATGAGGGAAGGGGAGGCAGGAGGAGAGCCCAGAGGCAGCCGCCAGTCCGAGTGTCAGGTGAACTGAGCTTCAGGTAAGAAGTTATGACCTGCAGTCTATGTGGGTCAGATATAAACCAAGTTTAGGTGGAGTTTATTTTCGTTGTGCTGACTTTTTACTGTCAGTTACAATAACTCATACTGCGTTCTAGCCAGCTTGACGGAGTTTCTACACAGCTGGGTGGGTGCTGTGATTTTACTGATAGTGAACTTCTCTCATTCCCCCCTCCCCCCCCCCCTCTCCTGTTGCTACTTCAATCATGAAACTGATCAATGATCAGCTGATCGGCTTTTCTCTCTTGTTTATTTATCGCCCACTTTGTGCCAGAAAGAGGAAACCAGCAGATGTCGCACTAAACAACAGCAGCACATTTAAGCTTGATCAGCTGATGTTAGAATTTATTTAATATTAATTTCTAGTATCAGCTGATGTTGGCTGGAGCCACAGCTGTAAAGCTGCTGGTCATGATGTCGGTTTGGTTATCTGGTGAGAGGGAAACATGAAGATGAAACCAGGAGATGTCCTTACTGAATCATCGGAGCTGAACAGGTGATGGAGAAACAGGTTTACCTTTTAGTTCACATGAATGAGTTGAAGTTATGAACTGTATCTGAGAGACAAATAACACCAGGATCCTTTTTTTATGTAGCTGACAGCTGGTAACTGTGCAGGGGCGGGTCTAGGAAAGTTTTGCCAGGGGGGCAGGTAGGGCATTAACAGGAAAGGTGGGGCACAAAGAAATACTTTTCTTTCTTATTCTCATTTAAAATATCTAGCTTTTATTAAATAATTATCTAAATCTTACAACCAAAGTTTTTATCTGATGTAAAATGTATAGAAATCATACATATACCAACAAGACAGTGTACATATGGAAAAGATATATATAAATTTTATAAAGTTTGTATCTGTCTTGTGTGAAACTTGTATGAAAAGCATGAAAGAGTAAAAACAGATATAAGATCCCTTGAAAGATTATATAATGAATCTTGTATGTTTTGGATACTAAAACAATATATGAAAGTAATAAGAAAGTGGCCACTTTCATGAGTAAATCATATAAGTTTTTACTATTTCTTTTCCATATGGGCACTGTCACAACAGCATTTGTTTTCATTCAAAGTCTTTATGGCTTTAATACCTGGTGGGCCGGTCTATAGTCAAAATGCCCGATTTTCTGTCCCAGTCCAGCCCTGCAGGTTAATACTGGCAGTGTCACCATGCCAGCTGACTGTATTTCATCATCAGCCAGTGTTGCTCTTGATCAATATTACCAAAGTTTACCATAAGGCAGCATAGAAAGTATTTACTTGCTTTCAGGTTTTATTCAAATGTTAGTCTTTTCATTTGTTTCCACACTTTTTTCCTGTTTCAAAATCAAACACCAGTTTGTGAGAAAATTGTATTGTATTATAGGATTGTTGAATTATGGTTAATGGTTGGTAGAATTTTTTTTAAACATTATCTGCCAATTACATCTGCCACCCTTCTCCAAATCTGTGCCCCTACCTGGCCCCCCCAACAAAAATTTTCTAGACACGCCACTGTTTTGAAGGTCTTATGATAATTGCTATATTTTCACTGACTTTTCAGGCCACTCCTTGTACCTGGCCGTTGTCAGAGGAATTTTTATTTTTTGTTTGTTTTTTAAGCCACTTAACACTCATTTAATAACCACTGAAAAAATAAAAAGGTATCTAACTGAAGGTAGGAACCAGTGTTGTTTAAACACATAACAGACAAGCACTAAAAATTTATACACTTAGTTACTAGCAGCCTGCCACAAAAATAATCCTCTCCACCCCCATTTCTTTAGCTGAATCTATAAAAATGATAATGATAACACAATTCAACAGTCATTTTTTTCACCGTGGGTTATTTCAAGGAGTATCGCTGAATAGTTGGCATATCTTGGCATGGAAGGACATGCAGGTCAGAAACCATTGCTGTCAAGAAGACATTTTAAGGAAGAGAAACAGCATTACAAACTGCAGATGCGTTGGATTTAAAAACACACAATGGACACTCCTACCCAGAGACCTGACCTCATAATTATTAAATCAGTGTGGGATCATCATGAAAGAGAATGGAATAAAAGGCAATCAGCATCTAAAGAAGAGCTGGAATGCCGAGCTAGTTATACAAGATATTAAAGATAAAGATATTAAAGATATTACAAGAAAGCTTTGGTAGGAGTCATGTTGTCATATGTTTCCACAAATTACTGTACCTATTGCCCATGTTCCTAGTAAAATAGAAAAAATGCAGGACTCAAGACTATAATTTTATGTAACTCTTTAAGAACTTGACAATATCTGTTGAAAATGTCACAAAATTAAGAGCAAAAAACACCAAGGGTAAATAAATAAATAAAAAATATATAATCAATAAAACATAAAAAATCTGAAATATAAGTAAAGTGATCTTCAATTTAAAAATGAATGCAGTAACACACACATATGAAAGAATCAGAAAGAACATTCAAATTTACTTTATTTATTTTATTAATGATTAAGTGCATTTTATAGATTATTATTCAGTACTTTTATTCAGGAAGGGTTTCAATAAAGTTATTATGCTTTCAAAGGAGTGGATCATTTTCACTGTGGAATTTTCAGGGTTATCACGCATCACTGGCATTTATATGTTTATATATCAGTGCACAGCTAATATTTTGCAGAGGAATTTTAATATTTGTTAAATTATATTATATACTTAGTCAAAATTCAACATTGGATCCAACCAACCATTTTTTTTAGAGACTAAATTGACTAGACTTAAAACAACAACAACAAAAAAAGAAATGGCATAAAAAAGAAAAGAAAGATGTTCAAAAGAAAGCTGCCTATACACATTTATCCACAGCTGGGATTGACAGTGGTGTGAAGTGAAATTAAATATTATACTTAAGGGGGGTCACAATGATTTCATTATCAGATGCATTATGTGTGCAAATAAATTTATACATGGAAGACAGCTTTAAAAAGATTGACTTGTACAACCACAAACATGTTTAGAGATTAATATAAGAGATCAGCGAGCTAGATAGTATCACACTATACCTGTGACCTCAGGAAACTTGCCTTTACTTTGTAGTTTGCCTGTGTACAGAGGTATGCAATGTCATGTTTTATTTAGCATAAATAAACACAAAAAACAACAAAAAAATAAAATAAGAATTAAATTCTATAATTGAATAATTTAAATCAAAGAACTTAACTTAAATTGATAATGTATTTATTCTAAAAAGTATGATAAAATACTTTAGCCGAGTTATGAGTAAGGCTGCATAAAGCCTGGAAAACAGTATAAAATTTCAAAATTAAACCATTATTTATCACCCCTAAGCTTTACAAATTACACAACTAAACCTAATGAATACTCAATGAAATTCAGTTATTCTAAAGTCAATAAATTATACTAAGTACAAATTATGATTTAGAGGCATAAAACAAAGTGTCAATTCACTACACACACACACACCTTCTCTAGGGTATGCTTTACATCAGGAATGCAGGACTGTAGCTCTTTTTTTTCCCGTCTCAAATTCGTGTTTAACAGACTGCAGATGCACACACACACACACACACACACACACACACACACACACACACACACACACACACACACACACACACACACACAAACCATCTTTAGCCATCCTTCTCTGTGTGCATTGCAGACTGATTTTTTGTTCTCCAGGTTGAATGTTGAAGTTGAACTTGAGACAGACAGACAGCTTGTAAACTGTTGGCAGTCTGGCCCTTGTCTAGTGCGGAATGGCCTGGGGGAAGTGGTGGCAGCAGTGGAGGGGGGAACTGAATTCAGCAACCCTTTTTTAAACCAAATGCTTTCATATGCACATACAATCTCTGATCTGTTTCAAGTTCAAGATCTGTTAAAAAAAATACAGTTAAAAAAATACACACTGGACTAGGTAGCACAGATATTGGATGTAAAATGGTAAAACTGTTGAAGCTCTAGAATGGAGAATATATGAAATCAAACTAACTTTAAATTGAGATGTAAAGAAATAACACTACTACTGTGTGTGTGTGTGTTCGTGTGTGTGTGTGCATGCATGTAACTATGTGTGTATGCGTGTGTGTCTGAGTATGTGTGAATTTTAACAGCTCAGGAAGAAAAGGAAATGACTATAAACACACTATACAGCCGGACAGGCCTCCAACAAAGCCTTTGTGTGTGGGATGGTGAATGCCAGCCTGGTTTGAAAAACACGGAAAGAGTTTCCTGGAATTCAGAGGAGCAGGAATAAAAAAACAGCTTTATTTAACCTTCATTTATTTCATCAGCTGCATATTTCTAAAGTTGATAAACAGTAAATTCAGTGGAAATTATTGGCATATAATAAACAAGGCAATTACATTTATTTCTCTTGTACAATTATTACTTTTAGTATATTCTTAATAAGGTAACATTCAAAATATGAATCAATACAAAATAATTTAGTTTATTTATTAACACTGTTGCAATGACATGTTGGTATTCCTCTTCAGTAGACCATTCTATGTTTGATACCAGAATAATTATGTATAACATGCAAAGGTAAGGGAAGACATTAGAAATTATATATATATATATATATATATATATACATATATATATATATATATATATATATACATATATATATATATATATATATATATATATACATATATATATATATATATATATATATATATATATATATATATATAAACGTATCCATTGTGTAAGAAAATTAAATATATATATGGCCTGTATTTATATAGCGCTTTACTAGTCCCTAAGGACCCCAAAGCGCTTTACATATCCAGTCATCCACCCATTCACACACTGGTGATGGCAAGCTACATTGTAGCCACAGCCACCCTGGGGCGCACTGACAGAGGCGAGGCTGCCGGACACTGACGCCACCGGGCCCTCTGACCACCACCAGTAGGCAACGGGTGAAGTGTCTTGCCCAAGGACACAACGACCGAGACTGTCCAAGCCGGGGCTCGAACCGGCAACCTTCCGATTACAAGGCGAGCTCCCAACTCTTGAGCCACGATCGCCCCAATGGTTTCTAGAAATTCATTTTCAGTAGACATGTTAAATATTTTACTTATACCGGTAATAAAAATCACAGTTCTGAGTGAAAGACAGCAATTAACATCATTTACAGAATATACTGGAAAACTGATGAACCAACAAATCTCTTTTTGTAAATGTTGATATAAGAGATGTTTTAATTCTAATACTTTGACAAATGTTACATATTTCAAAAACAATGTTATACATCTTCTTAGATAGCTATTGCTTCAAGTATGCTCATCCTATATTCCTCATCCTCTAGATCACCAAGTCTGTAAATCCTGGTGATCTTTGTTCTTTGTTCAACCAGCTGACTACTCAGAGACGAAATCCTGCTGCCCACTTTCCACTGACTCCTCAGAAAACCACAAACTCTTTCAGCTCACACCTGAATTCCCCTCTGATATCCAATAGATCTACTTCATTGGGTCTTGGAACTTATTCTGTCAGTTTTTTGTGTGTACTCTAAAGATTAATATTTTAAGTTGCAGTCATGCTTTGTATCTTGGAACTTTGTAATGCACTGCACTGCATGATAAACCCTGACAAAACATTATGCAGCTGAAAACATCAGTGACTGATGATTATAAAAATGCTCAGAGTCAATAAAAATGGCACAGAGGTAATGCAAAATAGTCATATTATAGGCCAAGAAATACATTCAAGATGAGATTGATAGTCGTTATTAACAGGTCAATAGCTCGCGAAATTATTTCCTACAGTGAACTGATGCCTACACAAATTCTGTTCCCACCCATATAATTGAGGGCCCTACAAGTGGCAAGAGACAATGCAACCTGATACTGTGACATGGCATTTACACTGCAGGTCACTTTTTAAAATAACATCAATATGTAAGTAAATAAGGCTACGTTCAATCCGATATTTTCAAATCCGATCTGGGTCACTTTCGTATGTGGTACTGAATCCGATACATATCCGATGTTTCAGAAAGCGACTGCTGTGTGAACGGTCAGGTCGCATTAAATCCGTCTTTTACGTCACCGACACAAGACAGACGCCAATTATCAGCGCCAGAGAAGACATCGCGAACGCTTCTCTGGCCATCCCGTGTAGATATCAGTGAAACTGTTGGGCAGACAATGTTGGAGAAACGTGAACATTTTATTTGTACTGTATAATCTGCAGATTCTGACAGAAATCTGCAACTATCCTTTGAAGCACCGCTCCTCTCTAAAACAGCAATAAGGATCATTATTAGGTTATTTACATTATTATGTAAATAACAAAATAACTTAAAGAAAAAATTGGGAAATGTAAAGTCCGAACTCTTTATATTAAGGGCCATCTATCAAACAATACTGTTTGCTCTGGGTCTAAACAGAGCGCGTTGTGTGTGAAGTCTTCTTTTGCGCATGCGGGCCGCTTTGAGCGTTCACACTAGAGCGCGTTTGCTGTCGCATTTTATTTGTAGTGTGAACAGGCAGACAAAAAGATCGGATTTGATCAAAAAATCGGAATTGAGCATTAAGACCTGCAGTGTGAACGTAGCCTTAAAGTTTCTTTATACAGCAGATTTTGCAGACAAATGCCACAAAAAAACAGAAAATAATACAATCATAAATGCATCATCAAAGCATTAAAGCCCTTTAAGTCATCACAGGGTTCAATGCATTCCACAGTCTGGGTGCAATAGTTTTGAAGCAGGTGTGAGAGGCCACTAAAAGGTTTTGATTCTATGACATCAGGCTACGAGAAGAGGTATATATATATAGTTATATATGAATCATATCAACAATACAAGGAAGGGCTTCTCCATATAATGCTCTAAAACAGGGGTGTCAAACTCAAATACACAGTGGGCCAAAATTCAAAACTGGAACAAGGCCGCGGGCTAACATTAATATTTATTGAAAAAAAATCTTCCTCCAGATTTAAGAATGGATCTCTTCTTATGGACTCAAACAAGTTTTGCTGAAAAACTGAATATGGGACAAGCAAAGCTTAATACTAAACAATATATATATTAGCTGTATAATACCAGTAGGCCAGCTCTAATAATAATTTGGTATGGCGCCCGCGGGCCAGAGTTTGACACCTATGCTCTAAAAGTTACAAATAAAATTTAAAAAGTGCAGCAACTTTAAAACAGGGGTTATGAGTTCCTCTGTTTCAGAGAGCCAATAGTCTCGCTGCAGAGTTTTGGACAACCTGGAAACTATTCAGCCCTTTCTTGACACGTAAATAGACAATTACAATAGTCCAGTCTCGTAGAGACAAAAGCATGAATTATCATCTCAAGTTCACTTGCTGACACCATTGATTGAAGTTTTGAGCTGTTCCTCAAATGAAAGAAGCTAGTTCTTACTGTCTGTTTTAAGTTATATTTCTGGGAAAAAAGCTTTGTCAAAAATAACACCTAAATTTCTGAGTGACCAGGATCACCCAATTTCTGATTAACCTCTAGGACCTGGCGCCCAAATATGTGAACATCACATTTTGGGTTGTCTAGACCAAAATACTCAATTTTGGTCTACAAGGGCCTGATATTCACTTACGAGGACATTATACTGCCACTGTTCTTTTTTTTTCATTTTAAACGAAAGTCCTCATATGTGGTTCTCATTTATCTTCGAAATAAAAATTAGGTAAAAAAAAAATCTGTCCAAATATCAAAGAGAAATTAAAAATGTATGCCATGGAAGAGTTCGGTTCTTAGTAGGTTAATGTTGGACACTGCAATTTCCAACATTAAACAGCAATAATCAATTAATCAGCAATATAATCAAAGTTTCAGTTTTATCTGGGGTTAGCTGTAAATAGTTTTTATTTAAACATTGATTAATGTTAGTTAAGCAATTAATTAAAACAGACAGTTTGTGAACCTCTGAAGGCGTAAAAGAGCAGTACTGCTGAATATCATTAATATCTGGTCTAAAAGAAGAATATATATTAAAAAGAAAATAGGTCCCAGCACAGAGCCTTCAGGGACTCCACATTTAGACATAATCTGTTTTGCAGACACATTAAAACTCCCACCAGATTAGGATGTAGGATGAAAACCACTTTAAAACAGACTGGATATCTCAACCAGATTCTTCAGTCTTTTTATTAGGATAGTATGATTAATTGTGTCAAAAGCTGAGGAAAGGTCTAGTAAGACCAACGCTGTGTATTCTCCAGAATCGTCTGACATCATAATAGAGATGGACCGATCGGACTGATACTGACCGAAATTATTGGATCGGATATCGGAGAGAAATAAAAAATGTAATCCGATCCATTAAATATCATAAAAGCGCCTCACAAAACTAGCGACACAGTGTAACCCAGCTCATGACCTTAGCACGTGGGAGCAGTGTGCGTCTCGTGATAGAGCGGCTGTGGCGTGCGAAACCTGTCGGCGGTCTGGTTGAGCATTTGGAGCCTCGCTATGTGCTTCCAAACCAGCATTTCATAAAGCATTCCCACGTTAAGCTTAACAACCGATATATGGCGCGACTGCCTCTCTCCCCTTCCTCTCCTGCTGCTACTTCAATCATGAAACTGATCAACGATCAGCTGATCGGCTTTTCCGTCGCAACCCCCGTCTCTCTTGTTTGTTTATCGCCCACTTTGCGCCAGAAAGAGGAAACCAGCGGATAAACAACAGCAGCACGTTTAAACGTAATAAGCTGTTGTTAGAATTTATTTAATATTACTTTCTACACCAGGATTATTTTCTACGTTGCTGACAGCTGATAACTATGCAGGGGCGGGTCTAGCAAGGTTTTGCCAGGTAGGGCATTAACAGGGAAAGGGGGGCACAAAAACATACTTTTCTTTCTAATTGTCATGTCTGGCTTTTACAGTTTTTCTCGATTGCTTAAACACTATAACCAGGCCTCTAAATTAAAATTTCAAAACCGTAACGCTACTGTTCAAAAAGCTCACCCATTTCCCTGAACTATAAACACTATTCCCTGCTTTGACACATGACTCAAATTTGGTGAACTGTTACTGCAAAACTCTACACACAAATCCCTACATTTTACAGTGCGTACACCATGTAGTCATTTAGAAAGCACTAGCATGCAATAATGTTAACTTAAGTCAGCATAGCTTGAGCTCAATTAGCACACAATTAACCAGGTGGAAACACTAGGAGTCAAAATTTAGCACACACCAATCAGAACCTGCGATGGATAGATAAAAGGGCCAAAGTCAGCTCATTCAGGTTTGAAACAATGGATCCAAAGAGATGCAAAGGAGAGTGATTGAGGATGATCATCTTTTTCGAGGCATAAATGCCATCAGCCTCTCCACAATTGACCGCATCCTCCGAAAGAATCAATTCCGGATGAAACAGGCATACCGAGTCCCTTTCGAACGAAACTCTGACAGAGTGAAAAACCAACGTGTGGAATATGTTCAGGTATGAGTTTTGATACTGTATAAAGTATTGTGTACCATCACAGCATGGCAGTTTATGCTGCCATTTCAGCACTCTTGAACTGTGGTTCAGGGTACCGACTGACTCTACTGTGTTATGTGTTTTGCAGAGGATCTTTGAGATTGAAGGACGGCCTGTTCCCCATGAAATAATCTTTGTGGATGAGGCAAGTTTTAACCTGACCAAAAGAAGGAAAAGGGGGAGGAACATAATTGGCCATCGGGCTATTGTAAATGTCCCTGGTCAGCGTGGGGGGAATGTCACTATGTGCGCAGCCATCAGCCAACGAGGGGTACTCCACCGCCATGCCGTACTAGGACCCTATAACACTATGCTTCTCCTTGCTTTTCTTGATGGTTTAAGACAACATATGTTCCAGCTGGACTACAGGGAACCAGCACAGCCAGAGCAGCCTCACTACGTTGTTGTGTGGGATAACGTCAGCTTCCATCGCGCTGCTCTGGTTCGTGACTGGTTTACCAATAACCCAAGGTTTTCTAATATCTTTCTGCCTGCATACTCTCCCTTTCTAAACCCGATAGAGGAGTTATTTTCGGCATGGCGGTGGAAAGTGTATGACCGAGAACCTTATGTCCGTGTTCACCTCCTTCAGGCCATGGAAGAGGCCTGCCTAGACATATCAGTAGATGCATGCCAGGGGTGGATCAGGCATGCAAGAGGATTTTACCCCCACTGCCTGGCTGGGGCCAATATAGCCTGTGATGTGGATGAGATTCTCTGGCCTGACCCAGACCAAAGACAAGATGCTGAGGTGGGATAATGTTTCTGGTGTGTGTTGTACTGTATAGTACATGAATGACAATGTGCCACTGTACATACATTGGTTGCGTCTTTTGTGTTTATCATGTGACAAGGGTTTTGAAGGGGAGAACCATAATCAACCTATTTGTTTTGGAACTATTGTTTTGAATTAATTGTACCAGTGTGCAAAACTCTGTTGTAGTGTGTGTGTTTTTGAGGGCTTGTGTTTGATGTCTGAGGGCAAAGTTTGGTTTTTCAGCAGGAGTGAATAGTTTTGGGTGTGGAGCTTCATTTTGACCTGGAAATAGGATGTTTGGGAAATTGAGTGAGATGTTATGGATTTGTGTTTACTGTTGTGAGGATATGAGGCGTAGTTTCAAGAAATGTGTTTTAGCAATCGAGAAAAACTGTAATAAATAATTATCTGAATCTTACAACCAAAGTTTTCGTCTGATGTAAAATGTATAGAAATCCATTATTGTATATAGTAACTACTAAGTCAAATTTATAACCTAGAAAGCTACAGTACTCAAAGGTGGGAAACCTCGTTTGGCTCTTGGCGAAGGCGGTCGCACTTTACTCCTCTCCTCCTCTCCCTTATCTTAGCAGGGGCTTAGCCTCTTATGTCCTTGTCTAGTCTCGTGTTTTTTGTATTACTTTTCCCTGGAACACTCTCTCATAGTCTGTTCTCTAAAACCTAAAAGGGAATTATGGATTTGATCAACTGGTCCCTGAATGCTATTGACACCCTTTTCTCAACGAGAAGTCTGAGTGTCCGGGTGGTACTTTCCCTGCCGGATACACGATGGACGGGTGGCAGAAATGGAGAATCGTGTGCCTGGCGGGACTGTCGATCGAGGACACTGAAGATATCTACCTATCCGGAACCATGATAACAGGGTTCTTGCTGATCGGAGCTGGCTTGGCCCTGGCTTATCGAAGAATTAAGAAAGCAGAACCGGCTGTTCCCCCACAAGGCTGCCCGCTGGGATTGAAACGATGGGACGAGGCATGAGTTCTCAGAATGGGCTCATTGAGTGCAGCATGGATAAGATCTTGAACTCTGGACACACACACACACACATACACATACACTGATACGCACTCACTCATCCCCCCTCCCTTTCCAAACGCCTTCGATGCTTGTTCCCTTCTGGAGAACACGGCGGGTCTGAGCCCGCGCTGGAATAATAGCGCAGGGCAGGCAGTGGCGTGTCTAGAAAATTTTTGTTGGGGGGGCCAGGTAGGGGCACAGATTTGGAGAAGGGTGGCAGATGTAATTGGCAGATAATGTTTAAAAAAAATTCTACCAACCGTTAACCATAATTAAATAACCCTGTAAACCTAATAACTGAATGTGCTTTTAACTCTTATTAGAATGAGATTTTAACCACTACGGTGCAAAGTTTTTAGATACTGCGTTGATAAAGTACAAGAGATACAATCAGTGCTTTGTCAGTGTTTACTCAGCATTCAAGGACAGCAATATTTGCATAGTATTTTTACTGACATATAGTGCACATATGTTTTGGGCAAAAACATTTTTTAATATTAAAATACGAACATTTGTAACAAATAATTGACAAATCAGCCAATTCCAATGTAATACTTGTCTGCCTGTTAAAAAAAGAAGATAATCTTCTCACAAACTGGTGTTTGATTTTGAAAAAAGTGGGGAAACAACTGAAAAGACTAACATTTGAATGAAACCTGCCTCCCCTTCCCTCATCCACCTGCTGGCCTCTGTGGAAGCCCCGCCATAGCCACCACCAAACAACTGAGTTATTTTTACACATCGACCTGCATCTGGCCAATCCACCACCTCTCATTGTTCATGCCGTTACAAAAAAAAATAAAAAATAAGTCACCGGGCATATCCCCGGTATGCCCGATGGCCAGTCCAGCTATGTTAACCTGCAACCAAATCTGCAGCTCCATACAGCAATGTTACGACTTGGATTATATATTATAACTCATAACTCTTATGTTAGCTCCCCTCAGTAGCATACTGTCTGAAATATTCGACGGCTGCAATAATTCTTCAAGTGTTATTTTTTCCTTGGTATTCTAATTTCACCGAAGTTTACTAAACTCAACAAACTTAATATTACTTACCGGGACATTTATTCTGGCCTCATTTTCTTTCACCGAAAAATTGTTTCCTGCGGTGCCATCTTTCGTGCTTGGCTCTCCTACCTTTGCTAACGTGATGCACAAAGCGCAGAAGCCGATGCTGCATTCACTTACACTCGGATATCTGAGCTTCACCGTGAAAACATAATCGGACATTTGATATTTGATTGAATTTTATTGTTTTGCCTTTGGGGTGGCACCTGGGGTGGCCAGTCTGGTTGGGGGGGTGGCCTGTGCCCCCCCAGGCCACCCTGCTGGACACGCCACTGAGGGCAGGATGGCTGCTGTGTTTGCTTCGGATTACTCCTCACCCCCTACCCAACCCTGTTGCTTGTCACGTGCTCCATAATGTTGTGCTGTGGACATTTATGTGCTTCTGTGCAGAGGAGTTTTTTGGTTTCCTGTTCTCATGCTGTCCTTTCATAGGAGCCCAGCATGAGTAGAGGTCTCTTTTTTTTAGTGATGGGTCGTTCGCGAACGAAATGGCTCTTATAGCCGGCTCTTTGACGTGAACGACGCGAGCCGTCACGTGGGTTTTTTTTTTTCTCTCACCCTCTCTCTCTCTCGCACTTTTTTTCCGCTTCAGTCTGCACATGAGCCTTGTGCTTTACGCTGGGCAGAGGGGGGGGAGTTATACTCAGTAGCACAGGAACAGAGCCAGAGGGAGAGAGAGAGAACGGGAGCCAGGGACAACAACATCACATTAGAAAGGTATAGTAATCATCCACAACTATTTTCGGTTGCAGATGATAAAGGATTCAGAAAGTTTATTCATGCGGGCCCATATGACAGAGAATATGCATCTTCTTTATGTTTTCATATTTTAATTTATATTTAATTGTGTTGTGGTTTGCAGTGTTTTGTGTTGTTTTCACTTTAAATTTGTAAAAGGAAAAAGCTGAAAATTTAAATAGTTAAAAGTTGAAATGTGAATAGTTGATTTTTGTATTATATGATTTATTTATTACATTTTATGTGGAGTGAATAAATAAAAGTATATTTATGGTGGCCCCTAGAGACGAAGCACATATAAACTTCAAATCACGTACAAACTCCAAAACACGTAAAAACTCCAAAACACGTAAAAACACGTACAAACTCCAAAACACGTAAAAACTCCAAAACACGTAAAAACTCATAAGCACGTAAAAACTTAGAAGCATATAAAAACTCAAAACACGTACAAAAGACAACAGAAGTACTCCAGGATGCTGGGCGCAGTGTTGAGCTTTTGTTATCTTGTGGCTACACAAGCCAGCAAGTACCAACGACCGGATTTGATGTATGGTAGTAACAGGTAAATGAACTTTTTTTTAAAATTATTTGAATATATATGAGTGCTTGTGTATGAATACACAAACAATACATACATGCTTTCAATTGTGTAATTTAAGTGATCTAGTAGCTTTGCTTTGGAAGTTCAGTTCATGCTAGAAATGTGTTTTGGAGTTTGTACGTGTTTTGTCTCTAGGTGCCACCGCATATATTTATATATAAACATATATAAATAAAACCACTTTTTTTACGTTAGTAATTCCTTTTGTGCATAATTTTATATTATTGTTAATAATTAATTAATTAAAGCAACAAAACAATCTGAAGAGCCGGTTCGGAGCCGAAAGAGCCGGCTCTTTTTAGTGAGCCGAACCGAAAGAGCCGGATCTCTAAAAAGAGCTGGAAATCCCATCACTACTTTTTTTCCTCTTGTACTTTCCCATTGTAGTGTACATTTCAGTGTTTTTCTGTAATGTTACTAATCTCCGACCTGTATCCCCATGTGATGTCTGTGTTGTGTGTGTAAGGTCGGGGGGGGGGTCCCATTTCACTGCAGGGCAACCTGCATGTGGTGAATAAAGCTTTGATTGATTGATTGATTGATTGATTGATCATGTTGAATCTATTTAAGTATTGTAGAAAAATTGTTGACTACTGTGCTTTTTTTTTATACGTGCTTTAAATTAAAGTTGATTAAGCATTAAGCACGTGCTAAGCATAATTAAGCATTATTGTGGGGGGGGGGGGGGGGGATGTCTCTATTTTTTTTTTTTTCTTTTGCTGGGAGTTGGCAACCCTATTAGTTAGGTTGTTTAATATTTCCACTAAGTACTCTTTAAAATACCAGAATAGTGAGGATGGTGTAGGTTTAAGTTTATTAGATTGATCAGTTTTGCTGAACTATGAAATATTTTGGGTGCAGTGTATTTTTTGCATACAGGTTTAACAGAATAGCTTTAGTGGTTTTCTTTTTTAAACTTGAGTATGAACTTATACAAAATGCAGCAAGATATTTAAAAAAAACATTTTATTGATTATGAAATACCCTATAGAGATTGAAAATGTGACGTCATTCAGGGGTAAAACCGCAAAGGATTCTGGGAACTCATGGCAAGAGGTACTAGTGCACGCAGGCTTTCAATTGAAATCAGTTACACAGCGATAAAAATAAACAAAAGATGTCAAGAAGCTGTTGTATTGTTAACTGCAATAGCCAGTCGCATGACAGCCACGGGAAGCCGATGGGTAAAGAGATTGGTTGTTATCGGATTACGTCGTTGAAGAGAAATTGTTCGAGCCATGTTTCCGAAGTAACAAACAGGCGACGGATGGCCTGGATTGCAGCCATTCAAAGACCAAATATAACGTCCCAGAACACTCCAGCTCACATGTTAGTCTGCTCCAAGCATTCCCACAAAGGTCAGTGTTTTGTAGTAATTAATACGTCATTTTTCTTAACATAATTGGTGATATAGGTTACAAGCAAGTCTGGTGCTGAACAGAAATTGTCGCGCTATGCTCCTTTGTTTATTGTGCATAAATACTGAATTGTCCTGACACAATATTGTGTTTCGCTTCTGTTATTACCATGGTACATTGACAAAAACATATACTTTTATTCACAGGGTAAAACAGGTTTTTTTGTATCACCAATTGCCCAGTGCGATTACAGCATACAATATTGTTGTCACTGCTACATTTCTGTAATGCGTACCAGAAATTATTTCCACTACTAATTAATTACCGTTGAGCTTAAAGGTCCTATTAATAAACTGTTAACGAATGTGTATTTATGAAGACGATTTGTGAGACTGGTAAACTTATGATAGGTACGATGGTCTTTCGTTCTACACGGTGCATTTCAAGGTCCTGTACCCATCCGTCTGTACACTGTACCTGGGCTTGTTGCAGTGACCTGAAGTTACTAAACTTCATGAGAGTATGCACTCACTCCAAGAACCGTATAATTATAAATATGAGCGTGGTGAAAGTTGGGCAGCACGCTAACGTCTTTTGTCCACTCTGTGTGCTCGTAAGGGTCTAACCCTTTCACTCCTTTGATTTTTTCCTCGTATCTTTTCTTTGACTTTTCATCAAGTCTGTCTTTGTACGGACTGGCATTGTTCTCCTTCGTTGTGTACATTACTTTTTCGGGGGACAAAGAACAAGCAAGAAGGTATTGGAACCGGAGAATGAACGTTTTCAGGTGCTGAAAATGCTTGCATTTGATGCGGTACTTGGATTGTTTTGCCACGAGTTCCCGGCACGCAATGCGCGAAAGTCACGTGGTCTGTCAATCTCTATATCGGATTTATATCGGTATCGGCAGATATCCAAATTTATGATATCGGTATCGGACATAAAAAAGTGGTATCGTGCCATCTCTACATCATAATATCATTGGTAACTTTAAGCACTGCTGTTTCTAGATTCTTGCTTAGAGCTAAAGTTGAGATAAAAAAAAAAAAGACACAACTATGGTCACATGGACACATTGCTATTGTTGTTTTATTACTTACTTAATCAATATATAATATTTAACCTTTTTGTGTGGCATCTAAAACCCATAGACTTTTCACTGTGAAGAGATGACGTGACATTTTATAACATATTTTTAAAATTAACAGCACAGTATGTTGAAATGAAAAGACCCAGAAACAGGCAAAAAAAAGAAAATCATTTAACCAGGAGGAGTCTGCTGGTCTTTGCTGGATCGTTGTCTACCACGATTGCTGGATCGTGGTAGACAACAATCAGTGAGACTCAAGCTACAGCTCAAGCTAAGTCAAGTGTCTATTGTGAAAGTTGTAACTCATTCTCGTTTCCTTGCCTACAGACCTCCTGGATAACCTTCCCTGTGTGAATCTTTGTGTCAAGTGTGGAGAAAGGAACTGCGGTCGTGAGTGTGGAGAGTTGGAGAACGAGAGATTTCCCCCCTTTGGATTTCCCTGGAGCCCCGTCCCCCACATTGTTGTATATAGCACTGCCCTGCACTTCCTTTATATACACCTGGTGAACTCTGTAAATAAATTCTTGTGTTCAGCTGATTCTGGAGTCCTGCGCTTGAGTCTCCCACGTTGAACTGTAACAGACCTGAAGAAAAATGCTAACTCTGGATATCATTAATATTAGAGGAAAACTGAAAAACTATCAATTAAAAATTGTCCATCCATCCATTCTATTATATCCATGGATAGTACACTGCTGCAGTGTAATTTGACATTGGATCATTGTTAGCAGTAGACAGCTAAAAAATACATTTATTAAGTGATTAAACCTATAACAGAATTAAATTCAGGAAGGATGAATGGGATGGAAGTATCTGCTGAATCAGTAAGCAAATGCTAAGCTGTTAGAGCATTAGATACTGTTAACTAAAACTAATGGATTCAGATAAACTAATTTTACCTTAGATCCTTAGATTAAGGGTGTATTCTGTGGTGCTTTTACCTCGATATTACATATTATCAGGGTTTTAGTGTAGAAAAAATACATAAACAAAAGCAAAAATATTTTGAGATACCAATATATTTAATAGCTTTCTTATTTATTTATTTATTGTGATTATACAGTTTGTACTATGACATTTTCTTTCAACTCTTTCAAAATCTTGTCAGGCGTTATCACTCAAAAGTTTAATAGTCATAAAAGTATAGGCATAATATGTTATGTACACTCAAAAAAGTGAAATTGAATGGTTATTGCATTTACAAGTCTCTAACAAAATCCGAGGTTTCCAAGGTGAACTTAATTAAATCATCAGTGTTGGTCAAGTTACTTGATAAAAGTAATCAGTAACTAATTACTGATTACTTCCCCCAAAAAGTAATCCCGTTACTTTACTGATTACTTATTTTCAAAAGTAATTAATTACTTAGTTACTTAGTTACTTTTTAAAAACACGATTTACAACCTGAAGAGGTGATAAAGCGATAGCTCTTTCAGCCCAATTCTACTTTTTCTACATAATCCATCATACAAAATGTAATCAAATGGAAAAGTCTCTTTATTTTTTACTTGTTTTATCAGTTTTAATCTTTTAACTTTATGCATCAAGCAAAAATTTAATTATATGCAACATTCTCTGACTTGAATAAATTAGTTTAACATTTAAACCTATTTTCTGCACATTCCAGCACATAAAATAAAATATTTTTTGTGTTTACACTCACTCTTTCAAATAGATGCAAGTAAAACACAGCAGAAAATAAATAAAGTCAAAGACTCAGCGGTCCTGTTGCTCTATTTTCACCTGTAAAGCAGGACTGGGGGTAGGCGGACGATCTGATTTCCTCGTGTCAGCATTGTTCCCACATCATCATAATTAATGTTGTTCCAGGTTCAACATTGCAAGTGACCAATCACCTTCTTGTGACGTCATTCCTTTGCGACTTCGAAATACCCGCCTTCGAGTATTTCGAAATACAAGTGAAGAAGCGAGAAACCGCCGCCTGTCTGCCGAATTTGAAGTCAAATCGCCTGTCCGCCGAATTTGAAGTCAATTTAGGATACTTTCCTTTAATAAACGGTAAGCATTATACATATGTTCCTCACTTGGCTTGCTGTTTGTTTGCTAGCGATAGGCTACTTGACGACAGCATTAGCTAACCAGTGTTCTCTAGACCAGCGTTCCCCAACTTTTTGGGTGTTTTGTGGCCCGGGGGTTGGGTCAGGCAAAATTGCAGTAGCTTCCCTGATCATTTTACAAACATAAGTGAAGAGAATCTGGACTAAAAGGCCTAGACTTATGGTTGTGTGCTGAATCTATGAATCAAACTATCACCTGGAAACATAATTAACTGGTCCATAGCTGTGAAACTGGACATGAGTTCTTGATTCTATGGAGATTAACAGTAATCCAGAAATTTACAAATTTGTCCTGGTACATCGCGTAAATGTTGTCCCAGGGACATCGCGTAAATGTTGTCCCTGGGACATTGTGTAAATGTTGTCCCTGGGACATCATGTAGAAGTTGCCCTGGGACATCGTGTAGATGTTGTCCCTGGGACATCGTGTAAATGTTGTCCCTGGGACATCGTGTAGATGTTGTCCCTGGGACATCGTGTGATAGCTTGTAAATAATGGAATGAAAATTATTGATTGTTATTAACTTGTGAAAAAGAAGTGTAACAAATCCACATGTTATGTTCTTACACCCTTACAGAAACTGTGACTCCTTCACAATGTCAGGTAAATGTCAACTCATGTTGAATAATCAACCAATCAAGCCTTTTATTATCACATGCAATGTTACACGTACAACTGCAATGAAAATTTCACCCCCTTCTGACCATACATATATTGCTTAAACATCACATTGGGAAGACAGGTCGGAAACAGTTAGGAAGGTCAGAAAACAATTTAATTAATAGATGAGGGGAGAGGAGGAGAAAAAAGAACTACAACCAGACAAAGCTCCTAGAAGACTGAAATGGATGATGGTTGCAGCATGCAAAAAGAAAATGATATCTGTTGACTACAGCGTATGCTTTCTCACAGATTACCTTGTGGGAGTAGCTGGACCAAACTCTATTGGTATTTCAAGTTTGAAATCCCTGTTTGACCAGACTAACATTTCAGATGAGGTACCTCTTGACATAAAAATCCTTTTATGTTGTCATAAAACTAATGTTAAATTCTGCTTTAAATACACTTTATTGTACAATTTACTTAATGAATCGTATTCCTTAGTTCTGTTTTTATTTATATGTATTTATTTATTTGTTTTATAAGGTAATAGATGGCCTAATCTATTTGCAGTGTGAGGTATGTTGAAAAGCTTGTTTGATCATAATGACATAGCATGTTTACGTTTTTTGTAATGTATTTGAAAACATAGGTGTATTTATGTTATTTTTATAGAATTTCCCTCACATTTATCCAATACCAAGCCAAATCACTGGAAAAATTTTGGATGGGTCCACAAGAGCACAAAGTGCATACTTTTTGAAGGTATGACTTGGACTGTGGTAACTATGTTCTTATCACAAAGGGTTTATAAGTTGCCACTATAAACAAACAGCATTTTCCAAAATTGAAGCCTTGTCAGAAGAACCTGAAAAATACCTTTCTGAAACCTTTTCTGTGTAAAGACTTGTTCAAAAGCAATGCACACAGATTAAAACATTTCTGTCTTGGCCAACTGATAATGTCATGGTCGCTGTGTGGCAGGCAGGATGAGGACCCAAAATGCAAACTCACGGACTCAGGGGATAAACTCAAAATGCAGCTTTATTGCTGACAGGTGACAAACGAAAGCAGTGATACCAAAGCAATACAAAACTAAACTACACTGGGAAAAGCTAATTGTAACATATACCAGAAGACACGGGGAGAACCACACACAGCATGAGGGAGAACGCGAACGCCGAACAGAGGGAGACGCAGACAGAAATACACAGAGGGTTAACGAGGAAAGTGGGAACACACGGGGAACACAGCTGACACAGATAACCATAACGAGACAGGGCGGGGTGAACATAACACTGACGGGAGACGGGCAGAGTCAAACAGGAAGTACAGAGGTTCAGACAGGAGGAGAGAGAGCACGGGGAAAACACAGACATAACGGGCTGGGGAAACATGGAATAAAACATAAGGAGAGACGAGGGCTCACAGATACACAGAGGGGCACACAGGGGGTAAAAGCCACGAAGGGAAAACACTTAGGGAACAACACAACAGGGCAACTCAGGAAACATGGCCTAAATAGGGAACAAAATACAAACATACAAGAAAACTAAGAATACTGGGCCAACATGGCCCAGGACCATGACAGATAAAGAACACCAAAAATTGAGTGGTGCGTGTTGAGTCTGTGGTCTTGATTTGTTTTGTACACACTATAGAAATTAATTAATGTAAACCAAAAATGACACTTTCTATATGTTTGTGTATCTGCAGAATTAATTACAAGTCTCACCTGACAAGCTTTTGCAGTTTTGCAGTGTCATTCTTGACAGAAAAACATACTTGTCACATTATTTTTATTTCCAGAAAAACATCTTTCAGATGTATGAGAAATTGATTGGAGCCTGTCTGGAAAACGGCAGCCACTGGACCTTGTTTGTAAGTTGCACAGATTTTGCACTCTCTCTAGTGCATGATACTTTTCAGTGTCCCTCATTAGGAAAGCTCAAGGCCCAAGCCTACCATATCCATCTTTTTACAAAGTTTTGTGACATACCCAAGAGGACCATAGTCTATATGAATTCATTTGGCGAGTCGGAGGTCAGAAAAAGTGCGGTGTTGAAAAACTGGAGGTAATTAATTAACATATTTAACATAACATATTTAATTTAATTGAAATCATTACCGAACGTGGTTATTGATTTCTCTATATGCTTTTTATTTGTAATAACTGCGATCTCTCAGCTCATTTGCTTCAGCAAGAGGCTGCGCTGGAGAGTGGACCTTGTAATGTTTGCATGCCTCAAACATTAATGATCACACCCTCGGTAATTCTCAGTTCCATTCTTTTATTCTCAGGCTTGCAGCGATAACACAGTCTGCAGCGCTAACTTGTTCATTTTTTTCGTTTCCTGTTCGACCTTTCAAAATAAAACATCTGTAAACATCACAATCACCTCCTTTTTTTTTTTTTAACCAAACTTATATATTCAGCGAGGTGAATTATTAATCTGAACCTATGACAACGACACCTAATAAAATTACTGAACGTTCTTATTACTTGAGTTTCTCCACACCTAAACATCACTTAAACAGCACTGCGTTTGCACAGATCTGTGACTAAACACTATCAACATTCAACACTATAATACTGGTCACAGTGTTAGATTCAGGAACAACAAACATGTTACACGCAGCGTAACTTTTAACTGGTCACTCAGATATTCAAGTCTTAGATCTGATGTAATCAGACAGATGCATAGGTGCGCGTCTGTTTGATCTGACTGGGTATCTGGGCTTGTCTGTTAAGGCGGGGTCGACATGCCGTCCAGGTGGGGCATCTTCAAGTCCATGTCTGATTTTCTTGAAGAATGAGGCATTCCTGACAATTGAGTGTCCATCCCGTGTAGCTGTAATTTCAGAACCCTTAACCTTAGTCACTTTGTAGGGTTTTGCATTGTATGGTGTGGATAATTTGTTGTGCTTGGGTTGGCGATGCAGCACTGTGTCACCCGGACTTAGTGAGTGTGGTCTGGCGTGACGAGTTGCATCTGCGATCACCTTCATCTTGATCTTTGCACTATCATCCCTTGCTCTCACTTCAGCATCTGAACACTTCCGTGGAGTGGTGTTAACGAAAGGGAGCTTGGTGTATAGCTGGCGTTGAAACAGTATTTCAGCTGGTGAACTCGCTGTTGTGCTATGAGGTGTAGAGCTGTACTCACGAAGAAAGATGTTTAGCTGCTGTTTCCATGGTGTGCCCTGCGTCTCGGCAACTCTCAGTGCTTTACCTAGGGTTCTCATGAATCTCTCAGCAATGGCATTCGCCTGAGGCCAACAAGGTGTGATTTTGCGATGATGGAATCCTAGGTAGTCTGCAAACTGTGAGAAAGCCTCACTGTTAAAAGGAGGACCATTGTCAGTTTTTACTGTCCTTGGGATCCCAAACATGGAGAACACTTTGTCAATTACTGGGATAACAGAAGATGCTGATGTTGAGCGTACACTTTCAACGACTGGATAGCGAGAATACTCGTCTGTGATGACGAGCAGGTATTCCCCCGTAGGGAGTGGTCCATAAAAGTCTGCACTGACACTGTGCCAGGGCGTTTCCGGTAATGGTGACATCTGCAGAGGGTCAGTGTGTGTGACAGGTGTGCTAGCTTGGCATGGCAGACAGTTTTGAACTGCAGATTCTGCTTTCCGATCGATCTCTGGGAACCATACTTTGGTACGTAGCAGCGCTTTGGTCTTGACGATACCCTGGTGCCCTTCGTGTGCCAGCTGTATTGCTCTTTCTTGTAGGATAGTTGGAATGACTATCCTCGTGCCTCTGAGGATGAAGTCAGATGAGTCGGCTACTGTTAGTTCACTTTGAACATGTTTGAATGATTTCAACATGTCAGCATGCTGGGATTTATCTGTTAGATGCCACGTGTTGTTTCTGATGTGACCGATGACTTCCTGCAGAACCTGGTCTTTCAGAGTCTCTGTTTTTATCTCGTGAAGTGTCATGGCTTTTGGGGTGGAGTGATAAGAGAAGAAATTGACATACTCTTCTGCAACCTTACATGCACGAGCACTTTCATTCTCCTGTGTTGGCACTGGGTGACGTGACATAAAGTCAGCTGGATTATCAGCACCTTTTCTGTATTCCACTCTGAAGTTATATGGCTGAAGTCTCAGTCCCCAGCTTTCTATTCTGGCAGGTGGTTTTGATCTTGGGTTATTCCAGATGATTTCGAGTGCCTTGTGATCGGTCACCAGTGTGAATGGATGTCCATAAACATACAAATGGAAATGTTCGCAACTCCACACAATGGCGAGTGCTTCTTTCTCTGTCTGCGAGTATCTCGTTTCCACATCACTCAGTGCTCTGCTTGCGTATGCAATAATGTGTTTCATCCCCTTTTCATCTTTTTGACAGAGAATGGCACCCAGTCCTACTGGACTAGCATCAACTATCAGTTCAGTCTGTCTGCTGGGATAGAAGTAGGACATCGTCGTGTCGCTTGTGAGACTGACCTTGAGTGCCTGCAGCGCAGTTTCTTGGTCTTGACCCCATGTCCAAGGGGTGTCCTTGTGCATGAGCCTGCGCAGTGGCTCAGAGTCCCAGATGAGTAGTGAACGTCGTAATGTAGCGGCTGTCGGGGTGTAATTCAAGTTGGTGGTATCCTGCCCTGAGATCAAGTTTTGAGAACACCGTAGATCCATTCAGCTCATGGATTACATCATCAATCGTGGGCGTGACGTGTCGTTCTCGTTCGATTGCAGTGTTTGCTTGTCTCATGTCCACACATATCCGTACGTCATTCGGATTCTTTGGTTTTGGCAGTGTTACAATGGGTGAAACCCACGGTGTTGGTCCTGTAACCTTTTCAATAATGTCATCAGCTTCTAATTTCTGAAGTTCATCCTCCACTTTTTGACGTAAATGAAAAGGAACACGTCTGTGTGGTTGACAGGTTGATTTTACATCTGTGTTTATGTGCAGTTTCACTTGAAAATCTTTGAGTTTTCCAATTCCCTGGAAAAGTTCTGGGTGTTTTTCTACTAGCTTGTCTGCAACAGAACGTTGAGACTGAGAAGAGACCGCAGTCACAATATGGAGGAGTCCCAAGGCTTTTGAGGTTTCAAAACTCAAAATATTGAAACCTCCTCCTTTAATGACAAAGAAGGAACACCTAACTGTTTTGTCTTGTTTTTCCACACTGCACCTGAATGCACCACACACAGGGAGAGACGTAGATGAGTGGTATGGGTAAATCTTGATGTCTGTAGACGTCAAAGTAGGACGTGGTGTCAGTTTGTTGTAGGTAGCTTCAGTTAAGCAGTTAGCAGTGGCCCCAGAATCGATTAGCACCTGTATCTGGGTGCCCATTACTCTGATTTCAGTATGTGGGAGTTTAGGATGTTTAGCTGTGTTCACCACATATACATAGGCGTCATCACTGCTGGATGTGTGCCCTGTCTCCACATGTGCAGTGCTATCTGTTACTTGATGAACCGTTTGCGGTGGCAGATTTTTCTTATACTTCTTTCCACAATGTGTCTCTTTTGTCTTTGAGCGACATTGCTTTGCAAAATGATTGTATTTGCCACAAGAATTACAGATTTTGTCTTTGGCTGGGCAGCCTTGCTCATGAGGATATCTGCCTCCACAGTTTCGACAGCGGTTATTCGGCTGCCATGAGGGTGTCCATTTGTTTCTCGCCGTGGTATCACGTCCTGTTTTGTGCTGTACTTTATTAACTGCAGCTGTCTTGTCAGCTTCCATCCCTGTAGCTTGCAATTCAGACAACTCACATGCACGCCTGTGATTTAATAGATCATCCAACGTTAAATCAGGTTCTCTGAGTGCTTTTCTACGCAGCTGTGATGATGTACAGCTTTGGATAATTTGTGTTTTGATTTCTGCAGTCATGTCTGCAAACTCACAGTTTTTGGCTAGAATCCTAAGCCTGGTGTGATAGTTGTCCAACGTTTCACCTGACTCTTGCACCGCTTTCCTGAACAGATAAATCTGATACTGCATGTTTTTCTTAGGCGCAAAGTACGCTGACAATTTCTGTTTTGTATCTGCGTACTTGTCGCCATCCGTTGCTAACGTGTCGTAAACGTCATGCACTTTTTCACCAGCCACATGCAGCAATAATGCTCTTAATCTTGCATCTCCAGTAATATTCATTGCGGTGGTGTAGTTTTCAAACCTCTGAAGCCATTTCGTCCAGCGAGGTCCGACGGAACCGAGGTCGGTCTCCGTGTCGAAGGGTGGAAGTGGAGTAGCGTGTGCAGCCATGTTCTTGTCTCTTAAGCTCCGGGTAGGGCAACTTTCTTCGTCTTGCTTTGGTTGTAACCTTTACTCTCGTCGCCAATGTAATGTTTGCATGCCTCAAACATTAATGATCACACCCTCGGTAATTCTCAGTTCCATTCTTTTATTCTCAGGCTTGCAGCGATAACACAGTCTGCAGCGCTAACTTGTTCATTTTTTTCGTTTCCTGTTCGACCTTTCAAAATAAAACATCTGTAAACATCACAGACCTTGTCACATGTGAGCCACCCACATCAACAGGATGGGAACTCATGTGGAGTGCATGTCATAATGGTACTGAAAACTATAGCTTTAACCTATATAAGTAATGTTTACATTTTTGCCTATTCAGTTTTTAAAGCCTTAGAGGCAGGATGGTAAAATCTCAATTTTTTTTGTAGATTGAACCATTTCAGCAGTAATGCTTTGCTTTGGTTGCTCTGTTTTTTTTTTTTCTTGGGGGGGGGGGGGGGGGGGTTAAAAACAAACAAACATTTCTTTGTTAATCTAATTCTTTTTGTTCTTTTTTTTTTTTTTTTCTTCTTCGTCAATTATTAGTTTGCCCAATCTCTCATTGACGGTAAAACACAAGTGGAGGAGTACAACACTGAAATCACAAAGCTCAGGTCCCGACTTTGCCACTACTTATTTTCCTCAATAGGTAAAGATAAAATTAGCTGCCTTCTTTTTCTCTAACATTGGAAAATGTAACTTGTACTGAAACAAATTATATTTTGCAGATCGAACTAGGAAGTGCAGTCAGTGCTGGTGTGTGATTGCAGCCAAAGACCGGGTACACTATGACATGTCCTTAGCCATATAGATTGTTTATTTAATGGACTTTGTTCATTTGTTTTTTGTTTGTTTATTTCTTCTTCTTTTTTTTTTTTTAATTCACAGGTGCAGTGCCAGAAATGTGGTGCATACAAGCACATGCGTTGTTCAAAGTCTGTTTGTGGCATCTGTATCTTCTGTGAGAGTAAGTCACAATATAACTAAACAATGTCCAAAAATGTTTAAAGTGAAATTTTTTTTCGTAATTTTGCCTTTGCACACCAGGACTGTGTAATTAAAGTGGACGTTTCAAGATCCAGTTTTTACACAAAACTATTTTAGACATAACTGTGTCGTATTGTGGGGATTTCTCTTCACAATTAAATTGATATAGTGCTGTTTATATCATTCTTCTTTATGTAACAGCACAGTGCAGCACAGCAGAGGGAAAGGAGTTGTGCAGCATAGTGGGTGGCTATACAGGAGGAGCAATAGAAGTAGCCAGTGAAGAATGTCATCAGGGAAAGCATCAGGCAGCGAATGACAAAGGAAAAGTTCCTAAGGGAGAGAATATCTGCAGCAAATCGACAAGTAACAGTGAGATAGGAAGACTGACAGTCAGAGATGAAGGTACACAGACTGAAAGAGATGAAGGTACACAGACTGAAGACAACGAAAAAGAAGCAGAAGTATACGGCACAAGTTTGAGTACAGATAATGCTGCTGCTGATGATGTTGACAGGATCGATGCAGATACAGAATTCCAAACTGATTCAGAAGGAACTAGTACAGTTTACAGAGTGCATGGTCGCTTATCTGTACCAAGCTCAAAAAAGAAAACCTACACAATAACAGAAGACGAGATCAAGCGCAGAATCAACGCAGAGAACATGTCAGTTCATGTTTTCAGAGGTTTGATTGGGGTAGGTATACATTTCGTGATTTTGATGTCACCTGAAATAAATCCGGGTTACTCGTATCAATGAAGTGACAATGTGGCTGGAAATTGTGCATTTGCTGCAACATATACACAATTACACCATGTAAACAAAAGCATTTAACTTTGTGCGCGTGTGTGTGTCTCTCTCTGCTCTTTTGGTGTTTGCACTTTTTCTTTTTTAGGGCCGTAAAGCCAAACTGCCCGCAATGATTCTTGACAGGCCTAAGAAGGCCAAAACTAAAGTAACAGTGTTTAGTGTTCTGAGTGAAGAGGAGGCTGGGGAGCTAGCCCTCGGGTTTGCCGGAAGATTGGCCTGCGATGTCACAACAGACATGGTCTGTAAAGGCATCGACCATTCAAGTGCTGATATGACAAAGTAAGTTAGTAAAACAATATGAAAGTTCTATCTTTTTTGGTATTATTTGTCATTTCCCCGTATTTGTAATTTCCCACGTGTGGGACTAATAAAGGTTATCTTATCTTATCTTATCTTATTTGGGTTATTGGTGTAACATTGTTAATCTTACTTTCTAATAACAGACAGACTCTTCTCAAAATCCAACACAATCTTAAACATGAACTGACTGATTCCTCAACCTTCAGTTTGCTGACACACACCTTTGGCCCCGCTGCACTGGATTCTGTCATTTCATTCCTGTGTGAAAAACTTGATCTTGTCTCTTAAATAATGAAACCTTTTGTGACTTTTGTTTGTTCTGTAAATCATAATCTTGAAAATTGTTCATTGTTGTTCTAAGTTTGTGTTAACTATTTGGCAAAAATGATTGGTTCCTAATCCAAACAGCATAATGACTGTTCTAACACATATCTTAAAAATGCTACAAAGAAAGAAAATTATCACATATGTTTCAATATGAATGTAATTGTGTCACACTCGGTTTGTAGTAGCTTTCCTGTTTTATTTTGAGTTTTGGTATGTTTACACTGTTATTTTTATTTCCCGTGTGTTCGTCTTCCCTTATTAGTTTTACTGTATTTAATTAGTCTGATTTAATAACTTATAATTATTTACTTTCCAGTGTGTATATATGCTCCTCGTTTGGATTATTGTTTGTTTGAGTTCTGCCTGTCTTTTCTATTAAAGATTTGGACTTTTGGACTATTAGTGGACCTCGTAGGTTTTTATTCTGTTCAATTGGTAATTGACTGGGTTTAATTTAGTGGCCTGGAAAACAGGCCGGAGGGGTCTGGTCATTTTAACCCCCTAAGACCCGAAATCTTCCATAGCATGCATTTTTAATTTCTCTTTGATATTTGGGCCGATTGGAACCCGATGAATGTAAAAAGAAAGAATTACCAGGTTTTGTTTTTTTACCTAATTTTTGTTTCTGAGAAAAATGAGAGCCACATATGAGGACATTAATTTGAAATTTCGATAGAACAGTTGCAGTATAATGTCCTCATAACTGTATATCAGGCACTTGTTGATCAAGATTTAGTATTTTGGTCTAAATAACCCAAAATGTGATGTCCACATGTGTGGACGCCAGGCTGGAGTAAAGTGTTAGAGCTATTTATACCTATGTAAACTTTTATACACTGGTTTTTACCTGTCTTGTTTCAGAAAGGTTTAAAAGGGTAATGTCCACAGTTTATTTGTTTATTTATTTGTTTGAATTCAACATATTTTATTAAAGTAATTGAGCTTGAACACAGAAAAAACTGAATCAAATAATCATAAAATCAAATCACTTGCACTATACTGAAGTCTAATCTACTCTGAGCTAATGCCGGTTTCCAACACTAATGATCGGGTGAAGGAGAGAGATGAGGGTGTGCACGGCCACTGGTGCTCTTATCCCTGTTCTTTGTGATACAATCCAACAGGAAAGCAGTCAAACCCTTGGACATTAGCCAAGTTAACGTTCACAAATATATACACACAGAGGAACTCTGAGCCCCAATGTCAGCATTAGCACAAACATGCCACTTCATACCAAATCTCAGTGTGAGGTCAGGTGTTAGTCTCATTCCATTATTCTGGCTATATTTTCTTACTCATTACTATTAAACTTATACTTAAGACTAACTATTAACAAAATCACACCCCAATAACTCTGTTATTACACTTTGTATTTAATCATAAAAAGGCTGGATGTTGAAACCTTTTACTTCTATTTTGTATGAGCCAGGATTCTCAACAGCTGATACTCTATGTCCAAAAAGTGACAGGTATCGTTTTATGGAGCAAAAAACTTAAGAGCGCATATTTTATAAATAATACCAACAATTACAAATGCAGACCTTTAATAGTAATAAATAATCCTTTATTTATAATGCATAGCAATATAAAAATAGTAACATATGAAAATATTACAATGGGCACAGATGAATTTGTATCAAAAACAGCAACCAAGCCAAAGTAATGAATAACACACATAAATAACAACTGCTTGAGAGACCAAACAATTTCTTTTCATCTGTTCCTTGGCAGAAAGTTAAGACAGCTATTCAGCTTTAGGTTTCAATAAACAGAAGTAATGGATGCAGTCCCTTTGAAATGTCACACAAAAGTCTACTTGTGCATATACTTAGCTTTAACTCTTCTCTTTTTTGTTTTGTATTCCAAAAGGTTTTCATTTTCTCCAGAGGATGTCTCTCTTTCAGTGGTTATCGACTGTTCACATTCATTTTCACAGACTGTTGGAATGTCGATGCTGGCCAAACGTTTCTTGCTAGAATACAATGGCCTAATTTTGCGTGCATTATCTGTCGTCTTTATTTCGTACTGGCATATACTTTTGCCTACTTGTTTTGTTTTTAAGACATTTGTATGCAGTTCATCTATCATTGCAGTAATACCCTCTGGAATGAATGCCCACTGTTTAACTGTGTCTAAAACAGCATTTAGTTTTCCAACTGCATCTTCTGTGCATTTTTTGTCTGTGCTTTCAACTACAGGAGTGTCATTCAAAGTTGATAGAGGACTTTTCAGAGAGTTTTTCATTTGTTTAAAATGGCTACAAGCCACCTTCAGGCAAGCACATGTGTTATAGTGAGAGAACGTACAACAAGTGCACTGAAGTGTTTCAGCCGATGCAAAAAAACACAGATTTCCAAACAAACTTGGCATTTTTATCACTTTCAAGTCCTCACAGTGTACAAAGTAATGCCTTTCTTTCACTGCAATTCTTGCCAAGGTAGAAATGTCTGTTTCCATGTTTGGATAGATGTCATTGTCAGCCTCTGCTAATTTTGCAAGTAACACTAGATGCTTGCAAAGAAGTCCTCGTAAGCCATATGTACAGTTGCAGTAGGACTCAACAGGGCAGACATCATACACCATGTCTTCTCTTGACTCAGATGGGACTTGATATGCATTAACTCCATGGCTGTTCTTGACTGTAATTTTAAGAGCCCAACCACTTTCCATCAGTCTTGAAGCAGAGTCTGAAACTTGAGACAAGGTGTCAGCAAACCTGTTTTTCATGCGGCCCACATCTTGCAGGGTTTTTATGACTGAGAAGTAGTCGTCGGCCTTCCCTAGGAGCACTTCAATCAGATCATCCAGACGCCTATTCTTGTAGCCAGATAAAAATTGGTATTTCAGGCGGTGGAAAAATCTGAAAAACAGTTATTTGAAATGATTAGTAACTGTAATTGAAGGAATTTAAAGTTTTAATCAAGACTGTATTATTTTTTTAAAAATTGGAATACCTATTGCACACGTCTTTTATAAAGGAATGCTCTGTGCCGGTTTAGCTGATTTAGGCAAATCCACCTACTCTGTTTTTTGTTGTGATAACATAAAAAACGCTGCTAGAATTTAAAGGATTTGCCTAAAACCTGTTCTGGCAATGACATGACGAACCTACTCAGTTTAGCCTCTTGGATTAAAGCATAATATCTTTTTTTCAGCAATACAATTGAATGAGGTCAAAATAATAAATCATACCTTTCAATCACATTGTTTGTTTCAGAACGAGCGTGACTGAAGCGACGGCCGTAGTCACACCACATGTGGCCAATGCCTTCCCAGTGCTTCTGAAAATACTGGCACACCAAAGGGTATTGCTTAAATGTCTGGCAGAACTCTGCTGATGTGGCTTTAAAGTCGTCCTCCTAAGAGAATTGGATGCAACAGAATATATTTCAATCCATTTAACAGACCTATTGAAATCTTTAATATTATGTATTGAAGCCCTTTTCCTTTTATTGAATAACATTAAGAATTTTAAGTTATTAATAATATGTCGTGTTTTTGTATTAAGAAGCAATTATTTCTTCCCTTACAATGGCTAAGAAGGAACACTAAACCTATAAGCATATTTGGTTTCAGCATCTGTCTGTGAAAGAATCCCACTCACAAGTTCTACTGCACAGTGGGTGACACAATGATGTTCTGCACAGCTTAAGTACTTGTTTTGATAAGCAAGATAAGAAGCCAGTTTTAGAAATTGTTTCAAAAATCTATTTTGTATCTCTCTGTAACTTTTTTTAGCAACTGAAAGTTATTATGCTCTTAGTGTAATCAAGAAATCAAAATGTGAAATAGACAAATTACACTTACAGATGTGCAAGCTTTCAGCTTACAAAAGAAAGAAATGATTTCATTTCTCTTTTGGGTGTTAGAAAGCCCATGGACCCCGGACTCTGATTTTGAAAGCCATCGATTAACAGCCTGTGAATGTAAGAGAAAAAAAGTTAATCTGGAGAGAGAGACAGAGGAGCAGCTGTACAAAAAGCATAAAAGAAAGCTGACGTCCAAAAATAACTTTGTCACTCACTGGACAAGAGGACCTGTGCATTACAGAAATCAACCAGGCAAGCATATTTTTAAATGTCAAAAAGAGCTTTGGGAAGCAGCCACCAGAAGATGAGTGCACTGTGGTCTTAAATGGATGGACATAGTCACTCAACATTTTATCCCTTTATATTCATTAACCTGAGTAGGTGAATATCACAATGAGGCAAATCATAACAACAGGACCCTGTTGTAAAAATGTGTTTCAGGTGCATCTTAGACAACGTGAAAAGAAAACAATGTGGTTTACCTGCAAGACATGGTACCAGCATAGAAGGATAGCTGACTCTGGAAAAACCTTCTGCAAAGCATTTATTTCCGCAAAGTCTTTGTCAACCATAAATGCTCTACAGAAAAAAAGAAAACACTAAATGAGATTAAACAGTATGAAAATGTTTTTGCTATCTCAAAGCACCACTTCAATGCCAAATTAAACATTTCAACTCACAAGTAGATATATAAAATACTGCATACAGCCTATAGGAATAACTTTAACAACTGGAAAGGAAAGTTTTTTGCAGCCCATGCTGCAGCTATAGCATTAGATTCTGGCACGTTATAACTTTTTTGAAAAGGAATTATTTCAAAATTAATAGCTGTCAATGTATTATTTACCTCGGGGAAGTTGGGAAATGCTCACAAACTATTCCAAGAACAGTTTCCAGGGTTTTCTGACTTTCGTTGCTGACAATAGCATAGGCCACAGGGACTCCATGCCCATGATCATCTCTTACAACAAGTGTGAATAAGGGAAATGAATACTGGTTAACGCAGTGTGTGGTGTCAACAAATACTAACTGTTTTGCATAGTTCTCCATGTTTGATTTCATTACAGGTGTCTGCAAAACAATCATTAGTTCTTGGTCAGATGTGTATGGTTGATAGAAGAGAACATGTTCTTGATGTTTTCCATTAAGTAAGGTATGTACACTTTGACTGTCTCCACAGTTAAAGTGCTTCTTCCTCATCATGCAGGTTCTAACACTGTCAATGTCACGTGGTGTGACAAAATGCTCTCTGTTGTGAAGATCTCTGTGTCCATGTTCTTTGGCCCATTTATGACATTCGGTTAGTATGATGGCTGGCTTAGTTCCAAGGGAAAGCAGTTCCTCAATCTTCCTCCTCAAATCACTGGAAATATTGTTGAAATGTGCGTCTTTTGGGTCCGAAGGATCATGCCCATCATGCTTATCATATGTACGCTGCACGATGACTGTGTGGTCTTTCCAACATTTGAGTACTTTAAATGAAACATAGGCCTTACAGCCCACTGCTCTGTAGCTGTTTCGACTTTTTTTCCCAGCTCTGATGCAGTTGAATTTGTAATAGTCTCTTTTCCTGTCTTTACCTGAGGCAACATTTAAACATTTATAATGTCCATGAAGGGTTAATGAGTTCAATTTTTCTAACACAACACTGAATGGGTCCTCCTGGCATTGTGACACATGCACACAAAGTTGTGTGTCTTTTCCAGTTCTTTTTTTTTCGTCATTCAGAACACTTCTTCTAATTATGTCGTCCATTTCTGGTGGAAAAATAACGAAGGTTTAATTAGTCAATATTCATTAATTCATTTTAACTTGTTTTGGGGGTTTTTGCAATACAATGTAAATATTAAATATAATATTAAAAAAAATATATATATAAAATAATATAAAACAAACAGGGGCTAAAAGAAGCTAAACTTTCATATGGTATGTCTCTGGCAACTTTAACATGATGTCCCAGGGACAACATCTACACGATGTCCCAGGGCAACTTCTACATGATGTTCCAGGGACAACATTTACGCGATGTCCCAGGGACAACATTTACGCGATGTCTCAGGGACAACATTTACGCGATGTCCCAGGGACAACATCTACGCGATGTCCCTGGGACAAATTTGTAAATTTCTGGATTACTGTTAATCTCCATAGAATCAAGAACTCATGTCCAGTTTCACAGCTATGGACCAGTTAATTATGTTTCCAGGTGATAGTTTGATTCATAGATTCAGCACACAACCATAAGTCTAGGCCTTTTAGTCCAGATTCTCTTCACTTATGTTTGTAAAATGATCAGGGAAGCTACTGCAATTTTGCCTGACCCAACCCCCGGGCCACGAAACACCCAAAAAGTTGGGGAACGCTGGTCTAGAGAACACTGGTTAGCTAATGCTGTCGTCAAGTAGCCTATCGCTAGCAAACAAACAGCAAGCCAAGTGAGGAACATATGTATAATGCTTACCGTTTATTAAAGGAAAGTATCCTAAATTGACTTCAAATTCGGCGGACAGGCGATTTGACTTCAAATTCGGCAGACAGGCGGCGGTTTCTCGCTTCTTCACTTGTATTTCGAAATACTCGAAGGCGGGTATTTCGAAGTCGCAAAGGAATGACGTCACAAGAAGGTGATTGGTCACTTGCAATGTTGAACCTGGAACAACATTAATTATGATGATGTGGGAACAATGCTGACACGAGGAAATCAGATCGTCCGGGGGTAGGCGGAGGTTTACCCTGGTGCAGGTGTGCCGCGGTCAGTTGAAGAATCCGCGACTTTCTCTGTGAGTTTCCCATTACGTCGTTGCGCACTCGGTGCTTGCTTGGAAGTTTAGGGGGTTTTTTTCGCTGTAAAAAGAAGTTTTTTTTTCCCACGCACGATGAACGCTAATGTTTTTGTCACTTTTTATGGAATCAAACTCAAAGTAAGGTCAGTACGTCCACACTTTAAACGCTGCACGCTCATACTCTCTCCCACAATCGATATGTGATCCATTGTTGATCTGCACACAGCTGTTGTCACTAACGGCGCACTCGCTTACGTCACTGTCATGAGACATTCTCGCAAAAAAATCACGGTTTTAGTAACGCAGTAACACAGCGTTCCAACGGGAAGGTAACGGTAATCTAATTACCGATTTTGCAATAGTAATCCCTTACTTTACTCGTTACTTGAAAAAAGTAATCAGATTACAGTAACACATTACAAGTAACGCGTTACTGCCCATCTCTGTAAATCATATATGATCTGCATGAAATTTACCAACTTAGCACCTCTTAAATTTATTCTTGTTGATATGACATGATAAAATCTAACGATAGTGGTTAGTTGCCTTAAAGACTCGCGATATCACAAGATCACGGGTGATTTTGAGCACAGGAGGCAGGAAACCACATGGTTTTGTTAAGAAAGTGTTGGGGGCTTGTTGGGAAAGAGGGAAGGTTTTTAAAAATAGTTTTGGGTGGGTTGGAGATGATAGTGCAAGAACTTTTAAAGTGTCTGACAAAGTCTTTAATCAGACAGTGTTGTGGCCTTTACGTCCCATATGGACATTGAAGTGTCTTGTCGTGGACAGCTCTTTAACGGACACTGGAAAGCGGAAAGTGACCACAGATATTTGTCAAAAATTCTATAACAGATTGGACAGCAAATACAGTGACTTTTTACAGGTGTATACAGATGGGTCAAAAGATCCTAAGACAGAAGCAACTGGTGTAGCAGTGGTAATTCCGGTGTTGAATATCAAGATTGCGAAAAGAACATCAACCCGTCTGGGTGTATACTGTATGCATTTGAATTGTTTTCCATACTGCTGGCTCTAGAATGGGTGGAGGACAGCAGGGTCTCAAAAGTACTGATATGCAGTGATTCATTGTCCGCATTATTAAGTATTGCACAGGGTTACACAACTACCCATCAGCAAATTCTGTATGACATTCTTTTTGCTCATCATAGACTGTCTGACCAAAATAAACATGTAGTAATAATGTGGACTCCGGCTCATGTGGGTATCTTGGGTAATGAAAGCGCAGAGAGGTTGGCCAAAGCAGCTGTCAAAAGAGTCGACATAGATGTACAGTTACCATTGTCAAAATCTGAAGGGAAAAGTGTAGTTTGGGCAGAAAGTCGGAACTTATGGCAAATGGCATGGGATAATGAAACAAAAGGGAGACATTTATATAGGGTGCAAAACACAATAGAAGCTAAGAGGAGTAGCGGATTGCAGAGACGTGAGGAGGTTGTTATCAGTCGAATACGAACGGGCCACTGCTTTTTAAATGATACTCTTTTTCGGATAGGGAAACATCTGACGGGGTTGTGTGATGGGTGCACTGATATGGAGACGGTTGAGCATGTACTCCTTAGTTGTAGGAAGTATGTAAGTCACAGGAGGGTGATGTGGGGTGAAATGAGTGGTGGAAGGGAACTTACATTTGAGCAAGTGGTTAATAAGTTAAGTCATGGTGGAGGGAAAGTGGTGGTTTTTCTTTTTTTGAGAAGTACTGGTCTCATCAAGAGGATCTGAGGATTCAGGAGTGACGGACGATTAACAGCCAGGAGATGGCAGTAATGCAACAGTTTTGGATCCAAGCTGCCGTTAAACTTGACTGAAGAAGAAGAAGAACCGCATGGTTTGCTTCACGGTCACCTTGGAAAGGTAAGAGTGAATCTGTCTTCATCCATCCAGATGAAAATACTTTTTGCGCAAAGATATCATTAGTTTGTCTATTATTTTCAGGGATATTTATTCACATTTGTTTTTGTTTTGTTTTTTTAAATCTGTCTGTTTATGCCATTCTAGCTAGCTAACACGTTAGTGCAACAATATAGCACAATGTCAAGCTAGCACAAGTATAAAAGCCTAATATGAAAGACATAGCTACTTCAAATGTAGGTATTGTTTATAACTTAACCTCTGCAAATAAGCTAGTTGGGCTCTACCACAGAAACTTTTGTGATACATATGCATTTTATTTATGGGTTGTTGAAATGTGTAAGTTTGTAAGTTGTAACTGTTGCACAGTAGTTTACTTAACAATTGATGTATGTTTTTAGTACACTGAGGAGGAAATTACAATTATTTATTTTAATTCCTGAAGCGAATGTTATGCTTTAATAATTTTACTTCTGAGAGAATTCCAGTTTAAATTTGGTTACATAATGTAAATAATTCATTTTGAAATTCTTCACTCCTGTTCAACATGGTAAAATGTTGAACTCACTGAAAAGGAAAGAGTCCAAATTACAGGAATTAACTCGTTTTTTTTATGACAGGCAGTCTAATAAATCTAAAATGTTTTGAAAATTAATGTGGCATTATTTTATTTGAATCCATTTGAATGGACATAGCATGCCACACTTTTATCCGAATTGCTTTGTTGAAATCAGATTTACCGTTGTTGAAATGGTTAACGTTGTCTTAATTTCCTCTTTTAGGCTGTTGTGAAATGGCTGCAATGGTGAAACTCATTCTCGGAGAAAATGATTCCCGGAGATTGATCCTTCCAAATGGGATGCCAGTGTCTGTCAGTGAGCTAGTTCAGCAGATAAAGGGACAGTGTGGAGTTAATGGGGACTTCAGGCTTCACTTCATGGATGCAGAATTTGGGAATGAATTCACCAACTTGGAGTCAATGTCGGACATCCAGGACAAAAGTACCATCGAGGTCATCTTTAGCTCAGTTGCACCTGTCGAACCTGGTGAAGCACTCCTCCCTCTTTACTCATCTGCTGCCACTTCCCGCACTCTAGATGACTCCTCATCCCTTTCATCTCCTGGGAACTCATTTGATACAGACATATTGTCTTCTCCTGAATCTACGTCCTCAAGAGCCACTGCATGGCCCAATGTCTTCCCCATTCCCCAGTTCTCTTACAATACTCAACTACAAGCTGGCCAGGGCCAATGCTGCTTTCAAAGAAACTGAAGCTTTGTTGAATCCTGATCATAAAATTAAGTCTGACAGGGAGTTTGATGAGGTAGCAGAAGCTCTTGTAACAACCTATCCATGTTTGAAAGAGCCTGGTTCAGTCACTGGATATGGCGGATGGAAAACAAGCTTGAAGTATAAACTTGCTAACTACCAAACAAAGCTTAGACAGCTTGGATGCCCTGAAGTTACTGTGAATTCTGTAAAACATAAACCTGATGGCAAATGTACTCCTGCATATGGCATGAAGAAGCCAAAAAAAGCTGAAGTGAATTACTCCCCCACGTATCCAGCTGGTGAAACTGCAGAGACACTAGAAGAAATCAGAGTAGACCTCCTGTCAGAAGCTAAGAAAAAACACAATGACCACAGGGTGGCTGCAATGATGGAGAAGACCTTTGCTCTCAGAAGGCAAGAGGTAGTACTTGAAGCACTGATGATCGCTGATTTCAAAATGAGGTGGCCAGCTGTCTTCCAGTGCATCTATAATAAATATATGCAAGTTTCAGTGCTTCGTTTAAACTGTATGATACTTATACTGACCCAGGGTCAGTGTAAAATACAATCCTAGCTGTGTGAACAAAGTCTGGCTCCTTTAATCCTGAATGACAAGCCGCAGGATGCAGGTTGTTATTACTCTTTCCTGCTGGCACACCTGTCACACCTGAGAGTCAGCTAGAAACTTACAGTGACGTGGACATCATGCAAAGACTGCCAGACTCTGTAATACTGTAAATGATCAGTGACTCAGGTTAACACTAAACTTTAAACAGTCCCTCTGTGTCTCTCTGTGTGCTGAACATTTAGGATTTCATTCAGGCTGCATTGACTGTGGGACTTTTCTGTGTTAAAAGCAGGTTGAAGACAGCTCAGAAACATTTGAAGATTAAAATTCTCTACTCAGATGTATTTTTGTTTCTAATTTATGTTTGTTGTTGTTTAACACAGATTTCCGAAGAGCAAAGATGAGCACTGTTGCTCAATCCTTAATAATTTAAACCAGGACTGGACTGGAAATCCAAAGTCCAGATTCTTCTTCCACAGAAGTTTCATTTGTCAGTGTTGGACTGCTGATCACCTGAAGAACTCATTTCATTCATTCTCCACATAATGTTGATTTACAGAAATGTTTCACAGGAACTGATTCCTCCCAAAGGGTGAACTAGTGTGTTTCCATAGACTATCTCTGTATGAATGTACTTCTTAAATGAAGGCAAGTGTTTGTCCTGTTTTGTTCAGTACGGGATATTAAGGGTCATCACTGGGGGAAGACAAGAAGCAGACGTACTTCCAAGAGGGAGCTGCAGTGAGGACACAGCCTGGTCACTGAGGTCAGAGGTCAGAACCTGAAACAGTTTATATTCTAGGTGTTATAAAAAAAAATCTAAATATATTTTTAAAGAAACCTTTAAATTATATTTTAAATCATAATTATGATTATGATTATAAATATCAGACATTTAAGTGGATTTTCTGTTACATGTATTGTTTTCGCCCTGCGATAAACTGGCAGCCTGTCCTGTCTTTGTCCTGTATGAGCTGGGTATGAGTTCAGTAAAGAAACCTTACAAAAGTTAACAATAAACCTGCATCCCTGTACGTTGTTGTCCACAGGATGAGAAAATCAAACTGGAACACTGTGGAACATGTTAATAAATGTTTGTGTTTTTCCCTGTGTCTTTCACAGGAGGCGCTGGAAGGTTTCCTAATAGTTCCTGGTGAAGCAAAGCAGAACCATAAAGGTTGCTGGACTGCATGATGGCCTTACCCCTTAGTAGGGATGGGTATTGATAAGATTTTCACGATTCCGATTCCATTTTCGATTCTGTTTAACGATTCGATTCTTTATCGATTCTCTTATCGATTCTTTTAAAAAAAGGAGAACACTAAGGTCGATTAGCTTAGAACTTTGTTTTATATCTTCTCTTTGAACAAGATAGAAATTTAGGAGTAACATGGCCTTACAAACCCAACAGTGAGATCTTAAGAGATCCAGCCTACGGCTCTTCAATGGGGTGTCACAGGGTCCACAGGAAAAAACATTGTAAATGTAAAATAATAAAATAAATATTCTTCTGTAGCAATAACAAAGTGTAACATAAATTATTCTGTAGCAATTACACAAGAATATCCAGTAATGTCCCTGCCTACAATTAAACACATTCACTTACCTAAAATTGGGGGCATCTGCTGTGGCAAATGGGTTCAAGCCAGTGTTGCCAACTTAGCGACTTTGTCGCTATATTTAGCGAGTTTTCAGACCCCTTAGTGACTTTTTTTTCGAAAAAAAGTCGCTAAAAAAAGGACGTGAAAGCGCGTATCGATTTTACTCTCAACAAGCAGCGGGTGCTGTAACGCAGTCAGTTCTTCTTTTACTCTTTTACTCTTATGCTGTTTTGTGGATCACAAGGTTTAAAACTACTTATAAACACACACACAAAGTAACTCCACCAGAGTGCCTATTTCAGGTCACTTTTGCCGGTCCAAGCCCGGGTAAAGGAGCAGGGTTGGAATTGTGACATAAAAAAAAACAATAATTGCTAAAATAAATTTAATTTGTAGTTCTAAATAAACTCTAAATGCATTTAGGACGTTTTTTTACTCACTTTATGTCTCTTCCACGATGTTATTTCTCTCTCCAACAACATAGGTTACAATTAGATTAGCATGACCAATTATGCAAATTAGGCGATGACGTCATTTAGCGACTTCTAGCGACTTTTGGGACAACCGATAGCGATTTTCCTTACCGAGGAGTTGGCAACACTGGTTCAAGCCTTTTACCACAAACTTAGTCACTGCTCGGTGACATTCGTCTATCCTGGCCTGAAAGGAGACGCTACCGGTAGACTGCAGCGAGAACTGCCAGCATCTGAGCCAGACTCTGTCTGTCTCTCTCATCATGGTCACATAAACGCACAGTAATGGCAGGTTTTGTAATAAGGCAGATCGCGCTAACATAATATGCACTGTTAGTTGATTATTTACCTGCCGCATTAACGGGAGAGGACGTGCAAACGTTACCGCTGCTGCTGGGTTGAGATTCACGAGTCCGGAGCGGAATTGAAAACACGACATTCATTTAAGGTTATCACGTGTTTTGTGAGCAAATGCTTTTGCATATTCGTAGTGTTTCCTCCCTTAAATTAAATATCTACTTTGCAAGTATTGCAAGTTGCCCTGTTGTCATCCGTTCTCGTAAACTTTTGAGCGTTTGAGCCGCTTACGCGCCGTGTTTCCTGCCAGGTAAATGACGCTCCGCAACGTGGTGACGTCATTCGGGGCGACTGGAATCGATAAGGGAATCGTTTGCAAAAATGGCAAACAATTCCAAGGAATTGAAACAGTGGGAACCGGTTCTCAACAAGAACCGGTTTTCGATACCCATCCCTACCCCTGAGCAGTCATCCTGTTAAAGGAGGAACCAGTTAGAAGCTGTTTTCAAAGTAGCTGAGCAGATTTCATCTCAAGTAAGCAATTAACTGTTTATTCATTTGTTCTGCCACTTAAAGGACATTTAAGGATGTCTTTTGATTGTCCAGTTGAATTAATTCTACTGGCTTTCATGGTCATTTGTGATTATGGACATATTTTTCATGCACATCAACCATTTAGTAAATTCTATCTATTTAGTAATATCTGTCAGCTATAAAATGTAATATAAATATAAAAAATATCTAAATATCTCCTGCCCTTTATATTTTAATGATGTAAGACCAGACGTCTGTTATCGTGTTACATTAGCATTCCTCACATATCAGTAAGATGCTGTACAGTACAATCCTACTGACAGCAGAGGGATAACGACAGCTATTCAACATCGTTACACGACACATTCGAGCTGCAGGATGCAGACAAAGTGACTAAATCATCTTTTTTATGGTTTATTGTCTTCAAACCAGCAGACAAAGCCGATGGCAGAAGATGTCGGAGAAGAACTTCAGGCCATGTACTGAAAAGGTATTTTTTTCTTGTTATCAAAAGACATTTGGAGTGACGGCTTCTACAACTGGTTGTGCTGAAGTAAAGCTTACAGTCTAAGAAGCCACAGTATTGATATTCAGCACAAAGAGAAAAGCTCACTTGTTTGAATTTATTTACAATCATAGTTTTATAAATTCTGACCGTAAACACCTTTTACAGCTTTTATATTGTTTGACACTAGATATCAGGTTTAATTTAAAGGTTTCTGTGTCCCAGTGAGCCATTTACACTGACCAGTGTCAGTTTAACTGTAACACATTCATTATTTAGTTCCAACATTGCTAAGAGAAATAACTGAATGTAAAAAATGGCAGCACTCAGGCCAGGTTTAATTGATAGAGATATATGCATGCATTATGAAATTTATGTATCCCAGATAATTGTTATTCATCTAGTCATGGCAGACCCAACCCTTCCTCCCAAGTTAACTGCAACCCAAAAGAATTAGTGGGGCTATTTACAAACTCACAAGCAGTGTGGGGTAAAAAGAGCCACCAAAAAGCTGTCAGCCTGCACAGCTACAGATGTGCTAAAAGCTATAAGAGTTAAAAGCTCTGCTTATGGAGAAACTTTCTAAGCCTAACAGGGGACAGGTACTCCTGCCCAAATAACATGATATAACCCCACATACAGCCCAGCCATAAAGTGAACCAAGTCATTTAGTTAAAGACAGCATGGGACCAAATGCATGTAACCAGCCTGCACCAACCTGACATTTCTTCCTCCTGAATTAAATGAATGAATGGATGAAAGTTAAATGACTACAAACCTAAAGCCACTAGTTCCCACACTGGAGCTCCCTGACACTGTGTGTTAATTGTACTGAGCTTGTGTCAACAGTTGTAACAGGCTAAGCCACCTGAGACACTGCATTGAATGATTGTTTCTGTTTTAATGATTTCAGCTGGCTGGTTTCAGCTCAGATGTTCTGCTTTTTCCTTTCAGTAGATCAAAGCAGCTCGTCCTCTTTCTGCTTCCATTTTGGTGGCAAGAAGAAGAAGAATGCTTCAGCGAAGTGGCGTTCATGGTCTCAGTGAACAGTCATGGTCACACACTGCATGTTGTTTTAAAAGCAACATGTCTGTTCACCACAACAATCGAGATGTGTAACATTAGTGCAGCTACGGTTTGTTCTTGAACATCAGTTCTGTTTTCTACTTTGACCACTTAGACCAAAAAGTGTTGTTTTCAGATTCTTTCTTTTAAATCTGCAAAGCACCTGCTCATTTTTAATTAAAATTAGTTTCACATAAATGTTAGTGTTTCCTTTATGATCTTTTAATGCTTACACTACACTGTACACGTCTACATTAGAGACATTTCTGTTACCTATTTATGAGACTGGGCTGCTTGACTACGATTTGGAAGTAGATGCAAAATCACACGGATCGTGCTATTGTTTGTTTTTTAATACAATGGACTGAACACAGGACGTGTCTGACTAAGCAAAGATTAGTCTGATCCCATTTCTACCTGTCTCTACTGTTTCAACATTTCACTGAAGTTTGCTCAACTGTAACTGTCAGGATATATATTTATTCCAGCTCTCGTAGGGCAAAGGAATGACTCAGACTTGTCAAATGTTCTTTGATTTGATACACAATGTGAAGTTCATAATTTTCTTACAAATAAAACTATAATGACAAACATGAACAGCTGTGCTTATTTCTGAGACATGATTTTTTTTTTTGAATGTGTTCATATTTAAACAGTGTGCATCTGTATGCTGGAACTGTAATGGTGAACCTGAGGTGATGGTCAACAGAAGGCAAATATATATAGATATAAAACAACATTGAAGTAATGTCTTTACCCTGTGCAGCGTGTGTGGACGCTGTGCACGCAATCACCTTATTCACTGTAGTAAACGTGCACCGCTAGCTCACGTGACTGACTGTCTCCATGGTTACATCGTATATTATTAGCTATGTAAACAGCTTCCAAAGATGCCGCCATAGCTCTCTGCAGCTGTAACACTTTCACGCTTTGCAAATCATTTCACGTTTTTGATAGTTATGAAGACAGAATATGTTTTTAAAGACATGCTAGGTTGTTGCTATGGTGGTTGCTGTGGATTAAGGTGGACCGCGCGTCCGATTCCTGTTACTAGCTGTCCGCCGTAGGAAGGCTGCGTTCTATTTACAAGTAGCGCCAGTCTGCCGTAACTCAAACTCAAACCCCCGTTCATGACACGCAGACACACACATAAAGCACTTTGCCTCACCATGAGAATGCAACTTTACTAAAACCTTTAAAGTATCTGATATAGGATAGAAAAACGAAGCAACCAGAGATTTAATGATGAAGACTCTGGGTTCTGTAGTTCACGTTACAGTCCTGAATGACTCTTTGCATATAATTTATTGAAGAGGAGTTTAGAATGCACTTTACATTTAGACTTTTGCTGTTTAATTTTTTAAATAGTTACTGTGTTATGTCATGAATAAGGTTCACCTGCTGGGGGGTTTGATGGATCAGCTGGACAATACAATTCAATTCAATTTTATTTATATAGTGCCAAATCACAACAAAAGTCGCCTCAAGGCGCTTCATAGATACAGAGAAATCCCAACAATCATATGACCCCCTATGAGCAAGCACTTTGGCGAGAGTGAGGAGAAAAAACTCCCTTTTAACAGGAAGAAACCTCCGGCAGAACCAGGCTCAGGGAGGGGCGGCCATCTGCTGCGACCTGTTGGGTTGAGAGAAGGAAGACAGGATAAAAGACATGCTGTGGAAGAGAGACAGAGGTTAATAACAGATATGATCCAATGCAGAGGGGTTTGTTAATACATAGTGAGTGAGAAAGGTGACTGGAAAGGAAAAACTCAATGCATCATGGGAATCCCCCGGCAGCCTACGTCTATTGTAGCATAGCTAAGGGAGGATTCAGGGTCACCTGGTCCAGCCCTAACTATATGCTTTAGCAAAAAAGGAAAGTTTTAAGCCTAATCTTAAAAGTAGAGATAGTGTCTGTCTCCCGAATCCAAACTGGAAGCTGGTTCCACAGAAGAGGGGCCTGAAAACTGAAGGCTCTCCCTCCCATTCTACTTTTAATTACTCTAGGAACAACAAGTAGGCCTGCAGAGCGAGAGCGAAGTGCTCTAATAGGGTGATATGGTACTACATGGTCATTAAGATAAGATGGGGCCTGATTATTTAAGACCTTGTATGTGAGGAGCAGGATTTTGAATTCAATTCTGGATTTAACAGGAAGCCAATGAAGGGAAGCCAAAACAGGAGAAATATGCTCTCTCTTTCTAGTCCCTGTCGGTACTCTTGCTGCAGCATTTTGGATTAGCTGAAGGCTTTTCAGTGAGTTTTTTGGACATCCTGATAATAATGAATTACAGTAGTCCAGCCTGGAAGTAATAAATTCATGAATTCGTTTTTCAGCGTCACTCTGAGACAGGATATTTCTAATTTTAGAGATGTTGCGCAAATGGAAGAACGCAGTCTTACATATTTGTTTAATATGTGCGTTGAAGGAAATATCCTGGTCAAAAATGACTCCAAGGTTCCTCACAGCGTTACTGGAGGCCAAGGTAATGCCATCCAGAGTAAGAATCTGGTTAGATACCATATTTCTAAGCTTTTCAGGGCCGAGTACAATAACCTCAGTTTTATCTGAATTAAGAAGCAGAAAGTTAGCGGCCATCTAGGTCTTTATGTCTTTAAGACATTCCTGCAGTTGAACTAATTGGTGTGTGTTATCTGGCTTCATGGACAGATAGACCGGGTGTCATCTGCATAGCAGTGAAAATGTATGCTATGTCTTCTAATGATGCTGCCTAAGGGAAGCATGTATAATGTAAACAGAATTGGTCCTAGCACTGAACCCTGTGGAACTCCATAATTAACCTCAGTGTGTGAAGAGGACTCTCTATTTACATGCACAAATTGGAGTCTATTAGATAGATATGATACAAACCACTGCAGTGCAGTACCTGTAATACCTACAGCATGTTCTAATCCCTCTAATAGGATATTATGGTCAACAGTATCGAATGCTGCACTAAGGTCTAGCAGGACAAGCACAGAGATGAGTCCACTGTCAGAGGCCATAAGAAGATCATTTGTAACCTTCGCTAAAGCTGTTTCTGTGCTGTGATGAGCTCTGAAACCTGACTGAAACTCTTCAGATAAACCATTCCTCTGCAGATGATCTGTTAGCTGTTTGACAACTACTCTTTCAAGGATTTTTGATATGAAAGGAAGGTTGGAGATTGGCCTAAGACTGCTGGGTCTAGAGATGGATTTTTGAGTAAAGGTTTAACTACAGCCAGCTTGAAGGCCTGTGGTACATAGCCGATTATTAGAGATAGGTTGATCATATTTAAGATCGAAGAATTAATTAATGGCAGGACTTCTTTGAGCAGTTTTGTAGGAATGGGGGTCTAAAAGACACGTTGATGGTTTGGAGGAAGTAATTATTGAAGTTAACTCAGAAAGATCAATTGGAGAAAAAGAGTCTAACTTAACATCAATGGTACTAAGAGTAGCTGTAGATAATATTACATCTGTGGGATGATTATTGGTAATTTTTTCTCTAATGATAAAAATTTTATTTGTGAAGAAGTTCATGAAGTCATTACTAGTTAACGTTAAAGGGATGGTTGGCTCAAAAGAGCTCTGACTTTTTGTCAGCCTGGCTACAGTGCTGAAGAGAAACATGGGGTTGTTCTTATTTTCTTCAATCAGTGATGAATAGTAAGATGTTCTGGCTTTGCGGAGGGCTTTCTTATAAAGCAGCAAAGTATTTCTCCAGGCTAAATGATGATCCTCTAAATTTGTGACACGCCATTTCCTCTCCAGCTTACGAGTCATCTGCTTTAGGGTACATGTTTGAGAATTATACCACGGAGTCAGGTACTTCTGATTAGAGACCTTAGTTTTCACTGGAGCTACAGTATCCAGAGTCGTACGTAGTGAGGAGGTGTAATTATAAACAAGATAATCGACCTCTGTTGGGGTAGCGTTCAGATAGCTGCTCTGCTCTGTGTTGGTACAGGGCATTGAAGATGATAACAGTGGGTGGATTATATTCTTAAACTTAGTTACAGCGCTTTCAGAAAGACATCTACTTTGATAAAGTCTACTCTCCACCGCTGTGTAATCAATTATTGTAAATATAAATGTTATCAGGAAATGATCAGACAGGAGAGGGTTTTCAGGAAACACTGTTAAATGTTCAGTTTCTATGCCATATGTTAAAACAAGATCTAGAGTGTGATTAAAGTGGTGGGTGGGTTCTTTTACATTTTGAGACAAACCAATTGAGTCTAATAACAGATTAAATGCCATGTCTCTACATGGATGTTAAAATCACCCACAATAATTATTTTATCTGAGCTCAGAACTAAATTAGATATAAAGTCTGAGAAATCAGACAGAAACTCTGTGTAAGGCCCAGGTGGACGATAGATGATAACAAGTAAGACTGGTTTCTGAGTTTCACAGCTGGGGTGGACAATGTTAAGCATCAGGCTTTCAAATGAATTAAAAGTCTGTCTTGGTCTTTCATTTCATCTTTAACCACACCTTTGTTGTATTGGGTCCATGGTTTTGGTCAATGTCACGCTGGAAGACTAATCCATGATTCATCTTCAGTGTTCTTACTGAGGCAAGGAGAATCTCCAAGATTTTACAGTACGTGGCCCCATACGTGGCCCCATACATGCTGGCACAGAAAACAGATGTGAAAATAAACTGAACATGACAAAACGGAAAACACTGGGTCAACGACTCAGGAACCCTGACAGTACCCCCCCCCCCCCCCCCCCCCCCTTCAAAGGCCGGCACCCGATGGCCAAAAGAAAAAAAACAGAACAGGGCGGGCGGAGGGGGCCCAGGACGGAGGGACGGAGTCCACATAGAGACAGTTCAGGTGGGCGGCCCCGTGGCCGGTGGCCGAGACGGGACAGTTCCGGTGGGTAGCCGCGAGGAAGACGGCGGCGGCCACTGAGCAGGTCCAGTGGGCGGCCGTGAGGAAGACGGCGGCGGCCGAGACAAGACGGGTCCGGTGGGCGACCACGCAGGCGATGACGTCCAGAACGTGGCTTGGGCGACGGCGTGGCGGCCGCAGGACCAGGCGAAGCAGAAGCTGAAGCTGGACCAGGTGAAGCTGAAGCTGAAGCTGAGGCTGGACCAGGCGACGGCACGGGAGCCGGGGGTGACGGAGCCACAGCTGTAGAGCCAGCAGGCGCGGAAGCCCCTGGCTGAAGACAGGCAGGGCCAGTAGGCGCGGAAGCCTCAGGCTGGAGACAGGCAGGGCCAGCGGGTGCGGAAACCCCTGGCTGCTGGAGCGGCCGGGCCAGTGGGTGCGGAAACCCCTGGCTGAGGAGCGGCCGGGCCAGCGGGTGCGGAAACCCCTGGCTGAGGCGCAGGAGAGCTCACAGCTGGCTCTGGGCGCTGTGGCTGCAGGTCCGGGAACTGAACAGGATGGTGGATGGGAGACGGGAGGCGACTGGACTACAGACTGGCCAGGAGCAGACTGGACTGACTGGACAGACTGGAGGACAGGAGCAGACTGGACTGACTGGACAGACTGGAGGACAGGAGGAGACTGAACTACAGGGGACTGGAGGACAGGAGGAGTCTGAACTACAGGGGACTGGAAGACAGGAGGAGACTGAACTACAGGGGACTGGAAGGCATGAGACTGGACTACAGGGGACTGGAAGGCAGGAGACTGGACTACAGGGGACTGGAAGGCAGGAGACTGGACTACAGGGGACTGGAAGGCAGGAGACTGGACTACAGGGGACTGGAGTGAAGGCTGAACAGCAGGTGAGGGAACTGACTGGAGTGAAAGCTGAACAGTAGGTGAGGGAACTGACTGGAGTGGAGACGCTAAGGGAGGAACAGAGGTAGGCGAGGCTGACGATGGAGCTGGGCTAGTAAAGCTGGTGCCTGAGCAGGGGACACTTCAGCTAGCCTAACCAGGGATAAAGCTAGTGTGTTAAAGGCTGGATCAGGTGGTGGATGAAGTGGTGGACGGATAAGCTCTTCCAAGCCTCTAGGGGGGTCAGGCTGGGTTCTGGCTGCCCTCAGCCTGGGCGCTGGGACAGGCACGGGAGGTGGCTGGACACCAGTCACCCCCACCCGAGAAACAGAAGCAGGTGTGGCGGTAGACTGGGTCGCAGCTGCCCTCCTCCTGGGAGCTGGCACTGGTGTGGGTGTAGCCTGACGGACGGGAGTGGAGATAACGAGTGGGTGTGTGATACTAGCAGGTTTTTCTGGGATTATTCTGTTCCTCTTGCCACCACTATTTACAGTCTTTGACTGAACAGTTTTTGGGGGAGCAGAGCAGAAAAATTCGTCCCAGTCTACATCGTCCTCTTGGAGGGAAACTCCCCACGAATCAGAGATGAGTCCGTTATTTGTTTTGAGTGAGGAATCAGTCGAGGAGTGCGAAAAACAGTCACTGGAACTCACCACCGGGAGTTGTTGAAAATGCTTCATATTGTGGCGGCGTGTGCACCGCTTTCTCCGGGAAGAGGAAGCGGCCGGGGTAAACAGCAGAACCCCTGGCGCGGTAGCCTCCGTTGAGCCGAGGTGGGAGGCGTAGCCGCTGTGCCGTGGCGATAGTGGAGGTCCGGCGAATGAGGCGGCGGGTGTGTGAGCGAGGAGCGGAGCGGCGAGAGAGGGAGCGGCCGAAGCGCGGCATGAAACGTCCACTCTCCGCGGCAAATGCTCCGGTGCAGGTGAGGCAGCAGGTGGGGGAACGCGGAGTCTCCGAGGCCCGCCCAGAGCCAGGCGAGTCCCCTTGAAGACGTGCTCTCTCTCCGCGAAGAACCGCTGTTTTCCCCTGAGCTCCTCTGCCCAACGGGAAAGCGCTGCCTCCTGCCGCTCGTAGAGGTCCGAGTCTGCTGGGTTCCAATCATGTCTTCGTGGCACGGGTCATGTCATTCTGTCAGGCATTGTGTGGAGGCGAGGAAGAAGGAACCCAAACGCAGGACTCGCAGGTACAGAAATGACGGGGATTTATTGGAGCGGGTGAATGAACAAAGCAGGAACGAAGAACTGGCTGACTGAAAGACTGGATGAATGGCTGGCTGACTAACTGAACGTACATACGGGGAGACGACAGGAACATCACATGTACATCAATGACACGACAATGATCGGATGGAACTGAGGACTTAAATACACGCTGGGTGATGAATGATTAGAAACCGGTGAGTACGCAGCTGAACTTATTCTGACTAATGATACATGGGAATAACTGGAACACAATACGCAGGCGGTATGCTGGCACAGAAAACAGATGTGAAAATAAACTGAACATGACAAAACGGAAAACACTGGGTCAACGACCCAGGAACCCTGACACATGGGCAGTGTAGTCCATGCTGCAGGGAGAATGGACTGCCATACCCGTTATGTGTCTTTGAGCACGAGGAGGGAGAAAAAGGAAGTAGAAAAGTACAAGCTGTCATCGAGCAGAAACGGGAGCTGGAAACATGTGAATATAATAATAACCACTGCAGCCAAGAAGAGTGACGTCGCTCGGATGTCGCCCGGATCAACAAGGTCCGCGTCAGGTGTTGAGGAACCAGGGCACCCTGACGAAAAGTGGGCTACTGGAACAAGAAGGCATCGGTGGGCAAGAGACGAAAACAGGGCGTTGTTGGAATGCTACTACGCAAGTAACCCCGGCGGAAGGGTCTACATGAATAGGATGACGGACCTATGGATTCTTCGATACCCAACATCCACAATGATGGCGAAACAACTAGTAGCTCAGTGTTCCAACATTCGAAAGAAGGGACTGCTCTCACAGCTAGAGATTGACGAGGTACAACACAAATGCTACGGCAAGGAGGAGTCAGGATGCCAGGTCAGGGGGGAGATATCATCACCCCCACCCGAGATTGGGTACATAGCCCCAAGTGCGATAGGAGAAGGATCGTTGAGTGCGAGAGAAACTGACCTGAATCATGGCCAAGCTTGAAACCTGGATCCCCCGTAGCCGGTTACCAAGATTACGTGAAGTACTCTCAGAAGGTCTGCTAGATGATGTTAATGTAGCACTACGGGCAATACCTACAACCACGATTACCGACACTAACAAGCTGATCTACAATACGGCAGCAGTGATCAGTGAGATGCTCAGCTACAAGTTGAACAGCAACAAGGGGCAGTACCCTCCATGGAGAAGGAGGCTAGAGGGCAAGATCAGAGTAGCACGGAGGGAGGTTAGCCAACTAACGGAGTTGCAGAAAGGTGCGACAAATAAGGTGCCTAAGAAATACAGCAAGCTGTCCATACCTGAGGCCTTGGAAACTGCCAAGAAAAGACTCACAGCCTTGGCCAGCCGCTTGAGGAGGTACACCAGAGAGATAGAAGGCAGGAGAATAAACCAGCTGTTCTCCACAGAACCAGCAAAGGTGTACTCTCAGTGGCAAGGGAACAATAAGAGAACAGCACCACCAAGGCTGGAGACGGAGCAATACTGCAAGAGCATATGGGAGAAGGACGCAACCCATAACGGCAATGCTCAGTGGCTAGTGGATCTGAGGGCAGACCACAGCGACCTCCCTGAACAGGGTCCAGTAACCATCACAGTGGCAGATATCCAAGAAAGGGTCTCCACACCAGGTCCCGACATGGTTCACGCCTACTGGCTGAAGAAGCTGACTGCACTCCACGAGCGTCTGGCAGCACAAATGAACCAGCTGCTAGTTAACGAGAGACACCCGGAATGGCTAACCGAAGGCCGGACGGTCCTGGTCCCCAAGGAGCCCAAGAAGGGACCGGTCCCCTCCAACTATCGACCAATAACCTGCCTCAGTACTACATGGAAGCTCCTGTCAGGCATCATATCGGCTAAGATGAACAGGCACATGGGTCAATACATGAGCGGGACACAGAAAGGAATTGGCAAGAATACCAGAGGCGCAAAACACCAGCTACTGGTAGACAGAACAGTCAGCCGAGACTGCAAGACCAGACTGACAAACCTGTGCACTGCCTGGATTGATTATAAGAAGGCCTATGACTCAATGCCCCACAGCTGGATACTGGAATGCCTAGAATTGTACAAGATCAATGGGACCCTAAGAGCCTTCATCAGGAACTCAATGGGGATGTGGTGTACAACACTAGAGGCCAACTCCAAGCCCATAGCACAAGTCACCATCAAGTGCGGGATCTACCAAGGAGATGCTCTGTCCCCACTGCTGTTCTGCATAGGCCTGAACCCCCTCAGTGAGATCATTAACAAGACTGGCTACGGATACCGACTACGGAACGGAGCAGTTGTCAGCCACCTCCTGTACATGGATGACATCAAGCTGTATGCCAAGAGTGAACGAGACATCGATTCACTGATCCACACTACCAGGCTATACAGCAATGACATCGGAATGTCGTTCGGGCTGGAGAAGTGTAGTCGGATGATAACAAAGAAAGGGAACATAGCCAGAACAGAGGGGATCAAACTACCAGAAGGAAACATTGCAGACATAGAGGACAGTTACAAGTACCTGGGGATCCCGCAGGCGAATGGGAACCATGAAGAGGCCGCTAGAAAAGCTGCAACCACCAAGTACCTGCAGAGGGTCAGGCAAGTCCTGAGGAGTCAGCTGAACGGTAAGAACAAGATCCGGGCTATCAACACCTATGCCCTGCCCGTGATCAGGTACCCTGCTGGGGTAATAGGCTGGCCAAAGGAGGAGATAGAAGCCACTGACATCAAGACAAGAAAGCTCCTTACAATGCATGGAGGGTTTCACCCCAAGTCCAGCACCCTGAGGAAGGAAGGGGGCCGGGGACTGGTGAGTGTCAGCGCCACAGTCCAGGATGAGACAAGGAACATCCACGAATACATCACAAAGATGGCCCCAACTGATAGCTTGCTCAGTGAATCCCTCAGGCAACAGAAACCCAAGAAAGTGGACGAAGGCGAGGAACCATCATGGAAGGACAGGCCCCTGCACGGTATGTACCACCGGCAGATAAAGGAGGTGGCTGATATCCAGAAATCCTACCAGTGGCTGGACAAAGCTGGACTGAAAGACAGCACGGAAGCACTAATCATGGCAGCACAGGAATAAGCACTAAGCACAAGATCCATTGAGGCTGGGGTCTATCACACCAGGCAAGACCCCAGGTGCAGGCTGTGTAAAGATGCTCCAGAGACAATCCAGCACATAACAGCAGGGTGCAAGATGCTAGCAGGCAAGGCATACATGGAACGCCATAACCAAGTGGCCGGCATAGTATACAGGAACATCTGTGCCGAGTATAACCCAGAAGTCCCAAGGTCAAAATGGGAGATGTCCCCAAGAGTGATGGAGAATGACCGAGCTAAGATCCTGTGGGACTTCCAGATACAGACGGACAAAATGGTGGTGGCTAACCAACCGGACATAGTGGTGGTAGACAAACAGAAGAAGACGGCCGTAGTGATTGATGTAGCGGTTCCGAATGACAGCAATATCAGGAAGAAGGAACACGAGAAGCTCGAGAAATACCATGGGCTCAGAGAAGAGCTCGAGAAGATGTGGAGGGTGAAGGTGACGGTGGTCCCAGTGGTAATCGGAGCACTAGGTGCGGTGACTCCCAAACTAGGTGAGTGGCTCAATCTGTCTGTTTTTTTGTCACTTCCTGTTTCATTTTTTTTTGTCTTTGTTTCATGTGCATTTTGCTTAGTTTTGCTTTCCTCGTGTCCTCAAATTTAATTCTTACAAGCTGTTTCCCCACCTGCTTCCTATGCTTTCATTATCCTGTGTGCCTATATATGGTCTGTATGTCACGGGGCCGAGTGGCCTGTACTGAACAGGACTCAGGTGCAGAAACCCAGAGCAGAGACAGCAGATGATGTAACAATTTATTAGGCTTAAGTGCAAAAAAAAGAAAACGTAGCAAAGACAAAAAAAACAATAAGACGTGGAGTTTGACGAGGCGTGGCCTGGGGAACGTGGCTAGGGCGAGGGGATGAGGCCTGAGATGCGGAGTGGAGCTGAGCAGGGAACAGTCACACTGAAGAGAGAAGATAGAGGAGTTAGGGAGGTAGTGGAGGCAGCTCTGAAGTGGCCAGTTGTAAGAGTAGCAATTCTTACTTGCAGTAGGGGACATGGAGTGTTGAGAGGGGGTGATGAGAATCCAGGGGAGGCTGAGTGGCGTGGAAAGGCTGGCCTGAGATCCGGGGCTTCAGATGGAGTTTGATGGCAGGAGGGCAGGCAGGTGAGGCACAGAGAGATTTTCAAAATGATTGCTTGGTATCCTGAGTCCGGAGGTGGAGCATGAGCCAAGGTGAATACAGCAACTGCAGCACAAGAGAGACTTGTTAACAAGCTAGATCACAGCAAGAACTTGAAGTATAAGGCCTGTTACCAACATGTGTTGATGACAAACTGGCAGTGAATGAACATCAACGTGTGGTTTAAATCCCTCTGGCTTGATTGCCTGCAATAGGCTCCAGGTGTGCAGGAGATGGAGTTGGCCCTGCCCAGGGGCGGATCCCAGGTCAGTTCAGGAGCCTTATGGAAATTCCAGCCACCGACCGCAGACCATGACACTGTATCTCACTGAGTTCTTTTTCTTGTCTTCTTTCATCTCTCAGTGCAGTGTATTCCCTGTCAGCAATGTTCCCTCTAATTTTTCATGTGTCTGAGCAAACGCACAAACTCCCTTGGACCACTGTGAGCAACAGTAAACGTGTTCACTGTGGTCACGCCAGCATCGAATCCATCCAAGTTACATGGTTTATTAAAATAATCAAATTACAGCATTTACATTTATGTTAGACTACTTTTAATTAACTGCTTTAGCCCACTTAAAATGAAAATTTACAAACATCTTGTTCATGACCTGTGTAGTAACAGTAACAGTATTGGAAGTAAAAATAACTTGTACTCCAATTTTGAAAACACAACTTTCTTTCTTTTTTTTTTTTATAAAGCGGACTTGTATTATGAGTATGAGTCTGTGGTCTGGGAGAGAGTTCTGTAACTCTCTGTCTGCAAAATACAGTATATAGAGACCAATGTTGGGCAATTAATTATATAGTTACTTCTTTAAAAGGTTTTACAAACAACAAAGTTTTTTGCAGCTGTTTACCTAAAAATGTAGCCAAGGCGTTTTTTAAACAAACATTTCAAAATATTTACAGAACAATCAGCTGTTCTGCATCAAATTTGATACCACACAAATTATTTGTGCCACTCCAAAAACTAATTTCTGTCCACTATGAGATAAAGGAGAACAAAAGCCTGATACCTGCAGGCCTGACAACAGGAGATGTATCACTCCTGTAACACCTGTAGCGCCTCATTGTTCTGACACACACAATTAAACTATTGAATACACTACACACTAACTACACAAGATTTGTGCTAAACATCGCAAATCTCTCACATCTCAAAACCGCCATCACTCCTAAAACTTCCTCCCCGTTTCTTAACAACTAAATGCCATGTTTTGATTGGTCAACATGGTGCATTTTTCGACCAAAGGGAAAGGGTGGGGGGTGTTTTGGTTTCATCTTTGCTCACATGCGGAGTGCTTTCCAGCGATTTCCTTATAAAACGCCGTTTTTACCGTTTCTTCCTGCAGTAAATATAAACAACAATAGTAATCAGGAAGAAAACCAAACATTGCATATATTTTTATCATAACTCTGGTTTTACGTGGCCTATCAACACAATTTAAAAACTGGTATAAAGTCCACACTTTTTCCATCAATTGTCCCGTCTGTCCTGCTCACATCTCCAATGGTTGTACACGTTGTCATTAACATGGCTTCATTCCACATCTGCCACGCCGCTTTCCTAGCTAAAACACATAAGGACGTTGTCATAGCCTGTCAATGACGTTGATTAGCTGCGCATATACGTGAATGTGAATCGCGTCATTGGCTGGACTATGGGATAAGGTGGCATCGTTCTAATCCCATACTGGAGCAGCCAGTCACTTACTGACTAACACTGCAAAACAGAATTGTTAAAATTTTAATTTTAATTTCAACTCAGGTAAAAAAAAAACTTTGTGCGCAACGCGGATTTTTTTCTGCGCAGAGACCGTAAAGTAACCTACTCTGCGCAATTGCGCACGCGGGCAGCTTAGAGGGAACATTTCCTGTCAGTGTGTTTTGTCTGTATTGTTCTTCCCGAATCTAATATTAAATTAACTGAAAACCTTTTAGTACTTTGGTAAAAATCTTCCCAGGCAGGCTAAGAAGTGTGATTCCCTCTATGCCCACTCTCGGATCCCCTTTCTTCACGACTGGAACCACCAGAATGCTTCTCACTTCCCTCTATTCATCTCTGTTGCAGTCATAATCATCTCTGTCTGACTTTTTGTATTTTTACTTTTTATTATAATGCCCCAGTCTGCCAATCCAGAGGCACTGCCCCTGGTTGCCATGTGATGTTGCAGAGACATGTCACGCAAGACAGCCCTGACATCCATAGCCTAAGGAACTCCAGGAGCCCTACCACCAAGGACATGTTTAACTACCTTAGTGACCTCGCCCCCAGTGAAGAGCTAGTTGCCCCCCTCATCCCTGGACTCTGCTTTCTCTGCTGAAACCATGTCAGTTGGCATTAAGGCGGTCCTAGAAGGGCCTAAAGGACACACAGGCAGCATTTATGGACAAGAGTCCATTTATTGGCCTCCACAGCAACAAAACAACAATATTAACAATAATATTGATATATCCTGCTCATCCCTGCTTCCTCTGGTCTCAATGGGCTACTAAACATAGGGGACATCATCAGGAGATTAGTCCCAGCTGCTCTGGCAGGCTCCCTGGCACTAACCCCAGGACCATGTTTCCTCTGCAGCAGAGCCACAGACCACATCTCTACCACATCTTCAAAGTATTCCTTTCACCACCTAACTTTATCCTCAGTTGCATGTTTCAGCCACCACTCGAGCTGTGTGCTGATTGGCCTGCAGGTACCCATTACCTGCTTCCAAAGTCAGACGGGCTAGGTTTAGGCTAGGACTCTTAGCTTGATGGCTTTCTTCACTTCACCGGTTTTGGGTCAGAGGAGGAAGACAGGACAAAAGACAGTGTGCAAGAGAGACAGCGGACAATAATAACTACAGGGAGTAGGGATGGGTATCGTTTAGGTTTTATCCGATACCGGTGCCAAATCGGTACTTTTGAAACGGTGCCGGTGCTTAAACGGTGCTCGAACCGGTGCTTAAAGAATGGAGAACACAAACTTTGTCCAAAAACCTCTCATGTTCAGCTGTTTTTTTTTGTAAAAAGATAACAATGTGTGCCTTTTCTGCAGCTATGTGGCATATATGGCATCACTCTTGGCTGGAAGCAATGCTTAAACAATGGAAAAAACACAAACTTTGTCCAAAAACCTCTCATGTTTAACTGTTTCTCACTTTTTCTTTGGTCATTTTAGCCTTTTTGGCCAGGGTGAAGGGAGTATCTGCCATCAAACAAGAAGACAGCCGCATGTAGCTATGATGATGTTTGCTAGTTCACCTTACATGCATTAATGTAATAACGTGGTTAGCCTACTCAACGTAAATTACACACGAACAACATGAAGCTACTCATGCAGAGAAGAACGGCTGCTGCTGCATCATCATCCGTCATCATTTCTGCTACACTGGCAGGGCTAGGGGCCAGGACTCTATTCTTCGGGTTTTTGGGGGATGTTGCTCCGGGTCCGATAACTGGCAACCCACCCGACGTGCACAGTGTGAGGTCTCGCAGCAAGCTATCAAATACGGCGCATTTCTCGGCTTTTAAAAAAAACGCTATGCGTCGCCAGCTGTTTAATCGGATTCTTGGTGTTACCTCCTTTGACAGTATCACAGTATCAGCTTAAAGCACTTGTTGCAGGCTGCTGAGTTTGCATATTTTGCTGTGAAGTACAGCCAGACTTTTGACTGCTTCGCCTTGGACATTTTTAATCTGTAGCTCTGCTCTAACAGAATGTACGTACCTGGCCCCGCCTACTATCCTCGGAAACGTAAAATGATTGGCTAGAAGTGTATCACAGCTCAGGAAAAAAAAGCACCGAAATAAAGCACCGAAATGTGCGCTGCTTTTCGGTCTGGTTCCCGGACACCGGTACCCATCCCTAACAGGGAGTGCAGAATTATTAGGCAAGTTGTATTTTTGAGGAATACTTTCATTATTGAACAACAACCATGTTCTCAATGAACCCAAAAAACTCATTAATATCAAAGCTGAATGTTCTTGGAAGTAGTTTTTAGTTTGTTTTTAGTTTTAGCTATTTTAGGGGGATATCTGTGTGTGCAGGTGACTATTACTGTGCATAATTATTAGGCAACCTAACAAAAAAACAAATATATACCCATTTCAATTATTTATTTTTACCAGTGAAACCAATATAACATCTCCACATTCACAAATATACATTTCTGACATTCAAAAACAAAACAAAAACAAATCAGCGACCAATATAGCCACCTTTCTTTGCAAGGACACTCAAAAGCCTGCCATCCATGGATTCTGTCAGTGTTTTGATCTGTTCACCATCAACATTGCGTGCAGCAGCAACCACAGCCTCCCAGACACTGTTCAGAGAGGTGTTTTCCCTCCTTGTAAATCTCACATTTGATGATGGACCACAGGTTCTCAATGGGGTTCAGATTAGGTGAACAAGGTTAAATACACGTAGACATTGAGGGCCAGCAGGAGGGACCATGCGCTTACCTGCTGCTCTCTGGCAGGTAGCTCCATGCCCTCCTGGGTTTTAAATGCACCTTAGAACACACATGCATCAACACTACAATGAGCAGGTGGAGGGAGGTTTGGAGTCTTCTCTCACCCCCATTCTCTGCGACCTGCTGGAGCAGGGGGGCTAGGAGGAGGAGTTGGCCGTCCGACTGCGGTCTGGAGTGTGGGGCCTCCCTGCTGCTGCGGAGTCGGGGCGGTCTGCCTCCCCCCACCGCAGGGAAAAGGGTAACACCACCTGGGTCTGGGGGCAGTTCCCCCCCTCCAGGGGCAAGGGTACCTAGACCCGGTTTGTAGAGTACGCTTGGGGAGTGTGATCGTGTGTACAGCGTCTCTTTATGTCTGTCTCCACGTTGGTTGAGTGTGGAGTAAGTGTATATGAGAGCATGAGGGTGGGAATGGATGTTTGTATATGTGTGTGCCTGTATTTCTGTGTCTATATGTCAGGTTGGGTGTCAGGCGCCACCTCTCTGGGGACATCTTAGGCCCTCCAAGGTATGGAGGCCTATCTCCCCCTACCACCACTTCCCCTGCCAGTGGCGGACTCCCTCAGACATCGGTGCGTTGGTGGTTCTTTGTGTCCGGGGGTGGGCGTCCAGGTACACACTGGCTCACTCCTTGGCGGCCGCTTATCGGGGCCTGGAGCCTGGGGCTTGCTCGGGCCACTTCGGAGGTGGGGTGCCCCCGGCCTCTCGGCCTGGGGCTCGGTCACTCAGCCGCGCCTGAGTGACCGCTCACGGGCGCGTCACTGCAACTCCCCCTGGTTTCTGCTCCGCGGCTGCTGAGTGAGCCCTCATCTGGGACTCTCCTCAGCTCTTTCTGGGACAGTGGCGCGGCTGCCCCTCTGTTGGTCTTCCTTGGTCTCTTGTGTTCTGGGGGCCTCTGGATGTCTGGAGTCTTGATCTCCTCCATACCTGCTTCATGCCCTGGAGGACGGGGCTGTGGCCCCCCCACACCCTCTAGCAGATCATTACATGAAGGAACCTTTTAAAAAACAAAAAACAAACGCGTCCATGCTCACAGGTGTACACACGGGTGATCACACCCACAAACTACACCCTTTTTGGCTCCTACCTCAAAGCACACTGTGTTCTGTTGATCTTATGTGCTGCACAATAATGTTTAATATTTAGTATTTACTGTCATATTCCCATATATCATTGTGATGTTGTTTATTCTATTACTCTTGTTCTCTTCTGCTTGTTTTCTTTTTTCTTTCTCAGCAGGTGACCCAGGTGATTGATATATACATTTTTTTTCTTTTTTTTTCTTTTTTTCTTTTTCTGTTGGTTTTTGGTTTTTGCCCTTCTCCCCCGTCCCTCTTCTCAGCTGTTTCTCTTTCCCTCTTTCTTTCTCCCCTTCTTTCCCCCAGTCAAGTCTGTCCCATATTCAGTAAGTGAAAATAAAATAAACAATAAAAGGTGAATCAAATGGACCATTATGGCAAGGCTGGGATGGTCAGTTTGGTAAAGTAAATCCGTTGGGCATCTTTCTTTGCCTTTAGACAACAATTCTGATGGCAAAAGAGCCAAACGGGACAGGCAAAAAAAAAAAAAAAAAAAAAAAAAAAAAGGTGAACAAGGTGGCCATGTCATTAGTTTTTCTTCTTTTATACCCTTTCTTGCCAGCCACACTGTGGAGTACTTGGACACGTGTGATGGAGCATTGTCCTGCATGAAAATCATGTTTTTCTTGAAGGATGCAGACTTCTTCCTGTACCACTGCTTGAAGAAGGTGTCTTCCAGAAACTGGCAGTAGGACTGGGAGTTGAGCTTGACTCCATCCTCAACCCGAAAAGGCCCCACAAGCTCATCTTTGATGATACCAGCCCAAACCAGTACTCCACCTCCACCTTGCTGGCGTCTGAGTCGGACTGGAGCTCTCTGCCCTTTACCAATCCAGCCACGGGCCCATCCATCTGGCCCATCAAGACTCACTCTCATTTCATCAGTCCATAAAACCTTAGAAAAACCAGTCTTGAGATATTTCTTGGCCCAGTCTTGACGTTTCAGCTTGTGTGTCTTGTTCAGTGGTGGTCGTCTTTCAGCCTTTCTTACCTTGGCCATGTCTCTGAGTATTGCACACCTTGTGCTTTTGGGCACTCCAGTGATGCTGCAGCTCTGAAATATGGCCAAACTGGTGGCAAGTGGCATCTTGGCAGCTGCACGCTTAACTTTTCTCAGTTCATGGGCAGTTATTTTGCGCCTTGGTTTTTCCACACGCTTCTTGCGACCCTGTTGACTATTTTGAACGAAACGCTTGATTGTTCGATGATCACGCTTCAGAAGCTTTGCAATTTTGAGACTGCTGCATCCCTCTGCAAGATATCTCACTATTTTTGACTTTTCTGAGCCTGTCAAGTCCTTCTTTTGACCCATTTTGCCAAAGGAAAGGACGTTGCCTAATAATTATGCACACATATGCACATCACCTAATATGCTTAATTGGTAGTAGGCTTTCGAGCCTATACAGCTTGGAGTAAGACAACATGCATGAAGAGGATGATGTGGACAAAATACTCATTTGCCTAATAATTCTGCACTCCCTGTAATGATTAAATGTATAGGGGGGTATAAACACATACTGAGCGAAAAAGCGTGAGTGAGGAAGAAATAATCAGTGTATGTTGGGAATCCCCCCTGCAGCCTAGGCCTACTGCAGCATAATTATGGGAGGATTCAGGGTTACCTGATCCAGCCCAACTCCAATGTAAAGTAAGATGGGCTGAAAATTGAGTGAGAGCATTAGTGCCATACACATTATTATATCATCAAATATAATTTAAAGGTCTTTATAAGCTTAATTTCCCTGTTTGAAAAACAGTTAATACAAAAATAAATTTAGGTTACCATTCAGTAATTAGTCACATAATACAATCTGTTTGAAGGCTGTACATTAAGTTAACATTTTGCCAATTTGCTCACTGTATTCCAGGGTAAATTAATTTGATCCAATTGACATTGTTTGGGATAACATATTTCAGAATCAACTGCATTAACTGTCATTTTCGCTCAGCTTCCTTGTGACACAAAACAGCAAAGGAAGGGAGCTGCACTTTTGCAAGATTTCAAGGTCAAATCGACCCCGGCTGAGGTGGGGCATTGTGGGTTTCCCAAGTTTATAGGGCCCAGCTTAACCCTGATTGGTAAGGCTTTTTCTGACTGCTTCTGCTCTTCTTTTCTTTGATTGGACAGCCACTTGTTTTTCACAGAAAGACGCTTTTATGGAGCCACAGCCTGCTGACGGGCAGCAAGCGTGTGTTCAGCAGACTTTAATTGTCTGTCAGTGGCAATAAAAAAGCCCGGGAAATATAGAACCATAAAAAGAGCTGCCGGCTGGAGCCCAACGTGTCCTAGGAGACTGAAATGAAGAAAAAACAGGCTGAAGGTTTAAGGCGAATAACTGGATGCATTTTAGCTTGAAAATGACTAAGATAAGATAAGATAAGATAGAACTTTATTAATCCCTCGGGTGGGTTCCTCTGGGAAATTCGACTTCCAAAAAAAGCACAGCAACGACCGAAGTTACAGTTACAGAATTGTTATATATATATATATATATATATATATATATATATATATATATATATATATATATACACACACACACACACACACACACACACACATATAAATACAGAGACAAATATAAATAAAATATACAAAGGGGATAAATAGAATAAATAGGAATAAAAAATAAAAATACTAGGTGTAAGCATTCAGCATTTTCATAAAAGATGGCTTCACATACAGATAACAGTCACAACATGAAATGCAATTAAAAAAAAATATTGTCCCTTCATAAGTAATACATTTTATATCAACTAACTAAAGACTGCAACTTTAATACTTGTGTAACAAGCTTGTCAACTGGGATACAAGACACTGAATAATTCTGATCTGACTCTCTTTTTTGTATCGGTATTTACATTTGTTTTCAAAGTTTCTTTCTTTGTACCACAGTGCCATCTGCTGGTTGTCTGTCCATAATACAGGAGTAATTTGTTTTAGTATTTAGTCTGAGTTTATAATTGATGTGTCTATAGTAATCCTTTTTTCAGATGGATTAACGATACACTGATAAAAACAAAACCTGCTGTATTAGCTTTTTTTTTTTAAAGCTAATATTTACTTTCAGAGTAGGTGATATAGGATTACACAGAAACATTGTAAAGATAATAATGTATTGTGTTTTAACAAATAAAAATAATTTTTGAATAAGGTATTCTAATGCCAATATATAAATTACATTTTGTACTAATATCAGTTAATTGTGTTAAATTTATATCAGCTCAGCTCTTTAGCAGTGTGTACTCTTAAAGCTTAAGTTTCAGATCACTTTGGTGCACAGAATAGCAAAAATCAGAACATCATGCAGTTCTGACTATATCTTAAAGTAACCTACTCTGCATAGAATGCCTCTTTAGATTGTATCCTGTTAAAATGCTTCAGTAACGTAATCTCTGCTATTGTGATCTGCTAAAAGCCACATGTCCAGACTCAGTCTGGATACATCTGGTCCTCGTGGAAATACAATTCAAACATAACAGCATGCAGTGTAAGAAGAAACAGCAAAATATATTTTCCCTTGGTGAGAAGTCTCGGACAGCATCATTCCTGATGTTTTTCACAATATCAAATACTGCAAACCTCTCCATATATAGGGAGAACATTATTAGCAGTTTTGAAAGAATTTTGTGGAGATATAAATGACATGTGTGATTTGTACATTTTACCAAGATAAAAAGCAATTAGAGCCTTCACTGGGATGAAGTGTACCAGAGCAGATCAAAGTGCTGATCTCTGAAGAGTGCATTTAATACAGCACATTGGATTCAAACCGATTGACCTTCAGACACACAATGACACCATGGGCCGTGTGTATTTTGCCTGTAAGAAATGCAAATCCAGCTCCATAAATATGTTTTAATTCCCCTAATGTGCCCACAGCCTGTTTAAAAAATGGGGGGGGGGGGGGGGGGGGGGGGCTCAATCCCCTCACGAATCCTTTTAGAGAAAGCATGTAATGAAGGCGTGAGAGGGAGAAAAGGATTATAGTGTGTTTTGACATAGATTCTTTTTTTTTACAATTCCTCTCAGTGACACACAAACACACAGAAAGGGGGCAGAGTGGGAGTTTGGGGCCTCTTTCTGTGTTGTAAAACTTTATTGCAATCTGGGGCCTGGCTGTCATGGTAACTGGTTATATGAGCTTGCCTGGGGGGTGGATTGCAGGGTGGGGTGGGGGTGGGGGGCACCATTTTCAAAAAAGTGTGTGTGTCTGCAAATCTTCCTCTGTTTATAATTATGGGGAGAGAGAGAGAGTGTATATATCCATTAAGAAATTACAAAAGAAAGAAAGGGAGGGAGAGAGAAAAAAAATGAACTGTCGTTTTTGAAAACAGAAGGCCAATCTCCAAAGCCTGTTACTTATTTACATACACACAGATTGAAGCACACACTGTCAACTACCGTCAACCTTCTGTAACTTAAACTAGGATCTTCCGGGGAACAGGACACTGAAAAGGGGATGGCTACTTTACTGGTATTTATTGTCATTGTAGGTCACTGGCACAAGGTGGGCTACTGAAACATACCCAGTGAGGCACATAATTAATGTAGAAAGAAGAATAATCCAGGTCATGACCATCTCTTTGTGTCCTAAAAAAATACTTCAGTACTCGTCTTATTTCAAGACTGTGTCTGACTATAGATTAAAGGGATATATAGACTTTAGGGATTGTGGATAAATCTAAGGGTGCGTTATCCACAGCAAACCCCTGCCCACATCACTTGTAAATTCAGCCTTTGATGATTTAAAATTTCAGCAAGCTAGAGAACAGAGCATGTTTACAGACAAGATTGTACTCATTATAAGAAAGCTGAGGAGGGCATGAGATTATTAATAAAAGTGTATCTGGACACCACATGTGTTCTCATCTGCAGAATTTGAGAGACTATTTTTTACAAAGCATCCATTTGGACTTCAGATGCAACCCAGATCCATGTGTTTTATGTTTCAAATGTGTGATAGTGGCCATATTCCATATTGATCATGTAATAATTAGACAGTTTAAGATGTCTTCAACACTAAACTTTTATTATTTATACTGGGTTTACATTCTGGAGGCCAATGAGACCTCTGTTTTGGATTAGAAAGAGTCCATTTCTAAAATAAGTTGATTTTTAAAATAAGTTGATGGTTGGTATGGACAGATGTTTATCTTGGAGCTTCTCCCATACATCGGTCAATATTTCTGTTACATCTTCTTCATAAGTGCCCCATCTAAGAACCAGTGCTCCTTTATAACAATTTAACATTACTGGAAAAAGACTCCTCCTTGAATCGCTACCTTATCGTGGTGGAGGGGTTTGTGTGTCCCAGGGATCCCAGGGGCTATGTTGTCTGGGGGCTTTTGCCCCCTGGTAGGGTCTCCCATGGCAAATTGGTCCTGGGTGAGGGACCAGACAAAGAGCGATTCAGAAGACCCTTATGAAAAGAACATCGAGGGAACAGTTTACCCTGCCTGGGATAGGGTTACCGGGGCCCCGCCCTGGAGCCAGGCCCGGGGAGGGTGCCCGAGGGCGAGTGTCTGGTGGCCGGGCCTTAGTCCATGGGGCCCGGCCGGGCACAGCCCGAAGAGGAGACATGGGCCCATCCTCCCGCAGGCCCACCACCCGCAGGAGGCGCCATAGGGGTCGGTTGCATTGTGTGCCGGGTGGCAGCCAGGAGCGGAGGCCCTGGCGGACTGACCCCCGGCTGCCAAGACTGGCAATAGGGACGAGCCGGAGATCGACAGACGGATTGGGGCTGCAGCCTTTGCTTAGGCTGCTGCCCATGCGACCCGGCCTCGGATAAAGCGGATGAAGATGGAGATGGATGGAAAAAGATGTACTTGTTTTCATGTTCTTTTTCCAGTGTTCACAAAACCAAGTGTACACGAATCTCCAATTATTCTTTTACAAATGCATAGTTGTAGTCAGTAGTGTACACTGAAGAAAAAATGAGCAATTTCACAGATTCTTTGCTATACATTGCACAAAATGTGTAAAACATGCTATGAATAACATAATGAGTTAACTTGTGGTGCCTCCAGATGATTTTAAATCTAAAAACTATAAATCTAAAAAGACAAATATAAAAACTGTCATGGACTTCACCGCGTTTAGCTCCTGTTGGTCTCTCATGCCAAGATTCTCTCCTCTTCTCTGTGTGCTGTTATTGTCTTTGCCCATGGTTGAGACTCATTCTGGGTTCCCCTGTAATCACCCACCTATCTCCAATGAGCTTATCAAGGCCATTACTTACAGTTTTTTCTGATTGCTTAAGCACATTTTTTGTAACTATTGGCTATTTTTGCAAAACTCTACACACAAATAAGAAAACCTGTCACCCAATTATCAAAACATTTTAGTTCTCTTGCAAAAGTGAACATAGCTAGATTACAGTTTTTTACAGACGCTAGGACACATTTCTCAATACTTAGGTCACTTTTGCAAAACTCCTCACACAGTGAGCACAACAGAAGTCTATGTGGGCTAAACTGAGGATCAGTCATCATTGTTTTGGCACAAAATGCATTCAATGACTACATCTCTCAAATTTCATGAATTATTTTCTCACTCAGACACAACAACTGCCAAAAATCTTTGTACGTACAGGACATTTTGCATGTACTTACATACTGTTTTCAAAACTGTTAAACTTATGGCCAAAACAATAACACAATGCAAAACTTAAAAAGACAGAAAAATTCAACAGCAATATTTTATTGGAACAAATTTTAAATCTAAAAACGCAGTTTAACCAGCCACAGCTTATTCTCATTGTAGATGAACATCTACACAGGTGTTACTCCTTCAATTTTTCAACTCCTTCAATTCTGGCATGCCAGAAGATTCTTTCCTAGGTGTATTGCCCTAGATGACATAAGATGTGATGTGGATTAGAACCTGTGGCCAAATGGAGAAGACCGAGTAGATTAGCATTACTATTGTATGAGTATCAGTGGGTGGTGTGTATACAAATTCTTGTATTTTGGGATTACTTAGTGCAAAAAAATTAAAATACATAAACAAATATTACAGTTTTTTACAGACGCTAGGACACATTTCTCAATACTTAGGTCACGTTTGCAAAACTCCTCACACAGTGAGCACAACAGAAGTCTATGTGGGCTAAACTGAGGACCAGTTATCATTGTTTTGGCACAAAATGCATTCAATGACTACATCTCTCAAATTTCATGAATTATCTTCTCACTCAGACACAACAACTGCCAAAAATCTTTGTACGGACAGGACATTTTGCATGTGCTTACATACTGTTTTCAAAACTGTTAAACTTATGGCCAAAACAATAACACAATGCAAAACTTAAAAAGACAGAAAAATTCAACAGCAATATTTTATTGAAACATATTTTAAATCTAAAAATGCAGTTTAACCAGCCACAGCTTATTCTCATTGTAGATGAACATCTACACAGGTGTTACTCCTTCAATTTTTCAACTCCTTCAATTCTGGCATGCCAGAAGATTCTTTCCTAGGTGTATTGCCCTAGATGACATAAGATGTGATGTGGCCAAATGGAGAAGACCGAGTAGATTAGCATTACTATTGTATGTGTATCAGTGGATGGTGTGTATACAAATTCTTGTATTTTGGGATTACTTAGTGCAAAAAAAAAAATACATAAACAAATATTACAGTTTTTTACAGTCGCTAACAAGCGCCTACCCATACTTCAGATACCTTTTCTAAACTCTTAACACAGACCCACACCTACAAAACACAATTGGCCAAATGGATAATATCCTTCCCAAAAATACACTTTGTTAAATATATACTAACTCCTCATTTCAAAATTAGAACACATTTTTCTCTGCACACACTAACTGTACAAAAACACTATAAATCTGACTCAAAATGAAATTAGTCTGTCAAAGAATAACACTTGTTTTCACTTCACAAGGTACATGCAGTCAATCAAAGTACACCAGGTTTCAAAATACTGGCTATCATTGACATTACAAAAACTGCATAGACATTTATGTTTCAGTTTCACAGGTATTTGCATGCGAAACATGCAATCCACCATATTGACACCAGAAATGTCTTGGTTGGTAACTGTATGTCCACATGTACAGTAATGTTCACATTCAAAAGCATTCCAGTAAAAAGCAAACAAGTTTTTGTTTCTTTACTGTTTACCACAGGAGGTACAGTAGAAACACGGTATGATAGGACAGAGAAAGTTTTACAGTATTGCTTACAGTGAACAAAATATCCATGAAACACACAAGAGCATTCTGAACAAAAAAACAACAGCAAAAAGCCAAGATAAAAAGGGGGGGAGGGGGAGGGGGGCTATAAAAAGGCAAAAGATTTGCATCTAATCTCTGCGATCTTCAGGGTTAGGCCACATGTTTTCATCAACATCACATCTGATGTTATCCAAGTCGATGCACCTGGGATAAAACCGCCTGGTATGTCGGATCCACCGACATATCATTGCAGAAGCAGAGGTTTTTATACTGTATCTAAGGTTTGGGATATTGTTTTTGCTATTGTGGGATGTTGTGTGTTAACATTCGTAGATACTACAAAAACAGTTCATGATTTTGCTGGGAGGTATAGCTTGTCTGTTAAGAAAATGTAAGCATTGTGGAAATGTGTTCACTGACTGCATATTGGGTGAACACGACATGAAATGTGTGACTGGTATGGCCACAACAGACCGATGCTGTGCTAATTGTGTTTAGAGTTTTGCAAATGTGACAACTGTTTGGACAAACGCTTGTTAGCGACTGTAAAAAACTGTAACGAATTCTGCATGATGTCTGATTCATTCCAGTAACATATATTGAAATTATAAACAGAGATGTGTCCTTGTTTTACACAAGAAAACACTGTGTAATGCTACATGTTGTTAATGTTTTTTAGGTCATTGTTTTGTGGGTGACAAAGTGTGTTTGTCAGCTGTCAACCTTTGCTAGTGTTCTGGAAGAATGAGTTTATTTGAGACCTGAATAAAGTGTTTTGGTAGTTGTAGTGCATTTTGAATGTGAAATGAACTGCTTTGCCAAGCTGAAGGTCAGTTAGGAGAATTGTGTGAAGAGTTTTGCAAAAGTGACCTAAGTATTGTGAAATGTGTCCTAGCGGCTGTAAAAAACTGTAACTCTTCATACCTTCGTAAAAATGGTGTTTTCGTATCAAACAGTACACACAAGCTATCATTTACTAAGCACACAATGCGCCAACTGCAAACTGATGGTATGAATACAAAACACATCTGGCTTTTGCTTTCTCTGTGTACAGATGTCAATTTGAGGTCACACTTTTGTCATATTGTCATGTAAACATCCAAACTTCAAGTATTGGTGTTTATTCACACTCATCAAAACCAAGACAAAGTCAGAACACAAAATAGGAATTTCACAAAAAAAAAAGGAAAAAAAAAGACAATCAGCCTACATCATGTCGTCTTTCTGGGTCCGGCCACAAAATTTTGTCCACATCGCAGTCCAAGGCACCGGGGAAAATATCTCCTTGAATGCCATATCCAGGCCTGACATGATGCCTGGTCAATATCTCCACATGCCTCCTCCATTGCCTGTAAAAGGGCTACCTGTTGATGAGGATGACGGTCGTACACTTTCCAGCGCCAGGCAGAGAAGAACTCCTCGATGGGATTTAAGAATGGAGAGTATGGAGGGAGGTTGAGTGCCATGAAGGACGGGTGGTCTGTAAACCAGTTGCGGACCAAAGCAGCCCTATGGAAACTAACATTGTCCCATATGATGATATATTGGGTCTGCTCTGGTCTCTGAACAGTGAGCATGTCATGCAAGGTGTCCAGGAATGCAATAATGTGTGCAGTGTTGTATGGGCCTATGGTTGCATGATGGTGAACAACACCATTTTGGCTTATATAACACATGGTTATGTTACCACCACGTTGTCCTGGGACATTGATGATGGCACGGTGTCCAATAATGTTCCTGCCACGTCTCCTGGTTTTACTGAGGTTAAAACCGGCCTCATCTACAAAAAGTAGCTCATGTCCCATTGCATCTGCTTCTAGTTCCATCACTCTCTGGACAAGACAAAACAAATGCAACACATCAGGCCCATGCACAGCACTACAGTATGCACTTCCAAATTCAGAACCAATGACACTAGCTTACCTGCACATAGTCATATCGCAGTTGCTTTACACGTTCTGTGTTTCTCTCGAAGGGAACTCTGTAAATTTGCTTCATTCTTATTCTGTGGCGCGCAAGTACACGACTTAGTGCAGAAATGCTTGCACTGTGTATATTTTTAAAGATGGTGTCATTATCAATTATGCGCTGCTGTATTTCGCGCATTCTTATTGCATTATTGGCAATCACCATGTTCATTATATGGGTCTCTTGCTCTGGAGTGAACATTCTGCCTCTGCCCCCAACATCTGGATGTCTAGCAATTCTGTAAAGTAACAATTTCAGTATTTTTGCATGTATGGTACTGTTGTGTTTCTCTGGCAGTGCTACAAAGTACTTACCGATTCTCATTTCGAAATGTCCTAATGATGCTTGCCACAGTGTAGTGGCTCAGTTTAGGCTGAACCCGTTGGCCAGCTTCCCTCAGGGTCATCCGATGGTTGATGACATGGTCTACTATTGTAGCTCTGATGTCATCAGTTATTCTGTTTCTTACTCTTCTTACCCTTCCTCTTTCCCCTCCTCGTCCTCTTCTTGCTCCTCCTTGTCCTCTTCCTCTAACTTCCTCTAACCCTCTTGCTTCTTCACCTCCACGTCCTCTCCCTCGGCCTCCTCTGATTCTCACTCTTCTCACTCTTCCTGCTCCTTCCATTGTACTCCACATAGACAGCTTACCTGTGGCCTGTTTATAGTGCTTAGGCTGATTGCAAAGTGGACTAATTATCTAAAACAGTTTTCACATGTGAAAGTGTGCCAAACAGTTGGCAAAATAGTGTTAATGATAGCCATACATGTGTATAATTTTGCTAGGAGTGTGTTGGAAATTTGGTAATTGAGTGTAAGCAGTGAGTTGTGTTTAAAGTTCTGCAAAAAGAGTGTTGAACAGTGAATTGTGCCTACAGTTTTGCAAAGTGTGTTACAAAATGGCAAACTGAGTGCAAAGCAGTGTTTGTGCTTTTAGTTTTGCAAACTCAGTGAGTGGTTTTGCTATAAGTATTAATAGTTTTAGGAATTGTGCTATAAGAATCACAGTTAGGGTTAAAGCCATCAGAAAAAACTGTAATATAATGGCTGGCAGTCAGTCTTTGGTGCACTGGTAAGCTATACAGTTAGTGAAACTGGTTCACTGTGTTGTTATCTTGCTCCTGTCTGTGAAGGTTCTCAGTCATCCAGGTCATCGTAGTCAAAGGAGCTTGCAAAGAAAAGCATCTGGACTTCTTTAAGTTGCTTGAAGACGTTTCACCTCTCATCCGAGAAGCTTCTTCAGTTCTAAGGTCAAATGGTGGAGAGTCCCAGATATCAGGACCCCCTGATGATCCTCTAATCGCCTGAGCCAAGGTGTGAAACTGGGTGTCAGGAGATTAGAGGATCATCAGGGGGTCCTTTTGTCCCTCTGTGGGGGGTTACTCCCACCAGGTTTATATCTGGGACTCTCCACCATTTGACTTTAGAACTGAAGAAGCTTCTCGGATGAGAGGTGAAACATCTTCAAGCAACTTAAAGAAGTCCAGACGCTTTTCTTTGCAAGCTCCTTTGACTTATCTTGCTCCTGTTTTTTTTCTGGATACTGACCTCTTCTACACAGATTCCTGGATTCTTTTCTCTGGTGTTGGGTGAGCCTAACCCGAGTTGAGAGGAGTTTCTTGTGTATAACTGGATGTTTAGACTCTTTTTCTCCATGGACCCTTTGATCACTGCTTCCCTCATTTTGCAGTGTGTTGTTGCTGACTTCACTGGAAATAAAACTGAACTTTGAGATTCCAAGTCCAGCATTTGAGTCCAGCTGGCCTATATTGGCTATGATAAAAACACAATTATAGGCTTAGCTTAGTACAAAGTTAATATGAAGCACAGTCTGGGTGTCCTTTTTTAGGATCATATATGTCAACATTTATAGAACAACTGTTGTTAAGTCATTTGCTGTAGACAGAAAAAAATCAAGCAACAAAATGTCTGAGAATCTATATTTATTACCGATGCTCATCATGGAAATAGAAATACAGAAATCAAAGAGATTCTTCAGGAATGGTGATGCTATTTTTCAAACGTGTACACCCACTTCTTGTTTTTAAAGTCATTAAGATATATGCTGTATAATCATTGAAGTTTGGAGCCATATCTCATTTCTGTATATTTAGTAGAATAATGAGAACTAGTTGGGGTGAGAGATGCAAATATAAATGAAAGTAGAACATATACAATTTGAACTAGATTTAAGGTTAATATTTGGTATGACCATGTGTATTTATTGATCTAGAGCCTGAACTTTTTTAGGCAAGCTTTATTGTAATTTTTTTAAGTTGCTTCTCCAGAACTATTGGATTTCTTCTTTGTACGTTGGCTACCTTTTGTGCTGTTCTCTGTCAAGCATGATCCTACACTGCTTCATTAATGATGAGAATGATAGTGTTCCATTGTTTGGTTTTCTATTCAGCTACAACTTTACTGCAATAATTATATAATTGTACTGCACTGGCAGTATGTTTGGGATGATTATCATGCTAAGAAATTAACCTGTGCCAACCAGCCATTCCCTAGATGGCATTGCATGGTGTATCAAAATCTGATGGCACTTTTCGACATTCATAATATGATTACACTTTACAAGATTCCCAACACTACTATTTAAATGCAGCCTCAAACCAGCTTTATCTGTTTATCTGCCTTAAGAATGGCTTCTTGACATCATCCCTTCCAGGTCCTGGTTCATTCTTTGCTGGATTGTTTTCCCTGTTTCTTAAGGACATGACATGCACATACTTGTCATTTGCTGTAAATAGCAGATGTAGCACATAATGCTGTAGATGTGCCAGCACAGTTTGACAGCAACAGAGCTGTGAGGTAGATGGATATATATAGAAAGAAAATGTTTATATTAGGAGAAAAACAATACTTTTGCCTTAGCAAGACTTGCTTCAAGTAACCACTGCATGTCTGTGTTTGCAGTAGCAAAAGGTATATTTTAAGCTGATGGAGTGATTGATATCAATGAATTCTGAATGTTGTATATTATTGTTTTTATGAATTATTGGCAATTCTGTAAGTTTTGATACATTTTTCTACATCACACTGCATTTAATCATTAGTTATTATTAATCTCTGGCTTTCTTACACAGTGTGGTTTTGTTCTGTCTTCTTCCCCTCACCCCCAACTGTTGTGGCAGATGGCTGCACCTCCCTGAGCCTTGTTCTGCCAGAGGTTTCTTCCTGTTAAAATAGAGTTTTCCCTTCCCATTCTCGTCAAGTACTTGCTCTTAATGTTTTGTTTGATTAGTGGAGTCTTTTTGTAGGGTTCTAAAAACACCATCTACAAAATCTGTGGAAATGTGTGTGTGGGTGTTTGTGTGTGCCATGTTTCCAGCTTAAAAGAAGACCCATGCTGCTACACAAGCTTAGACACTTGTATTCGGTGGGGAAATTCCACTACGGGCTGCAACAGTAATTGGATGCAGCTTGACAGTCAGGGCGACTTCGCCTCAGTCTCCTGCCCGCTTATAAGCGGTGAAACACGATTCTTGTTTGAAGCGACGGTGAAATATGAAAATATGGCAAAAACATTTAATGAAGCCTGCAGATTATTTAATAATATATAAGAAAATTACGTCAGAACTTCCGAGCGCTTTGGGCGTGGCATGCCCGAAACTGTCATTGGCTGCCCTTTGCATGCCTCTCCCTCTAAAACCCTTCGCTATAGAGCACACTGAAGGTTTGTGTATAGTTAACAATATGTATCAACTGTGTAATGGACCGTCCTCGGCCCTCATCGTAGCCACCTCGGAAATCAAATCACCGGTGTTCTCTAGCAATCCATCTTCAATATCCGTTACGATAACGTCTCTAGATTGTGCATAAAGATGACGAGCCGGTATCAATGGCAGGAGAGAGCTACAGCGTCCCGTGCCGTCAGGTGAGATCATGGCAGGATTAACAAGTTAAAGATCCCTGGAGAAAAATGTTTGGTGGACCCTAGGCAATTTGTTTAGACTACCAATCTCTTTCTCTTTCTGATTACAGCAACCTGGCGTTTTCATTCAGATCCATCGAAAGTTTCAGGTCACATATCTCTGCGACTGTGAAGTGATGAAGGCAACCTCCGGAGCAGCTTGCAGTCAATTTCACAAGAATTTTAAAGTTAACTACAATGTTTTGTCAGTTTTCATAAAAGTTGGACATTCCTTTTTTGTTTTGTCCCCTTTTTAAGCTATTCTCTGTCATGCCTGTTTCATCCATCTTGGAGGTTTTGTGTGTGTGTTTCTAAATTTACATATATGTATACATAGGCCTATAGATACACACACACACACACACACACACACACACACACACACACACACACACGCACGCACACACACACACACACACACACACACACACGCACACACGCACACACACACACACCAACAGTTTTTTTTTTTTGGATGAGCTATTGCCGGATGAGCTATGGGATATTTACCTTTTTATTATATTTTTATTTTATTTTTTGCAGTATACCATCAAAAGCGATCTCATGGCGCCCTCATCTGCACACATCACTCGCGAGGCAAACCGGCAGCGCAGGTAGTCGCACAACACATTCCTCGTCATGCATTGTTCTCACGTTTGCCGCGGGTCCGCTTCTGGACTGTAGTCTGGACTGTAGTCGGCTCCAGGAGTGTGACTTGGGCATCTAAAACTACAACCAGAGAGGTCCTCCTTCACTACAAACGCAGACCTTGACTTCCAGTGAGAATGAATGACTGCTACATACGACGGCTGCTTAATTACATAAGAGAAGAGGAAGAGGGACGAGGAGTGGAGAACGGATATAACATAAAGAAATAACATGTCATTCTGTTCTGGTCGAATTTAGCCGTAGAAAAAGCAGTATCACTGGATGGGACAGCCTGGTGGAGGGACAGCGGCCCACAAGAACACGGTATGGAAGAGTGAACCTGTAGGATCGAGAGAAATTAGAAAATGAGAAAAGTGGGGGAAAAAGGAAAGAAAAGATTTAGATAATGAATAGACGTAGCAGAAGAAGGGCTGGGATAAATTAATTCAGAGAGAGGAGGGCACTCGGGAAGGTGTGCTAAATAGAAACAAACACGGTGTAGCTAAGGGATCTCTGGCGCGTAAAATGTGCTTAATCAGAAAAAACTGTAATGTATAACTGGAGTAAACATTCATTTTTGTTTTCCATATCATATTTTTTTCTGATGAATTTGAATAAATATAAACAGACAAGAAATTAAGATAAAAATGGGCAACTGTGTATCCTTGTATCACTGTATTTATTATCGGACCAAACCCTTTATAGGCATAGTCGAAACAAGGTAAGAAACTAAATAATACATTAGTAGTACAGTAGTACTAGTAGCGGTTGTAATACAGTACATGGGGAAAACAAAATCAAAAAGTTAAAATCTAATATATTTACTTTGTATGACATTTGACGACAATAATTAAAGTCTTCTGTAATAGAGTACAGTGTTATTTTAACAAACAGGGAGAATAAACTCTGGGAAGAACTTTGAGTTAATACTACTACTAACTCAGCACATTATTCAGTGTTCTTATTATGCTTATGCCAAACGCATCAGCCTAAGATACCATCACAATTTAACCGGAATAACAGGATATCATTTTATAGTAACATCAGTTTATCTAATGTTACAGATGTTATTTGGATCGACAGTCGTACTTACCAAAACAACGCTTATCGCAGCATAAGAACTAAATAAAAACTTAAATACAAAATATATGATTGTGTTATTATGGCTGTTAGGATCAGACTTAAGCGAGTTGAGGAAAATTAACGAATATGTGTAGACGGATTCCAAAACGGTTCTCATGTTTCCTCATTTTTCTGATCTCGTCATTTAGGAACGTGTTGGATGCCCGGAAGCGTAACATGTTGACGATTTCACCTAGCGTAAAATATTACGCCTCGGGAGTGAGAACGTGTTGATTATTATTAGGCTACAGGATATCTAAACTGTTTTACAGTCACTGATCGATATCCAGTCAGAGGTATCAGTATAGATCATAAGTATAAATGGCAGAAAACACTTTAGCATTCGCTTTCTGTGGTACCGGCCACCTGGATGCACACTTGTCACAGTGTGTGAAACCTCTGGTTTGAACAGTGATAATTCACAATAATGTCCCCTCCATTCCGCGATTTCTGCAAGACATCTCTTGCTCTTGCTCTCCTGCACCCTCCAAGAAGTACAGTAGATGTGTTAGAAGCTAGAAATGATAATTAATAAATAAATAAAAAAGAATAATTTATTGGTTCCTTGAAAAAGAAGAATCTACTTCCTGAATTAGTAAAATTTAAAAACAGTTAACAAGAGACAACAAGAGAGTGCGTTTTGGTTCACAGAGGACTTTTATATTATTATATTATACTTTTTTCCCTTCATTTTACTTGTTATGGACTGGGTCTTACATGGTTATTACTACTCTACCTGCACTCAAAGTGCTATATAAAACATGCCACATTCACCCTTACAAACACTTTTTTTCTATTCATAAGTGCTTCTCTATTTAACATTCAGACACGTGGCATCCAGACTGGAGCAGGCAGAGATCAAATCACCAACCTCGCGAGCTACAATCAGCCGCTCGTTAGATCTGTCGGCATTGCATTGTTGCCTTCCTGGTGGCCAGCTGTATGCGGGAAGTGGGTAATTAAATTATAAAGAAGCAATACATCCATTTCAGGGAGAAAAGTAGTGGGGGAAATAAGTTATAATATGTGTATATTATATAAGTTATTGTATTTTTAAGTTATTCTCTCATAACAACCAGCCAGCCAAGCGACACGGAAGTTAGAGTGTCACCTTTGGCTATTTTTGCAAAACTCTACACACAAATAAGAAAACTTTTCACCCAATCAGCAAAACATTGTAGTTTTCTTGTAAAAGCGAATAACCCTTGCTTAACTCTCCACACCTTTGTAAAAATGGTATTTTCGTATCCAACAGTTAACACAAGCCATCACATTACAGTTTTTTCTGATTGCTTAAGCACATTTTTTGTAACTATTGGCTAATTTTGCAAAACTCTTCACACAAATAAGAAAACCTGTCACCCAATAATCAAAACATTGTAGTTCTCTTGCAAAAGCAAACACAGCTAGATTAACTCTTCACACCTTCGTAAAAATGGTGTTTCCGTATCAAACAGTACACACAAGCCATGCATCATTTACTAAGCACACAATGCGCCAACTGCACACTGATGGTATGAATACAAAACACATCTGGCTTTTGCTTTCTCTGTGCACAAGGTAGGCTATGTCAGTTTGAGCTCATACTTCTGTCATAAATCCATAAGCATAGAGGGATCCAAACTTCAAGTACTGGGCCCTGTTTCAGGAAGCCGGTTTAGTGGAAAAACTGAGTAAGTATACCCTGAGTTAACGAAAACTCTGGGTTTTCGGTTTCACAAAGCGAGTTCAGCTGCAGCCTGAGTGAGTCACTATGACGACACACTCCGTGAAGCTAACCTGCCCCCTAGCAGGTTTACTACAACTAACCCTGACTGTCTCCGCCCCTTTGTCGGAAACCCGACAGTAGGAAGTGTCGGACATGGCGTGCCACTTCCTTGAAGAGCCAGTAGATCGTGAAGCCCAAATTCTCCGCAGAGCTCTCCGCCGGGAGAGAGTGATCAGAGCGCGTTTGGACATTTTATCATTTCCTGATGATTTTCTGTGCGAACGTTACCGTTTCTCAGCACAATCTATAATTTATTTGGATAACATCCTCAGGCCATATATTACGCATGTGACACATCGCGGACATGCTCTCAGTTCATTGCATATTATTTGTATTGCACTTCGGTTTCTTGCAAACGGGAGCTTTCTGTATAATATTGGTGACGCTGAGCACGTTTCCAAGGCTACCGTCTGTCGGGCAGTCAGGAATGTTACAGTTGCACTGAAACGTCTCCTGTACTTGTCTGTGGTGTTCCCCGGTCACAGACCCACAAGATTTATCAAAGAGGGATGCCACAAAATTGCAGGTATCAGGATGACCAAAACTTAATGTATGATGTGGTGATACTTGGACTACTACTTAAATTGCACATTTATTTTCAGGGTTCCCAGGCGTGATTGGCTGTACAGATGGCACTCACATTCCAATCATTGCTCCTTCAGTAAATGAAGGAGACTATGTGAACAGGAAGTCTTTCCACAGCATTAATGTACAGGTACATAGTTCCCTGTAGCATGTCAAACTAACAAATTATTTCATTATAGTAATGGATGCTAATTTGTGTTCTCTGCACTGTGAAGATCATATGTGATGCTGCCAACATTATCACAAATGTGGAAGCCAAGTGGCCAGGCTCTGTCCATGACTCACAAATATTCCGTGAATGTACACTGAGCACAAAATTTGGACATGGTGAGTTGAGAATACTTTAAAATATATAAAGACCAATTGCTTCAGGGACATTTGAACTGAAGTGTATCCTTCTGTCTTAGGAGAGTTCACTGGCTACTTGCTTGGTGATAGGGGGTATCCATGTTTACCCTATTTGCTTACCCCTTACCCTGACCCTGAACCGGGCCCACAGCAGCGATATAATCTGGCTAATTGCAGGACAAGAGCCAGAATTGAAATGACTATCGGAATGCTTAAGGCCCGGTTCCAGTGCCTGCAAAGACTCAGGGTCACCCCAGAAAGGGCATGTGACATTATTGTGGCATGTGTGATTCTTCACAACATTGCCACAATTAGAGGAGAACACTGTCCTTCTGAACCAAACATCAGCAGTGATCCAAACCATGAACATCCTGACCCTCCCACGGACATACAAGATGGAAGAGCAGTCAGAGACACCATATGTCACAATCATTTCTTTTGACCCATCACCTCAACATGTTGAAAGAAGAATAAACAGATTTTTTGTTCAACTGGCTTTATTGGTCGCCTGTATTTCCTGTACACAAAGTATTAAAAGATGTAAACCTCATAAAGTGTCTCTGTTGCTTCCTCCTCTGTAACAGCTGTCAATGTTTCTTCATTATTTTCCTGTAGTAAAGAAATAGACAACATTGCTGTTCTACTGTAAACTCATATAATCTGTGGAGTATTACTCACAACTGCATGTTGGTCTGGCTCAACAGGAGGCTGCACCAGATGCAGTACACCATCACCATCAACTGATAGAATATGAGGTTTATACAGGTCACTTATAACTTACAAGGGACCAAATGGCAATTAACAAACATACCAAGCACCTTACACTTCATTGTCATTATGCTCTCAAAGACAACCAAGACTGAGGGAAGGCAAAATCAGTCGGAAAATAACTTCACTACAAAATAATCCATTATGGTAAAGAGTTTATCAAATGAATGAGTAGCACTGCAAAGGTGACTGTGAAGAAAGGATGTATGCACATCATGTATTATTTTGAATTTACCCCTTATGTAGGCACTTGTGTCTTGCGGGGTTATTGCCTCAGAGGATGTCCCCGCAGAGATGCCTTCAGCCACAGGGCGCCCACTGTTTTGGCTGAGGGCCAACTGCTCAGCCTCTGTGAGTGGTGGTGGTAGAGGACCCCCACCTGTTTTTCGGGCCTCCGCTTTTTTCTGTTGGCTATAACGGGCCACATTTGAGCATACAGAGTAAGCAAATATGTACTTGTAATGTGCTCAGATAATTTCAATAAGTGCTTACAGAAAGAAAATTAATGTAGCCTCTAACTGCAATTGATTTACATGGGACAAACAGACCAAGCACTATGGCTCATAATACAATTACACCTTACCTGTTTGGACTATATTTTTATATTTCATTTTTACTTGCTGCCAGGAACGTTTGGGGCCTGTTGGGTTGCACCTGCGCTCACATCACATCACAAAATAAAATGTATAAAATAACAAATAAAATAACATATGATAAAATAACGTGTTAAATGGGTGGAAATCCCTCGATCAATGTTTAAATTAACACTCACGCATTGACTCTGTCGGCTATGTTTTGCCATGCATGCTTTTGCAGCTGTGGCTGTGTTACTTTTTTCCGCGGAATTTGCATGTTATCGGCATATGCTGCCATCAGAATTTCGGCCTCAAGCGCTGTGAAATACATTGACCGCGCCTTCTTTCCCTCCGTCTCCATGGTGACTCGCTTAATCTGTGCTCCGCTTATCAGGGCTTTATGTATCCTCGTCCGCGCGCTTAACTTGGGGTTAAAGCAACTCCGCGTTGACTGAACTACTTGTTATCAGCCTTTCTGAAACGGAATATTCCGAGTTGGACAGTTCGGGGTTACTCAACCGTGAGTGTCGTTTTTCACTCTGAGTTTTCCAAACCGGCTTCCTGAAACAGGGCCCTGGTGTTTATTCAAACACATCAAAACAAACACAAGTGTTTATTTCCAAGTATAGGATTATTTGCAATCGCCATAATGACTATATGGGTTACTTGGTCTGCAGTGAACATGCTTCCTCTGCCCCCAGCATCTGGTCATCTAGCAATTCTGTAAAGTAACAATTTCAGTATTTTTACATCAATGGTATTGGTGTGTTTCTCATTGGCATATGGCAGTGCTACAAATCTTTGTGCGAAGTGACGGTACTAACCGATTCTCATTTCAAGATGTCCTTATGGTACTTGCTACAGTGTAGCGGCTCGAGTTAGGCTGGACCCGTTGGCCAGCTACCCTCAGTGTCATTCCACGGTTGATTACATGGTCCACTATTGTAGCTCTGATGTCATCAGCAATTCTATTTCTTACTCTTCCTACCCTTCCTCTCCCCCCTCCTCATCTTCCTCCCCCCCCTCCTCGTCTTCCTCTTGCTCCTCCTTGTCCTTGTCGTCCTCTTCATCCTATACTTCTTCACCTCCACGTCCTCTTCCTCGGCCTCCTCTACTTCTCACTCTTTCTGCTCCCTCCATTGCACTCCGCACACACAGCTTACCTGTATTATAGTGCTTAGGCTGATTGCAAAGTGAACTAATTATCTAAAAAAGTTTTCACATGTGAAAGTGTGCCAGACAGTTGGCAAATTAGTGTTAATGATAGCCATACATGTGTATACTTTTGCTAGGAGTGTGTTGGAAATTTGGTAATTGAGTGTTGTGCAGTGAATTGTGCCTACAGTTTTGCAAAGTGTGTGTTACAAAATTGCAAACTGAGTGCAAAGCAGTTTTTGTGCTTTTCGTTTTGCAAACTCAGTGAGTGGTTTTGCTATAAGTCTGAATAGTTTTAGAGATTGTGCTACAGGAATCACAGTTAGGGTTTAAGCATTCAGAAAAAACTGTAATAAGTACACAATGCACTAGCTTGCTACAGTGTAGCGGCTCGAGTTAGGCTGAACCCGTTGGCCAGCTTCCCTCAGGGTCATTCCATGGTTGATTACATGGTCCACTATTGTAGCTGTGATGTCATCAGTAATTATATTTCTTACTCTTCTTACCCTTGCTCCTCCCCCTCCTCGTCCTCCTCTTGCTTCTCCTTGTCCTCTTCCTCTAACTTCACCTCCTTGTCCTTGTCGTCCTCTTCGTCCTACTTCTTCACCTCCACGCCCTCTTCCTCAGCCTCCTCTAATTCTCACTCTTCTTGCTCCCTCTATTGTACTCCACATGGACAGCTTACCTGTAGCTCAGCGGTCCCCAACCTTTTTTGCGCCACGGACCGGTTTATGCCCGACAATATTTTCACAGACCGGCCTTTAAGGTGTCGCGGAAAAATACAACAAAATAAAACTAGTACCGGTACCGAAAAAAAGAAGATTTATTGATAACACACATGAAAAGACCCAGGAAGACCGAGTTAAAGATAAAAACGATAACAAAATAACGCTGAAAACCGATAAAAACCCTGAAAACCATACATTTCACACCTGAGCCTCAACTCTCGCGGCCCGGTACCAAACGACTCACGGACCGGTACCGGTCCGAGGCCCGGGGTTGGGGACCGCTGCTGTAGCTTATTTATAGTGCTTAGGCTGATTGCAAAGTGAACTACTTATCTAACACAGTTTTCACATGTGACAGTGTGCCAGACAGTTGGCAAAATAGTGTACATACAGTGGGGCAAAAAAGTATTTAGTCAGCCACCGATTGTGCAAGTTCCCCCACCTAAAATGATGACAGAGGTCAGTAATTTGCACCAGAGGTACACTTCAACTGTGAGAGACAGAATGTGAAAAAAAAATCCATGAATCCACATGGTAGGATTTGTAAAGAATTTATTCGTAAATCAGGGTGGAAAAGTATTTGGTCAATAACAAAAATACAACTCAATACTTTGTAACATAACCTTTGTTGGCAATAACAGAGGTCAAACGTTTACTATAGGTCTTTACCAGGTTTGCACACACAGTAGCTGGTATTTTGGCCCATTCCTCCATGCAGATCTTCTCGAGAGCAGTGATGTTTTGGGGCTGTCGCCGAGCAACACGGACTTTCAACTCCCGCCACAGATTTTCTATGGGGTTGATGTCTGGAGACTGGCTAGGCCACTCCAGGACTTTCAAATGCTTCTTACGGAGCCACTCCTTTGTTGCCCGGGCGGTGTGTTTTGGATCATTGTCATGTTGGAAGACCCAGCCTCGTTTCATCTTCAAAGTTCTCACTGATGGAAGGAGGTTTTGGCTCAAAATCTCACAATACATGGCTCCATTCATTCTGTCCTTAACACGGATCAGTCGTCCTGTCCCCTTGGCAGAAAAACAGCCCCATAGCATGATGTTTCCACCCCCATGCTTCACAGTAGGTATGGTGTTCTTGGGATGCAACTCAGTATTCTTCTTCCTCCAAACACGACGAGTTGAGTTTATACCAAAAAGTTCTACTTTGGTTTCATCTGACCACATGACATTCTCCCAATCCTCTGCTGTATCATCCATGTGCTCTCTGGCAAACTTCAGACGGGCCTGGACATGCACTGGCTTCAGCAGCGGAACACGTCTGGCACTGCGGGATTTGATTCCCTGCCGTTGTAGTGTGTTACTGATGGTGACCTTTGTTACTTTGGTCCCAGCTCTCTGCAGGTCATTCACCAGGTCCCCCCGTGTGGTTCTGGGATCTTTGCTCACCGTTCTCATGATCCTTTTGACCCCACGGGATGAGATCTTGCGTGGAGCCCCAGATCGTGGGAGATTATCAGTGGTCTTGTATGTCTTCCATTTTCTGATGATTGCTCCCACAGTTGATTTTTTCACACCAAGCTGCTTGCCTATTGTAGATTCACTCTTCCCAGTCTGGTGCAGGTCTACAATACTTTTCCTGGTGTCCTTCGAAAGCTCTTTGGTCTTGGCCATGGCGGAGTTTGGAGTCTGACTGTTTGAGGCTGTGGACAGGTGTCTTTTATACAGATGATGAGTTCAAACAGGTGCCATTCATACAGGTAACGAGTGGGGGACAGAAAAGCGTCTTACAGAAGACGTTACAGGTCTGTGAGAGCCAGAGATTTTCCATGTTTGAGGTGACCAAATACTTATTTTCCACCCTAATTTACGAATAAATTCTTTACAAATCCTACCATGTGAATTCATGGATTTTTTTTTCACATTCTGTCTCTCACAGTTGAAGTGTACCTCTGGTGCAAATTACTGACCTCTGTCATCATTTTAAGTGGGGGAACTTGCACAATCAGTGGCTGACTAAATACTTTTTTGCCCCACTGTAATAGCCATAAATGTGTATAGTTTTGCTAGGAGCGTGTTGATCATTTGGAAATTGAGTGTAAAGCAGTGAGTTGTGTTTACAGTTCTGCAAAAAGAGTGCTGTGCAGTGGATTGTGGATAGCCACAATTTTGCAAGGTGTGTGTTACAAAATGGCAAACTGAGTGCAAAGCAGTGTTTGTGCTTTTAGTTTTGCAAACTCAGTGAGTGGTTTTGCTATAAGTATTAATAGTTTTAGAAATTGTGCTATAAGAATCACAGTTAGGGTTTAAGCATTCAGAAAAAACTGTAAACGATGAATGGTATTTCTTTTAAAGTCACTACATGATATTTCCTGCTTTTGAAAGCTGTATTGTAGTAGTATTAATTAAAAAGATTAATGCAACTGACACGTGTCCGATGTGTGTTGCCTTAAAGTCTTCTCCAGATGAGCCCCGATCAAGTCCTGACACCGATCAAGTGGAGCTGGATAACTTGTTTTACCAGTGCTTGACTCAACAGCGTCGCCTAATGGAAATTGACATAAACACCGACCTACCAGCCAGGCGACGATGAAGTTTCAGAACCTGCGAATTCAGGTAGCAGAGCATACCTGGAGCTGCAGTTTTGTTTCAGGTCCAATGGACTGTCGGAGAAGAGGAGCTTGCAAATCTCGGAGCTGAAAAAATAATGAATACAGGGAACATGTGAAGTGTCTTGTTTGTATACATATGTGCACATACATTACACTGACTGATTTTTACCCAAAAGATTTTATTTCCTAATTATATATAATTAGGAAATGAAATCACATCATGCATCACACACACACACACACTGTAACAGTTGCTATTGTAATGCAGTGTATCACCACATGGCGGCGCCTCCTGTCTCACGACTGGTGTCACCCCCTTTTTGTTCTTCTTCGCACTCCTCCGGTAATGGATGCTCCCGTGTGTACGCGGACTAGTGTGCTCTTTAGTAATGTGTGGTAGAGGTAGCACTTTTATTTTGATATTGTAAATAAATGAGTACTTTTTGGAAAGTCAGAAGCTGTTGCTCATTCGCTATCCACCTGCACACCTCCGCGGCTGGCTTCACCTCCACTGCACGTTACAACACACACACACACACACACACACACACACACACACACACACACACACACACAAACAGTACTTATTTGGACTCGTATGTGTATTCTGCTGTGTTTGCCTGCATTCAAGGGACATGAATCGCATTGTGTCCCAGCATGCATGCAACCACTCCCCAGTGTAGTGTAGAACTAAAATGCTCTATTGATTTTTTTTTTTCACAAACTACAGGTAAGTGTGCCTAACTGAACCTGAGGGCTTCTTTTCTTTAGATTTTAGATTGTATTAGTTTTTTTTTTCTCTCTCTCTCTTTTTTTTGTCTAGTTTACCGTTTTGTTACCTAACACTTAATAGAAAACTCATGGCTCACATGTAAGGTCCTTAAGTTATATATTTAATTTAGATTAGATGAATATATGAAAAATATACTATAATCAGTTATGAAGAACATAAATCCTATATTTAGATACATACAGATTTCTGATCATTGTTTTATTCCTTTGCATTAGCATGGTTTTTTAAGAACAGTTTCTCTAAATCTGTTCTGTTGGTTCCATGGCTGAAGCTTGTACCTTTTCTTTTTTTAAAAAACATGGGACAGTTTTCCAGATATAGTGTGTTATTTTAGAGTGGAAAGTTTAAAGAACGTACACTATTTTTAGATTTTTAATTTTCCAACTAAAGCCCTTTATATGGGAAGTACTATTTTTAACATGCATCATGCATCAGTCTAGTTTGGCTTTATAGTTAAAAAAAATAAAGTAATTTTAGCCTGTCCTTCTAAAGAATTGCGTTAAAGTCACAATTGACTATGTTAAATATAAACACTGTCACATGTTTTACCTGGTTATTGTTCTCATTAGAAACTTTATATATTCGAAGTTAGCTTTTAACAAGCATGTAATGAATCCATTTTATTTAGCTGTTTAAAAAACAAAACAAAACACATATCTCTTTAGGCCTAAACTGACGGTGGTAATACCACACATTAAGACACTTAGTAGATGGTGTTTTTAGTATTATTAAGTCTAATTTGGTTGTATGTCGGTGCGTTGGTGGTTCTTTGTGTCTGGGGGTGGGCGTCCGGGTACACACCGGCTCACTCCTTGGCGGCCGCTTATCGGGGCCTGGAGCCTGGGGCTCGCTCGGGCCACTTCGGAGATGGGGTGCCCCCGGCCTCTCGGCCTGGGGCTCGGTCACTCAGGCACAGCTGGCTGCCGGCGGAGCTCACGGGCGCGTCACTGCAACTCCCCCTGGCTTCTGCTCCGCGGCTGCTGAGTGAGCCCTCATCTGGGACTCTCCTCAGCTCTTACTGGGACAGTGGCGCGGCTGCCCCTCTGTTGGTCTTCCTTGGTCTCTTGTGTTCTGGGGGCCTCTGGATGTCTGGAGTTTTGATCTCCTCCATACCTGCTTCATACCCTGGAGGACGGGGCTGTGGCTCCCCACACTCCCTAGCAGATCGTTACATGGAGAAACCTTTGGAATGCAAGCATGCTGGTCCACACAGGTATGCACACAGGTGTACACACGGGTATTCACAGACGCGGACTACAGCATTCTTGGCTGCTGCCTCAAAGCACATTGTGCGCTGTCTATCTTGCGTGCTGCACAATATCGTTTATTATTTAGTATCTACTGATATCTACTGCTAGCTAGTTTATTGTGATGGTGCCGTTTTTTTTTATTATGTTGCTCTTTGTTGTCTGCTTTCTCTTCTGTTTTTTTTCTCCATACAGGTGACCCAGGTGTTTTTTTTTCTTTCTTCCCCCCCTTCTCACTGTCTCTTCTCCCCTTTGGTTTTCTTTCTCTCCCTCTCTTTCTTTCATTCTTTCTCCCTGTCCTATCCCCCAGTCATGTCTGTCCCGTTTGTAGCAACAGAAAATAAATTCATAATTATAATAAAGGTCAATCAAATGGACCAATATGGCAAGGCCATGATGATCCACTTGGTAAAATAAATCCGCTTGGCATCTTACTTGGCCTTAAGACAACAATTCTGATGGCTAAAGATCCAAACGGGACACACAAAAAAATAAATAAATAAATAAATAAAAAAAATAATAATAATTTGGTTGTATGAGGTCTACATTGACCTTCTGTGTTGTAAGTTTATAACAGTCACACAGCCATTAAGTATTAAATCAGCTTATAAATAATTTATGTTTTTTCTCCCTCTGCTTTGTGTCTTTGAGGCTTGGACCAACACTCATTACATGAGTGGTAAGTATTTTGGTTTTACAATACATTAGTAATTTTCAGTGACATTTATATTAATCAGGCTAAACTTTAATCATACCAGATCAACCTGTTTTACTTATTGTTTCATTTGTGCTTTAGTTTGGGGAAATTGTTTCTTGGTCTTTTCCTGTCTTCTCTTATTAGACTTGAGATATGACTGCACTATGCTGTTACTGTTGACTTAAATAAATTCTACAAGACAAGCTGAATAAGTAAATGCAAACAAGGACAGTTTGATCTGCATTTTTTGAAAGATCATATCCCACAAACTTAGTTTAGAGGGTCTACACTGTATAGTTAAGTCTGCAAGTTTTTGAACAGTGAAATTTGTTTTGTGCCTGATTTATTCTGCAGATCACCAGGATGAAAAGTTATTGGCCGTGTTTCCATGGCCTTTTTTAAAAATATGATTTCATGACATTATTGTGTGTCAGGTGGTGGTCAGGGGTATCCAGACTGACAAGCGGGACATTAAATGTCACCTCTCCGGTGGGGACAGAACCTGAGATTGTCTAAATCGGGTTCTGTTCTATAGCAAATGCAAAAAAAAAATAAAAATAAAAGATGTTTTAAGAAAGCAAATAAGTTGGTGTTCTAAAGAATATGATTGTTTGCTTGTCTTATTTGACACCAGGGAAGATGAGTCCTCCATCACAAATGGTGTGGTCAGTAAGGATGGTCACCTGCAGGGAAATTGGGACAATGTTAAAGACTTTCTTCTGCACTTACATTAGGATCACCTAAATCCATGACGGTCATTCAGGCAGTAATACCAGGACTGCAAACAAGCCATCCTTAAAATATTACAACATACAAGCTTCTGTGTTTGAATGCAAAACAAATATGTTGTTTGATCTAGAGATTGCACTTGTGGCTGAACAATAAATACATTTAACTTTGATTATATAAGTAATGTAACTTGCAATACAAAGTAATGGGGAGTATAAACATAGTTTCACAATAATTAAATCTGATACTTTGTTATCGTTGTTTCACTGTAAGGTTATTACCTTACAGTGAAACAACGATGGCAATGTAATTGTTTGTTGTTCAGTAGAACAGTGTCCAGTATGTTGGCTGATATGCGTTTTTGCATTTGAAAATAAAAGTCGGGCTGATTTTAAAAACCCAATTAGTCTTTTTGAATCATACTTACGTACATTCAGTGTTATATTAACATAAGTGTTGTACTAGAAATTTCAAGAATGATAAAACATAATGTGATTTTTTTTTTAAGTTACTACAATCTGTTTTTAATTTAGTAGAACTTGAAATGTTTGTCAGTGGGTAAACAATTAGTATTGCGCAGCCAGAAACAACAAGTTGTTCTTAGTACTTGAAATGGATAAGTGTCCTAATGTAGCTATCTTAAGTAGGCTTTACTTAGTTTTTTTGAGGCAATGAGTTTGCATAGTTTTTTAAAGTTCTGGGAACTAATGAGATTGTACAGTGTACACACATATATACATCCATACAGAAAAGTGGGGCTTGAATCTGTTTCAGCATATTGTGAAAGTGTTTCGAAACTATTTGTAGACAGATGGCTGCCGTTTGTTTGTTGGGGTTTTCTCTGTATTGTAGATGAATTGAACTGAATTAATTAATTATTATGATCTCTGTTGGGAGCTGTATTGAAATGTAATTTTAAAATGCATTTTAACAAAATGCAATTAAATAGAGACTTGGGCAGGTTATTCACTAAGCATCTTAAAACACTGTTTGACATCATAACTTCAAATTTTGTTGAAGAAGAAAGAATGTGTTTTAAGAAAAAAAGACTTTTAAGTAATTTTGGTAAATATTATTGAGCACCCAAGTAGCTGAGCATGAGTGGTGATCACAGTGTTTACATATGACACACATCATCTACAATAAGAGCACAGCTTGGCAGTAATTGTACAAGTTTTTGTGTTAACTGCTCTGAGTACATATGTAATGTCTATAAAATAACAAAATAAGATATTGCAGTTTACAAATGTAACAAATATTTAACATCAATTGTAGTTTTAGTTTTGTTGTTTTTTGAAATTTTGTTTTTTTGTATTCATTTATTTGTTTTTTATTATTACATTAAATTATTACAATCAAAGTAGAGATTAACATAGCATCAGACTAGTGATATCATCACCAGTATTACTGTTAATGGTAAAGAAAATGTATTCTTAGCAACATGGTTTGTTCCACAAGGACTGTATTTAAGTCTTTCATAAGACAACTTCAGGATGACATCATGCTCAAGGAGCATTTTCACTATAACTGGCAAGCTCCAGTAATGTAGTGGTCTCTTCATAGATACTAAAAAAGTATTTCCTGACTTATCTGGGTTAAGGGTTTAAGATGGTAGAAAGTAAGGTCAAGTATAAAATATTACCTTACAGTAAATATCCAATCTGGTTAGCCAGTTGGGATTCTTATTATTTTATTATTATTATAAATTTTGTTTATTATTATAATAAAAAAATGATGGAGATTGGAACATGTGAAAACATAATAGAATAGTGCCAGTCAAAAGTGGATGTGCTTTCCTCAACATAAAGATTACTCTGTTTCATTACAGGCTAAATCTGACACTCTGGGTCACATTATTTTGCATGAGAAGCAATCCACAAGACTCCAGTGTGGAGCTTTAATCAGAAACACATGCTGTTGCAACAACCAGCGCCCATCCATTTTTTAGGAGATTAGAGGAGAGGAGAGGAGAGGAGAGGAGAGGAGGAAAAGAAAAGACACTGAGGAAAGGAAAATACTCACTGGGAAAATATGGCAAACATGGAGTGCAGGGTAAGAAGGGTGGAGAAACAGAAGGAAATAAACAAGTGCTTACTAAAGGAGGCAGTAAGGACAGTTCCCCAGCTGCAGGACTGCAGGCGCCATGTTGAGACAGCAACATTTCTGTCCCACCACATTGTCTCAAGCTTCATATCTGCTCTTACTCCCTCCCTGCTCATCTATGTGTCTCTTTCCTTTTCCTCTCTCTCTTTGCCACTTTTGATGTTTTACCAAGGGGTAATTATCCATCTTGTTTATTTGTGGCTAGAGAAAGTACAGGCGGCAGCTGTACACGTTGTGTATATTATCGTAGAGTATTGCCTTATGGTGGCCGAATTGCCTTTTATTGTTTATTGGTGGTCAATAAAATACACTCAAAAGGAAGGTTTCTACCCTATGGAATGTCTGCTTTGTTATTCTTCCTGTCTGTTGCATTCTCTTTTAATACCCTCATGTCAGATTTTCTGAGACTGAACTGAAACTTTTTGTCTGTGTATGTTTTTTTTTTTTACATGCATTTTAGTCTACAAAATCAACCCTAGACATGATTTCAATTTCTTTTCATATCAGAGTCACACCTGGATATTCATTAAGCCAAGCAGCAACCTGGTGCTGAATGGATTTTACTTGTTAGACATGATTTATGGCAGCAGCCTGACCTCCTACTGCTGGATTTAACCACACACAATCCAAAAAATTTGATCAAAACCAGAAAAAGGCAATGCTCTAAGGCTTGAACCCATCACAAAAAACCCCTAAGGGAGTTATTATACTTGCGTGACAGCTAAAATACTGTCAATTAACATGGATTTACATTCTGAACACAGTCACACAAAAGCATGCTGTCGCATGTTGCATGCTTGCCCAGAACAGATGTGTGTAAAGTTGACACAGTGGATATTGCAAGTAAACATAGCGAGATATTAAAGAACATTTTTTTCTTGCATTTTTATTTATTGTTACATGTGTGACCATCAGTTCTTCTAGTATTATAGTATTGTAATATGAAATTTGTTTGAGTGGAGTCAGTGTCAGATTCAAGAAGGACTCAGACTCAAGTGAGTTGACAGTTTAGGCTGATATGAAGCACAAAAGTAAAACTAATTTATAATTTTGGCACATTTCAATCCAGGGAAAAGCAGAATGTCTTGCACAAGATAGTGTGTAGGCCAAGCTGTAAAACTAAAAAAAAAAGGCACGAGTAAGTGGCTCTATAGTGTAGTTTAAAAAAAAAAACATTTTTATGTTTTATATTTTTTTGAAATAAAAAATCCTCTAGTTTGATCCGAGGAAGAAATACTTTCCCCTCTGCCGTTGCATTCATACAAATATGTCTGAAGAGCTTACCTTGTTCACTAGTTTTTACAGTCCAAGGTTTTCGATCTTAGATTGCAAGCCCCATCTCCAAGTGGCCCTAAAATGTTCCCCTATGCCAAAGCTTCAGAGAAGTTTTTATTGCATTTAAAAATTAGGCATTGGCTTCACTGAGTTTTATTCAGTTTTTGTGTTGAGATTCCAGAATAAATTGGAGTTATTTTATTTTCAATGTTGGTGGCCACTGCTGCTGTCATTCACAAAGCTTCTGGATTCAAACAGGAGCTGTGAGATGTAGTTGTTTCAAGTTGTTGGTCTGTATGCTTAAGATCACAGGAACCTGAAACTGCCTGAGTCACACCAGCTGCATGCCACCAACCTGAAAAGAGGCGTAAATCAAGCACATCCTAGCACTAGTTGTAGCTGCTGTTTATTGTGTGCTGGTAACAAAAAACAAACAGAAAAAGGTACTTTGTCCTGTCCCACTAAATAAACAGTCTATTCGATAAAATGATTGTAAATACGAGCCTTCTTCATGTGGTATTGCTGTGGTGTAACCCATCATCCCATTTGGTGATTATGTTCTACCACAAAAAAGTAAAAATAAATAAATAAATAAATAAATGGAAAAGTGGATTTTGTGAAAATGATGGAAATAGCTGTCAATACATACTTCAAGGAGAGACAGAAACACTGCATGTTGCATGAGAGTGGACCACATTTTATGCAGAAAGTACAATCTGAAAAAGATATGAAACCGTAGTTGCAGGGGCAAATGTAGCTTTAAGGAATTAAGGAGAATGTGGATCCATGTGCAGAACTGCAGATATATTTAACAAACAAAAATATCATCTCAACTGAGGCTGAGACTTCTGGAAAAAAAACAGAGCCCAATAAGCAAAGTACTAACATGGAGAAAACCAACAGGGAAAACATGCAGAAACAGATCAGCAGGCAATCAGAATAACAGAACAAGAACAGACTAACAAAGGATTCAGATAGATCAGAGGCTAATCAGGCAAAAGCAACATGGGTGGGGCAAAATAGTGAAAAAGCTGAAACTAATCACATTAACAAAATAGGGGAAGCAAAATGAAACACAACAGAAATGAGTCAAGAGGTTAACAAAATAAAACAGGATGTAACTAAACACAGAGACATTGACAGACAAGTTGAGACAAGGAGGGAAAGACTAAGAAAAAATAGGAACAGACTAAACCAAATATTTTGAAGCAGAATATTAAGTGAGCCAAAGAACTTAAGACTCAAGATGCCTAGGCAAGTGTCAACCAATAATAAGCAAACTAAGAACCAAATGGAGAATAAAATGATAAAGAAGAATTCAAGTCCACAAACTGAGTCGAAAACCCAAAACCATGAGAGCAGCTAGACAGCATTGCATAGTGATCTGTAGGATGACTTTGGAAATGAAGCAACGGAAGTGTGTGAAGGCCCAGGCAAGCATTAAGTGGTGGAAGCAGAAGAAAGAAAATGTTACACAGAGTTCAGACAGGAGTTGAAACAGGCTCTCGGTGGTGGGGAAGACTTACTACGTGACGGGGAAACTGGCAAGAAGGTATTTGGTGTGCCCTCTGGATACAGGAAAGAGAACAAGGAGACTTGGTGAAATAAGAAAGAACAGGAAAATACTTAAAGGAAGAACAAAGAAAAAATGGGACAGTCAAGGAGATAAAGAAAGTAGACAAGAGTACTCTGAGGCAAGGCATACAGCAAAGCGATGGGTGGCAAAGGAAAGCGATTATAGTGATTTGCATATGCGGCTGGATACTAAAGAAGGAGAAGAGGACTTCCATAGAGTCAGACAGAGAGAGGGCTGGAAAGGATATGCAGCATAAGACATCTCCAGGGCAATGTGCATGCCTTCAGTCTTGAAAAATAAAAAAATATGTTTATATTAAAATAATCAGTTATAAATAAAGTGCCATTTGAAAACTCTTTTTAGAAGAAATTCATGGTAAAAAGTATTTTACATTTTTGTCTTTGCGTTATTATGTAATACAACTATATGCTATTCAAAAATTGTCACTAGCTGTCTTCTGCAATGTGATTTCGTTTAATTTTATTAGTGTGTGCTAAAATATGCGACTTTACAGGGCGGTTTTATTTAGTCGTTTATTTCCACATTTTAACTAGCCAATACTCACAAATTACAGATCCTGATTTAATTTTGTGGTGAGAGAAGCCATTGAAAGATTGATGCTTTAATAGTTTTTTTTGAGATATTCATATTCAAACATTGTCTAGGATTTCAATACTGCTGGCAAAAATGTCCTCTGAGGCTATGTATTGTAGAACAAATGTTAGCAAAAGCATGCATTTAACTAAGATTTATAAATCTCTATTCTCAATAAAAGAATGATTGTAGTGATGATACCAAATCATGAATTACTAAGCCAGGCAAAAAATAAAATAAATCCTTTTAATGTGTTTAATAAATGCTTTGTTTTTTATAATCTGCACCCACCTTAACAGACCCATAATTTTGGTCTCCTGTAGATTTTTAAGATACTGTAATTACATCAGCAGCACGACTATCATCCCTAGAGCAACGAAGTGCCTAAACTAAAAGATATCGTGGACTTATTAACAATATCCCTATTTGAGTCAAATGATACAAGATGAATTATCAGCAGCTGTACTATAGTTAAGATGTTTCCAGACATTACTTGTCGCCCGTCCAGCATAACGATATGTTTCTACTTTTTTCCTGCTGCTTAACTAATGATTAATACTGACTTCACTGTGGCTGTAGATTAGGAGGGAGAGCGGTCATCTAGTCATCCTAACGTTGCTGGTTTGTTTGCCAAACATGGGCACGATACTAACTCCAAGTTGGTCCGATGCATCTATCAGTGTTAGATAGAAAGATTTAAGCATAAAAAACCGCTTGTGTGAATAGGTGAATGTATAGGACGTATTGAGTCCTTTGAAAGCCTCCTTAAGCTTTTCAGCTGAGAAATATGATGATCTACGACGTTCAGCCACGTGGTCGTTATTAAAATATATAGATCACATCAATCACACAGGTTATCATACTCAGCAGGTTTTATTGTAAGGTAACAACCGTTACCTTTAATAAGAATATAAAGCCTAAATGAGTCATTGTAAATCACATGAGTAAGTGTTAATGATTTCTTTTAATTATTTATTATTATCTTATTTAATTTTTTAGACTTATTATTACACCGCCATTACTGGAGTGGTAAACGCTGACCTCCACCAGAAGCATGCATCAGTGTTAATCTGATAGTTTAATTTTTGCAGTATCTGTTATCACATTTGGGAATTTTTTTCTTGTAGAATTAACACTGAAACAGTCTGTTCCTCTGGTTTTGTACTCAATGTTCATAATATTTGAGATTTTTTGGATTTTTAGAAATTCAATTTAAAAACATATTAATTACATTACACTAAAAATATTAATGTGACCACGTGATGCATGCCTATTTAAACAGACTACTTCTACAAACAAAATAGAAAATGCAGTTTAATATCAGAAAGAACTGAACAGAAGAGGAAACGATGTCTGTATGTGTGTTAACTCATTATGCATATTCCAGGAAAAAAGGTTATTGTGTTTCTTTTAATGCAACGGAGAATACTTGAGACCCTCACTCTATTTCAGAAGATAATGAAATGTATGTTATTGCCTATTTTGCGCTCCTTTCAAAACGTTTCCGCCGTTTAGGAAAAAAAGGAACAGCGGATGAAGAAAAAAATGCCAGTATGAGGGGAAATTAAATATTTAAATATTAAAAGTTCCTGAGACAGAATGTTGAGACCTCTTTCACCCAGGGAAACTAACCGACTGAACAATTAACCGACCGATTCTGTATTAAATTAAATACAAATACCACAGGGACTAGTTGATTTAAAAAAAAAAATCAGATCAAAGGGCTAATGAATATATTTTATCTAAGTAAAACTAAAAACAAAATAAAAGTAATTTAAAAATAATATTTACCCTTAAAAAAGAAAAGAAAAAAATGTATGCAAGTCGATGATTTGAGCTGCTTTTCTGAAATATTAAATATCTGCATAATGACATTTTAGCTGTGTCAATGCTACATTTATATATTATTATTATTTTGTTTTTGTTTTGTTTTGCGACAAAATAATTTAGAAAATTGTTAAGTTCACGTTATTTTTCTTACCCCACCGACTACATTTATTTAATTTTAACTTTATTGTGATTAACAGCCAAAATACCTTTAACTTTAGATCTAATTTGTAATTGGTTACAATGTGATTGTGGAGCTTTCACTGTGGGAAAAACAAACTAGGTTTACTTAAAAATATTCACTTTAGTATATCCGGCACACTGCGATCATTTTCTTTTCAATTTCAATATCTGAAAATAGAGAAATGCATGAAGTAAAGTCATCTTCATCATGCATGTAAATTGCTTTCTTACACTTTATTTTTTAATTGACTCAGCTGGCTTCATTCTCACTAAATGACTCCTGCGATCGATATTAAGATAATATTAAACAGAAAAAAACAAACACACAAAACAGAAAATTTGAGATATTGGAAATGGATAAAAAACATAACAGTTCAACAGACGAGGCTGAATTTGCACATGTACTTCATTATGCTCAGTTTTCGCAGTGAAATTGTGTTTTTTGGTTACCGACGTCTTTCCAGTTGTTTCATGCTTTTGTGCCAATCTGTGCCATGTCAGATGGGAAATATTTTCTCTACAGGAAATTTGAAGAGAACATCTAATTGGGTATGGGCAATGTTAACAAACCGAGCATGACGGTGTTGGATTTTGTTTGTGTGTCTATGAAGGTTATTTTCCAAAACTCTCTTTAGTCATAACACTGAAGATGTTGAAATTTAAGGTGGTTTGCAGAAAAATTATTTTAGCTTTTTCAGCACCACTGTTTCCAATTAACTCCTCGAGTTGGCAGAACGCCCTGCAGGGCGGAGGCCCACCGACAATTAAAATTCCCACAGCCTGTGGTCTGAAAAAGAAAAATATCCCTAGCATTTATGCCTGCAAAACAGTATGTATTTTTCTACTCTAAACATATCGAAAATAATGCTAATTAATGCTTAACAATTTGAACTGTCCGGTTAATTGGCACGTATGTGGCAATGTGCTACACTGCTTCACAACGCACCTCATTACTTGTTCTTGTGGATTAAAGCGATCTGGGTCACAGTAACTTTATCTAGAACATATTTGATTGAGCATGAACAGCTAGATTTTTTTAATACAGTTTATATTTTTATTTCTTTTTCTTTTTGATTTTCAAACGAAGTTGTAAATGAGTGCTTTAATACAAAAGCTCAGAGGAATGTGGTGAATTCAAGCTCAAATACCAAACTGTGCGCCAGAGTCAGTCATGTTTGAAGGACTCTAGGTTTGTTGGGTTTGTATTTGCATTTCTTCTCCTGAAATGAACATTCACCAGCCGTTGCTCAGAATCGTCTCCTCAGCATATATGAAAGCTGCGCTATAGTCCATCTTTCACCTGGTAAATAACAGCTTTAATAACAAGCAACCTGTATTTCATATTCAATTGTCGTAAATAACTGTTAGCTCCATACACGATGCACAGACCGGATTTATACCCTTGAGTACTAGAATGACTTCCTGAACGAGTCAAAGACTCCAAGTCTGTAATTATAAATAAATGCAAAGACTTACAAGCCCGGTGACTTTGCAGGTCAGCTGCAAGTCAAATGTTAGGACTTCCGATCAGCACAGACTGCAGCTGCTCTTCAGCTTCTTGGTTTCGAGCACACCGGCGGATTTCATCCCAACTAATTCAGCCAAAGAAGTCACCACCGGTTCCATGAAACAAAAGTCCGTTCCAGCTTCTCTTCCCGGTGCCCTCATTGCGCTCCGGACCGAGTTATGTTTATCCATAGCAGGCTGACCGCTGAGTGTAAAGTACCCTGTACCGGAGTAGCAGGAAAGATTCAACAGCCCCAGTTGCGTTTACAATCCGCACCACCACAGGCCATATATCAACTCAATAAAAACCAAAGCAGCCGGCACGATCTAGGATTTTATTATGGTATTAAACAGACTCAAAAAAGTAGTTGAAGTAGTTTGCGCTATAAAGACAAGCGACCTAACCACGCAGGACCCGATTTAATGGCGCTCGTTAACACAACTGGCTGTTAATCTGTCAATAAAAACGCTCCAGAATTCTCAGAGAAGCTGCCAAGTAGATCCAGGAGTCAAGTAAACGATGAAAAACACACATAGGTGTGAATTTTACCGCCTATCTTGTCTAGGATAGAAAATATCTGTGTTAACTCTCCTTAAGTGGAGGACTATTGGCACTTATACTACTGGTATTTTAAAAGCACACTCCTCGATCCAGGAATTGATTTAGTTTTTTTTTTTTTCATTCATTTGGCACTACTTATTTGTCAGCCATTGTCTCTGCTTTACAGTTCATACATACAGTCCAGACATAACATAATTTAACGGTTTTATATCATTCTAGATCGAAAGCAGCAGTAAATAAATTGACAAGATATTCGGAAATAGCCTTAATTTTGCATATTGCATATAAACATCTATCTGGGGTAGGGGGTGGGGGCTTGTGCATGCGTGATTTACGCTTCATTGACGCTTTTTTTCAGGTTAGAAGAAAAAAAAAAACGGCCAATCACTTTTCGCCTCGCTCACAGACTTGACAAACCCCCGTGCACAGTGCTAGGCTGTAGGGCTGTAGCACTTTGTTTCGAAAGAAAGGGACTAGGGGAGGGATAGAGAGGCAGAGAGACGAAGTAAGAAAGGGAGGGGGCAACCTACCAAAGCACAGAATTGAAGAAGAAAAAGAAAGAGAGGCAAAAGAAGGAAATCTCGTAATGTCTCTTGTCTTGTTTTCTATTTAGTGAACTCGAGGCGTTTCACAGATAATGCCCGAGAATGTCCATTTCTGGGACTTTGAGCAACTATTACGTGGACTCCATCATAAGTCACGAGAGCGATGAACTCTCATCCCAGACTCGCTTTCCTAGCGCCCAATATTCCGGCTCGAGCTCCGCTGCGTCCGCGAGTGGGAGGCTGCCGGGTGGCGCTGCTGCGCACACGGAGCATCCCCATCCCGATTCCTATCCGTCCTGCAGTTTCCAGCCCAAGCCTCCAGTCTTCTCGTCATCATGGAGTCCATTTAATCCACACCACGGAGCCAGTGGCCTCCCCGCTGTCTACCATCCCTACATCCCCGCGCAGCACGTGCCCGCCGCGGACACACGGTACATACGTTCATGGCTGGACTGTGCGCCGCGGAGCTCTGAGTCTGGTCCGGTACAGGGCCAAACGGGTCAGGTCAAGCTGGAGCCTCAGCTTGGCCATCTCGGTGGGGAGATCGCATCCAAAATCATGGGACAGCATCAGCACGAGCCCACAACATACATCCTGGAGTCAGCGTCCACGGCAGCGCGCGAGCTTAGCCACCATTCGGCCGCCATCCAGGGAACAGGGTTCGAAGAAAACAAGGACATTAGTGAAGGGAATGAGGACAAAGATGGCCTGGATCAAAGTAAGTTATTAAAGCAGGAAATAACGCGTGATAGTGGGAGAGAACAAGACGAGGGAGGGTGATTGTAAATGCTTTTAATGCCGCCATAAAACTAGAACAAAGAACTGGAGAGGCCGAAATGCCCCCACCGTCTGCTCTCTAACTTTACTGTGTTTTTTGGCTCATGTCATCCTTGTATTTGCAGCTGGCGCCTGTAGCAACATTTTTTAAATGGATTATGGGACGCAACTTTTTCAGACTTTAACAGTTCTTTAAAAAATGTGTCAGTGACTAGCAAGTGATGCATACGATTTTATTAAAGCTGTTAAATTAGCTAAAGATATTACGAGCAACACTCTGTATTATAATGTTGCTTGCTTTAAAGGTGACCCTGGTATTGCCTTAAAAGAGACCGTCAAAGTGACTCATAGTGCTTACGATAGTGTTGACCGTCTGGCAAAAGCTTGTCACAGCTTTGCGCAAATGATGCGTATTATATACACGTTAAAAGGTTTGGAGCGCGCGGTAGGGCGGTGAGTCCAAAAAGCTTCAAAGTCAACTTAGGAAGAAAGATTATTAAGACTAACAGTTGGAAAACTTCTAGCCTATTTGGCACTTTTTTTCCTCTTCGTCCTTAAATCTATCAACCCGACAGAAATCACAGAAGGTAGTTTGTTTGTGTTACATTCAGATTGACATACGCATTACTATCCTGTTTCAAAAAGACCAAATCTTCTTTGAGATAGATTAAGATATCGTCTCTGGACCCTTCTGCTTCCAATCCTTCGCATTTACGCATTACCCATTTTATGCCCCCCACGCCCCGCGCGTCTACCGTTTCTCTTGTTAGTTGTACGCTTATAAATGGGAAGAAGAAGACAAAAGACTACAAACCAGATTGTCGAACCCGGTTTCTTTTTAAAAATCATGAAAGGTCAGTGACCTAGCCGCAGAGCTCCGAGCCACCAGCATCTGTGGCGCAGAGGCCTCTAAGTCAGCCTAAGTCTGGCTACACTTTGTTAGACTCACATCAGAGCTGGACAGTCAGGACGTGCACTCTGCCTTCTCACAGCGTGTATAAATCGTCCCACCTAGGCCCATGTAAATTCCTCAATGGCTTCGAGCTTTGCCAGCTACAACGTGAAACACAATGAATATATATCCTAAATTAATTTAATTTTGTGTGTTCTTTATGTACTAGCGAGTTTTATTTATTTATTTACTTTTTAAAAGAAATCACCCAATAATATATAAATGACTGCAGCCTTCAAATCAGGTTAATCTCAAAGCATCAAACAAACAGCTAATTGAATTGTAACTTTGTTAAAATTACCCTTTCCTGCTGTGTAATACTTCAACCCAGGCACAGCTCTACTGACCTTATTGTGGTCTGTAGTCTGGTGGTTATATGAACGTATATGTAAAAATACCTTCCACAAATCACAGTCATCTTGTTATAAATCCGTTGGTAGTTTGAGAAGTGCAGGACGGTCTTTTTTCTCTCCTCTTCTTTTATGTGCCTTTGTTCCTTTGTGTTTTTTCTGATTGTTTGCTTTTTTTAACAACAGCATTTGATGCTGGGTCTCTTCACAGTTCTCTTCCAAAGTTTCTTGACTTTTTGGATGGGACAGAAGAAAACCGTACCCTAGAAAGAGATTCAAATGAATGTATAATTTCTTTTTAACTGACGCCGGAGTTTATTTCCCTTTCTCAACTCCCTCCTGACAAATCTACCAGAGGAGTCGGAACATCAGTGTGCGAGAAAGAGCGGGAGACCTCTGTCTCTATTGTGGCCTTAATAAGAAAAAAATGGTCACAAAGAAACACACATTCATATATACACACATTCACGTTTAGTGTATATATACACGAATACTACACTAGAGTCACACACATATGCATACACATGCACAGCCAGCTTATTACTGCGATTGAGCACGCTATCCATCAGAACAGTGAGCTAGTCTAAAGACAGGATGGAGGCTAGCAGGCTCCAGTCTGAATTATTAGACTTTCCGTTCGTAGCGCCGTGGTGTTCGTGAAGGTGCTCCTCCTGAAGAGTTCCTCTGTTCCCCTGTTTGAATGAGTAATAGAAAAAAAAGTTTCTCTCTGAGCTGTCTTATAGGGTTCAAAAAGCAGCCATAGAGACTTTTTTCCTCTGGTTGATTTGTGTTCTCTTTGTGTCCGTATTGCAGTGACTTAATGTTTCAGGTAGTGGGAGCATACTAAGCAGCATGTGAAAGCCTTTTCTCTTTTTCATAACGTGGACATTTCAAAATGGTGGCGTCACAACACTGCGTTGATTGAGCCTCCCCGCGCGACTTTTTTTTTTTTTGGAGTAATTAGTAAAGCAGTTTGAGTGGAAACACACTGGGTGATTTGCATTTGTCATTTTCAAAACTCTTTGGTTTGGAATAACTTTCTTTTACATCTTTAGGCATTTTAGGGACAGTCTTATTTGCATCCTTGAAAAGGGTAAAATGAGAAGACTGAAACCATGTTTATGTATATAGGATACATATTACGTTTATTGGCTTAACTTAGCTTGGAAACAGGGAAGCAAGGAGCCATTAATTTCCAAAGGTAGCAAAATAAAAATTTCAGCACCTTTAAAACTCACAAACAGGCATGTTACATATTGTGTACTCATGAAATTAGAACATTAAAATGTACTTTCTGTTATTATTCACGTAACACTGGGTCTTATACCGGATAGAAGTGGTCACATATAAATGCCTAACAATGCAGTCCTCCACAGTAACCAGATTCCCCTGAAAATGTTGACATTATATACTTAAATGTGTCAGCTACAGCACGGCAAAATTCCTCCCCTATTTGATAGTAATAAGGAATTTTGAACAGATGGTTGGTGTTGGAAGAATTCTGAAAAAGTTTTACTTTTTGGCATTCATGTGTCGTCAACCACAGAAACATTCTGGACATTTTTTTTTATCAACATGAAAAACTTGACTGTTTCCCCGATTCAACCTTGTAGATCTGAAAATGAACATGCTGTGATAGCCAGGTTCTAAGACTAGCTTTGCTTGTGAAATCAGTCTAATAAACTGTACCTGTCCTCTTTAACTTGTTTTCAGGGAGGAATATATAAAAATGAGTGTCTGCATGATGTAGTCTATCTTCAGATTATGGCTGAGTATTTAAAATGGTCGCCATGTGAATAACATCACTGGAATGCTACCTTTGAAAACATCCTATCCAGTTAATGCCAGTCTACAGCTACAGATTTCTCTTTATGCTGCTGGCACTGGGCTGCTTTCCAGAATAAACTACAAGATTACACTCCAGTCTTTGTGCTTCTGCTTTTGCTGCCAAGCAGGCTGACAAAGTTATTACCTTGAACTTTATTAACTTATAACACAGAGTAAACAACCCCATTAATTGGCGTGTTGCTGTTGGTGAGATGGGGTATAAGTGTTGGCGGTGGATGGGGATGGGGAAGTATGGGAGCGGGATAAAATATGACTCTGGGAAATGTAATAACATGCCTTTGGGATATATGAGAGGTCAATTTCTGGAACTATTAGGGTGAAATTGCAAAGGGAGGAAGACACACAGAGAAAAAGAGACTGGATGGGATATTTATCTTAACTGTTTCAGTTGCTGTTTCCATGCATTCATCAAAGTAGACACACACACACACCTAGGCAAAGACCCACATGCTAACAACTGAACATCAGCTGCAGGGCCATGGGCTATAGCAGGCAGCTTTAAGGGAACGTAAATCTTTTCATCCATGCGCCTGTCCATGAACACCAGGCTTCTGCAACTATGTGGATGTAACCTACAGAAAACTTAAAGTTAACATACAAGCAAGGGTTACCATTATACAAGCAACACCCCACCCCAGCCTTATTCTTTCTATTGAGATACTCTCTGACTTCCCATATATTAGAAAAAAGATGTCTACACTAACTCAGCCCTTTCCAAACTCTCCCACTCCTCAATCGGTTTGTCATCCTGGGTGACAGCCATCGTCACGGCACAGCTCTGAGGGTAATGAATGGTCGTAGAGGTGAATATACACCCAGGGAATGCAAAGCACACACTTTACAGTGACAAAAGCTCTCACCCCCCTAGTTCCCACCAGCCTCATCACCTTACTGGACAATATTTTGTTCTGCATTGAAATAAATCTTCTACATGCTGCTTTTGTTGAAGGAAATTAATTCCAGAAGGTATTAAGGACATATTTACTGACAATGGCCACTAACTATAATTCAACTTGCAGGGAGAACAGAAGAGAAACCTAAATTATATCTTCTGTCAAATCCAAGCAGAGACAGATTCTAGATAATGCAATCATCTTCAAAACCCAGAGTTTCAAGCATTGCAAGATTACTATAGACTGCATACAAATGACGGCCATAGCCCATCATGCCACCCACTGGTTATATACAGTGTCAGTTCACAACACCAGTCATCTCAAGAGTTTCAAATATGAAGAGTTGGACAGTACCAGTCCTTAGCGTCTTTCACACGTACTGGCTAAAAAAGCTAACTATATTCCATGAGCCTCTGGCAGCACAGAAGAACCATAGTGTCAGGCATCATAGGAGCTATGAACAGGCATATGGCTCAATAAATTATTCGACCTCAGACAGGAACTGGCAGAAACATCAGAGGGGCAAAACACCAGCTACTGGTAGCTAGAGCAGTCATTGTCTGCAACATGAGACTGACCAATCATGCACCACCTGGACTGACTACAAGAAAGCCTATGAGTGAATGGCTCACACATGAATCCTGGAATGCTTAGAACTGTACAAAACCAACCGGACCCAAAGAGCCTTCATCAGGAAGTCAATATGGATGTGGCAAACTACAATAGAGGTCAACTTCAAGCCAATTGCAAATGTCACCATGAAATGCAGGAGAGTTAATATCCTAATTGTATTTACTCATTTCAAACTCAAAAAGTTGCTTGATATCTAATTATTAAAACAATTTATTATACATAAATATAAAATGGGATCCAGATCAGAATGTCAGTAATCACAAGGTGTTTTATCTTTTAAAGACCCTACAAGATTACTTAGATGATTATATGACAAGCACTTAGTGATGGTGTGGAGGACAAACTCCACACTTAGGAGGAAGAGAAACAGTCTCAGGGAGGAGCAGCCACCTCAAATGTTAAATTGGGAAGGGCAATGATAACAGGAAAAAAAAGACTAAAAAAAGACTAAACAGAAGTTAATTGATATGAAATATTTCTTATTTATTGTATATAAAGTGAATAACCTTGTCTTAGAATGAGTTGAGTGAGTTGTCGTTTCAAGAAATTGCATTTTACTGTAATATAGATGACTGTTCGTTTTGTCTGCCATCTTCTGTAGATTCTAATTACCAAGTCGTTATACCTCATGTTTCTTTACATGTTTCTTTACGTTTTGTAGAACACGTTCTAATGTTAGTCCGGGAAACCTTTTGTGTCATTGATTTAACTTTTTTTTTATGGTGAACAATAACGAATTACACTCTGATGATGTATTGGGGCAGAGATTCAATAGAATTATAATTATCTGCCCTTACTCTGACTTCCACTATTTACTCTCCTGACAAAGGAACAACCTATTCTGGAGGTCGCAGTTCTATAAGTAATTCTTATAGAACTACATGGCTTAACTTTATATTAAGCCATGTGTTTTCAAGACAAAATCAAACCACGTGAACACAGAGGCGTAGCAAACGTGAAAGGAGGACGTATACACGCAAACAAACACAAACCGGAGGAGAAAATGATGAAAGGACATAGCACCTGCTGGAGACCTGCTGGTGGGTGCAAGGATGAATCAGAAAGATTCAGAAAGAGTAACTATTTCCAGGTCATACTGATGGTTAGACTTCATTTGTGGTTTGTTTCTCTGATTTCCTTTAAATGAAATAAAATCGAATAACACTGCAACGAATGAACAGCAGCTTTAAAGGAAATAATCGCAGCATGCTCTTGTTTTCCCCTGTGCGTCCCACATTTTTATCATTGCTGATGGCATTTTATGGCTTTTAAAACTGAGTTTTTATTTGTCTTGTTTGGAGTTTTAAGGCCTGACTTGGTAACATTGGGTGTATTTTTTTCTTTGTTAAAGTTTAGTTATTCTAACTGCTAGGCGTTTCCGTTTGTTGGTTTGACTTAATGGAGGAAGACTCTGACCTAACCACAGGAAATGCTTGCGCTTGGTTAAAGATTTTATTTAGAACATATAAAAATGGAAATGTACCAGAACGAGCTATGGATGCGCAATTTTCTTTCAGATGGAAAAAAGCACTATCAACGGGTTTAAAATTGAGTAGGGGGCTTTGTTTTGATCTCTAACTATCCTTTAGAAACTTGAGATGCCGGGAGACTCCTTACAACCTTTACAACCTGCCTCATAGTGGAGATGGGGGGGGGGGGGGGGGGGGGGGGGACGGACATAGCTTTGAGCCCCAAACCAAACCCATGCCTGCTAAACGAGAATTTAAGGCTAATTACATTGTCCTGAATGCTATAAACGGGGTTGTGGTGATGGGAAGCAGGGGTGGTGGGGGCACAGTGGCCTGGCAAACAAGGAGGCGATGCAAAGACAACGAGGGAAATAACTGAGATAAATTCATTATGTTCTCATCGAAAACAAAAACATTTAGTTTTCATTCAGATTTCTGCTACTGCACTCAAAAGAGCCAAATCTCAGTACGCTTAATGAATAGCAAAGGATAACATTTTTTTCTGGATTATAGATTTCCCACAGCTAGGAAATTTAGGAACAATTGCTACACAAGCGATGGATTTAGCGCTCTATTCAAATCATAATCCTTACAAAAAACTAAAAGATAGAACACTTTCACCAATGTGTGTTTGTGTGTTTGCTTTCTTTTTGTCATAAAATTAGATTAAGCTGCAAATATAGAGACAGTGCTTACTCCTAGTGCATTCAACTTTGCCTTGCTTTTTTGTTTTGTTTTCTTGTTATCGATAGTTGCCTCCTTGAATGGCGCGTGAAGCCAATGTGAGGTACAAATGAGTTCAATAATAATTTTAAAAAATTAACCAACAAGAAAAAAAAGGAAATCAGCATGGTAGTCCGAGTTTTTCTTTTCTCTTCTTTTTCTGTTTTTTTCCCCCCTTTAATCCTCTGTCATTTTTCATCTGCATACTGGAGGGTATTCATGGAAAGAAGGCCGCGTGGCTTTGATGTGATGCCATATAAAAGGGCCATGGTTTTACTTATGTCCAAATTATGTGTTATTAATAACGTGCATAAAAGTGTCATTTGCTGAGTCTAGTGTTGTCTTCAAGATGTCGTGAACACAAAATAGTGTTAGAGTGACTGCATGGATTATCAATTTCCATTTTTTAATCGATGATTTTTTTTCTGTCGTTTCTTCCTGCAGATGACCCATCGGCCAATTGGCTTCATGCACGTTCCTCCAGAAAGAAACGTTGTCCGTACACCAAATACCAGACGCTAGAGTTGGAGAAGGAGTTCCTGTTCAACATGTACCTCACGCGCGATCGGCGACATGAGGTGGCACGCGCACTCAATCTGACAGAGCGGCAAGTGAAGATCTGGTTCCAGAACCGGAGGATGAAAATGAAGAAACAAAATAAGGACCAATCCAAGGACTAGCAGGACATAAACGCTCAGACACGCATGCATGCACACACACATCTCACATTCCCAAGAACTGCAAAAATGTACATGCACATCTACTGCTTCAATTTCTTTTAACATTCCGAGTGAGCCAAACGTGATGTCAATCTAAGTATGATCCCAAACAAGCGCATATGACGCTGCAGCTGAAGTATTAGGAACGTCTAATTTTCAGAGTTGGAAATTTCCTGGAACTTCTGGATTATTTCCTATTAGGCGATTGCGATAGTAAAAAATTGAGTTTGTTTCGGCGGCCAATCTTTCAAAGCACTCAGATTGACTCAGTGTAAACCTTCGGATCAGACTAATAGATTGATGAATTCAAAGATTTTGTTGCCATTACTTTCTACCGAGTTCTTATTAAGCTAGCAATTATTATACAGTAATGCAATTTGATATCGGATTAAATTCTTCAAGATAAAATGTGCAGAAAGTTGATTGATTGTTTATTGACACCAGAGGTGTGTGCTGAAGTGCTGAAAATGGGATTTCACCCGGTCATTAACAAGCACGAAAAGCACCCACAGCTCGCACACAAGCGCGTTGCTGTTCGTTTGTATTTGTACTCCCCCACCCCACCCACTCTTTTTTTGCTGGCAGGATTTAATTACATAGCGCCTGATAGTTGAAGCTGATACAAGCAGCCAATAGCCGTTTGTTTTCCGGTTGTCTGACCATCGGGTCTATCCCTGGGATCTCGGCGTTCGGCTTGCTTTTAGGGTGGCTCATGCGCTGCAGCGGCGGCTGATCAGTAGCCTGACGTCACAAGAGTTTAGAGTTAGTTAAGAAGAGGACTCACGACAGTTATTATTTATTTAATAAATCAACCCTTTCCATCAAATTAAACTTCCAGCTCAGCTGTGCACATTTCAGACTGAAAACAAGGATATAACGTTTGTCTGCTTACCATCGTCAGTCTTTTTTCCAAGTCCTTTCTATTTTTATAAATTGTCGTGTATCAACTGCTATGCAAGGCATTCTCTCTCATGAAACGAATTGTGTTGAATGCGTGCGCAACACTGGTTTCTATTTACTACCAGAAACTTGGTGCAATAAAAATAAATAAATAAAGCTGAAAATAACTACATGTCTGCAGGTCCCATTACAAGTTTAAGTCTAGAGCAACAGACAGAAAGTAAAAAAAAGTCTTAGGTTAGTATGCAGATTTTATATCTTCGAGTGTTTTCTTCATTTTATGCAGAACTTTATTGATTTGGATGTTAACACATAAGTAGGCCGTGTTGTAGAGCCGGACTGCGTTTTTGTAGTGTCGGTATACTTAAATGGCGTCCCGTAGCAGTTTTATGGATGGGAAATAAACAACACGCGCGAGCGCTTGTGTGTGTGTGTGTGTGAGAGAGAGAGAGAGAGAGAGAGCGAGAGAGAGAGAGAGGGGGGGGGGGGGAGTTTGTGTGTGAACCAAAATACATATACAATACATCTACTCCTTTTTACAAAAAATTATAATGGGTTTGTATGGCCAGATGTTTTTTTAGCAAGAAGAGAAACCTGCCGTTTCTCCGAAGCATCAACAAATCCTCTATTTACACAAATGTTTACATGGTTTGCGCATGCCTCAAAGACTTCATTTCGTCGTACATCGTTTTGTGTGTAAATCTGTCAGAGGGGATGCTAACAGGAAAAAAAAAAACTAAACTAGAGAAGTTTCTTGATATGAAATATTTCTTATTTATTCTATATAAAGTGAATAACCTTGTCTTATTGGAATAAGTTGAGTGAGTTGTCCTTTCGGGAAATTACATTTTACTGTAATATAGATGACTGTTCGTTTTGTCTGCCATGTTCTGTAGATTCTATTTCCATGTTGTTGTACCAACTGTCTAAAACATGTTCTGATGTCAGTCCGGTGAACCTCTTGTGTCATTGATTTTGTATTTTTTATTTTTGTTTTGGTGAACAATAACATTCTGGTGATGTATTGGGGCAGAGATTCAACAGTATTATAATTATCTGCCCTTACTCTGACTTCCACTATTTACTGTCCTGACAAAGGAACAATCATTTCTGGATGTCGCAGTTCTAGAAGTCGTTCTTAGAACTACATGGCTTAACTCTATATTAATCCATGCGTTTTCAAAACAAAATCAAGCCACGTGAACACAGAGGTGTAGCAAACATGAAAGGATACACGCAAACAAACACAAACCGGAGGAGAAAATGATGAAAGGACATAGCACCTCCACACTCCAGTGGACCTGAACACCACGTGTGTGTAATACAAGGTGCTGAAGCTCAGTGCACACAAAATCCTCTTCATAGCCCGTCACCTATGAGACCACATGGCTTAACTTTATATGAAGACATGTTTCTTTAAGACAAAATAAAGCCACGTCATCACAGAGGTGGAGTAAGGATGAAAGAGGTCACGCACACACTCACACAAACACACACACAGACACACAGGAGTTTTTTGTTTTTTTTAGAAAATGTATGCACACACTCTGACTCCTTAAAGACTCTTTAAAGCCCTGGTCCTTTTTTTGCTTGGTTTGTTGTCTCTTGTTTCTTTATGCAATTGCAAACTTGAGATGGTGAGACTAATTATATTAAGAACATGTTTAGTTTGATTACCATGTTGGTATATAGGCTTATGTATTTAAATGTGAGGAGGTTCAGAGTTAGTAGTTTGTGACGGAAAAGACAAAAGACAAAGAGACTGAGGGATAAAAGCAGATGAAATAGCATGTGTTTAAAATATGTGTCTCTTCAGTTCTACACTGCAACTGAAAAAAGAGGGGCGTCTGTTTGGCTGCAACACCAAAAGCCTGTAATAAACCCATAGCCCCCCACCCCCACCCCCAAATACACACACACACACACACACACACACACACACACACACACACACACACACACACACACACACACACACACACACACACAGATGATGAGTGCATTCATTAGATAGAGGCGTCTCATCCGTCCATTAGGGGCTTGTGAAGCCGCTGTGGTTCCTGTGTTTGTCTCTGCTGCACCAAATGACTCCTACAGACACAAAGTCTGATTATGCATACAACGTCTCTATTTCCTTTCTTATTTATCACAGATACAATTATCATAGCTGAAACTGTAGAAATAGTTAAAAGTTGCCACGGTTATGCTGTTAATGCAGAAAGTTACAAAATAGTAACATAAAGCTCTAGAGTGCCTAGAATACTTAGGTTTGGGAGTACTAATATGAATTTCATTTCTCTTTGTGTAATTTGGTATCAGTGTAGCAATGAGTTATTTAAAAAAAAAAGTAAATTATATATTTGAAAATTGATATCCAGCTGTTGGGAAGTGTGTTTACAGGTGGGTTTGGGCAAGACTTTATAAATATTACTATTTGTGGCTCAGTCTCGTGAAATCATGCTGAATATTGTGGTCCTATTTCCCCAGCAGAGATCTGGCCTACCGTCAAACCCTACCATTTTTCTTTTCAAAAAAAAAAAGAAAAAAAAGAAGAAAAAACAAAGAAACAATAGGTCGGATGTTGAATCCTGGCAAGGGCCTGCATCCAGTAAAGGGTCACCAGGCTATCCCCCCATGCCTACCTTGGAACATGAAAGCAATACATAACTAGAAACATACCCAGATGTCACCAGGCTTAATATCATCTGTGTCACATATTATCAGGAAATACCAATGTGAAGTAGGCTACTGGAAAAAAAAAACATACATGTTGCTATACTTGCCATCCCAATGAGCAAGGCCGGCGGATCTATGGATGAGTAGAAAGCTATCATTCTCCCTGACCAAGAAAATTAAATTCTATTATTTTCTATGTGTGTTTGCGTAATTGTGTGTACTTGTATGTTTTGTCTTTCTTCTCGTTCTTTTCCCACACAAGGCTCCAACATTGTTACATATTAAGCACTTACATCAGCGTGTCGTCCCTTTCCCACATTTTGATTTTACCCTCTGTCGTCTGGATATGTGTAACTCTGTGGTGGAACACAACAAATAAATAACTTTGCTTGTGTGTCTCCCTAATAATAAAGAAAATACTCTCTGCTCAGAAAACCCTCAGTATTTTCAGGAGCGAGACGATCTGGAAGATGATAAAGGGTAAGAGTTTTCAAAACACAAGTTATTTGGTCTTTTTTGTATAAGGCACTAGATAGGAAAGTAAGAGACTCAGGGGGAGTGGAGCATAGGAAGCAAAGGTCCTTGCAGTGTGGTATAATCTGATTGTTAGGGTTTTCTCTCTCTTTTATTTTCTGTGTTATTGTAGGGTCTTTACCTTACAGTACAAAGCAACTTGTGGAAACTGTTATTGTGATTTGGCACTATATAATTAAAACGGAATTTAATTGCTCTAATTAATTCAATTGAATTGTACAGCAGCACTGTCAAATCATAGTCTGACAGTGACTTTGAAGAAGAGGGTGAGACTGTATATCAGCTAGCTCCAAAACAAGCCTGTTAGCAGCTAGTAATACAAAAAAGTATTTTATGTTTTCGATCCAGCAGTACCAATAAAAAGAGCAGCAATGTACAATGGAAAAAAGCATTTTTGCTCAATTTGCAAGTTTGCTCACAAACAAAAGAATGGAACAGTTTCTAATTGTTAAGGTATTTTAACGGAGGGAGGCGGAATATTTAAAAACACGCACACATGACATAAACAATATAAATTGAATTGCATGTGACAGAGTGAACAATGTGTAGAGAGAGAGTGTATTTGAGTGCCAAGCAAAACAATACTTCAGGTTAGCACATATCTCAGGAATGATTTTGACCCACCCATGCCACGTCTTTGAACAACGTGCTTTACAAGTTAGTTAACAAACACGAGCTCCCTCCTCAGTTTTTCTATAGGATTGTGGTGTGGAGTGGCTAGGTCACTGCTTCTTTAGCCACACATTTGTTGCTGAAGTTTTTGGGTCATTGTCATGTTGGAACACCCATTAATGATCTAACTTCAGTGTTCTCTAAGAAGTTCTATGAATTTGACCCTCAATGTGCTGAAGTCTTCCTGTACGCTTAACAGAAAATTGTTTTCACCTTCATGCCTGATTGTAGAGATGCTGTACTTTGGGTCATATTCAGTATTTCTCTTCCTGCAAACTTAACATGTTGAGTTGATGCCAAAAGCTTGATTTTGGTTTTGTCTGTACTTTCTCCCAGGCCTGTACATCTTCACAGATCCTCCAACATTTCAGTCTACGATATTAGAGGTGCTGCAAAATGTCAATCCATACTGACACAATGTATTGCCAATACCGTGCTTAGTGACTGTGGTCCCAACTGCCTTAGATCATTAACAAGCTCATCCTGTTTAGTTTTGTGCTGATCCATCACCTTTGGGGCTCCAGATCCAGGGCGACTAAGCATTCTTATATTTCTTCTATTTCTGAATAATTGCACCAATGTGTGGCAAGGTCAGATGTTAAACAAATACAAGGCACCTTGAAAAAGTGTACTAAGTCGCATTGGTCTTGTACAGGAAATGGCTACTGAGAACAAATAGGGATTAGATTTAATTTAATGTAATAACTTAATGTATAAGTTATTGAGTCATATAATATTAAAAGCATCTCGAAACTCACTGACAAATTTAAATATAGGACAAATTATCTAGAAACCCAACTGCCTAACCTGTAACCTTAGTAGGACAATTAATAAGCTCAGCACAGCTTCTGGACATATGTAATGTTAACACTTTAGCTAAAGCATTCATAAGATATTAAATTGCTTAAAACACCACTGAACACAATATGTTACCTGTAATTAAATAAAAGGCAGTTCTGGGAACAGCTTATAGTTATCAAAAGAAACATAACACAGCATAATAAATATATTAACAATCTTCTGTCTGCTGATTTCTTATATATTGATTGTATTCATTAGATTTGAGTTTTTGTTAATTAACATATTTTCCATTTAATTTTGAGTACACTGATTAAATTATTACATACATTTTTAGTTAATAAAATGAAGAATGGTAATAATGGTTGATATTTTTGTGATGGTTCTAATATGAAAGGCTTCTAGGAGGAGCAGTGGAAACAGCTTGTTGGAAAGGGTTAGAACTGTGATGGTGACTGCAGTTTGAGCACAGCCTTTCTGCTTCCTCTTGGCCCAACCAATGAAGCCTGGGGATTTAAGCAGATTTAGACTCTGGCCCCAACAAAGACAACCCATAAAACATCTGTGAACTCGACAGCAGATGATTGTGATACTTCTCTGAGGTCTGGCAGGGTCTGAGCTTCATTAAATCCAGAAGCGCCTGGTCTCCTGCATCAGGCCTCCTTCCAGCCTTAGCCTGCTGTCCCAGGGAGGGCAGCTGCAGACTGTTTCAACCTAGTGTGTATGTGTGCACACTGAGGGGAGAACTGTGACACATGGCACAGTAAATCTAGGAGAATACTCCAAGCAGGAGTCCCCCATAACAACATGCACAAAGATCGAGTTAGGTTCGGAATAGTAGTGCAGAAACACAAGGGTGATATTATGGTTATATCTAATGAAGGAAGCAGTACAGTTATTGCGGATAAGAGAGACTTAGTAGCAAAACTGGACTTTTTAAGGAATAAACTGCAGGTAGTTTACCAAGCAAAACATTTGCAGTAGCACAAATTTTTTTCTGAGATTTATTAAAATTTGCACTGTCTATGTAGATTTGTGCACCAGAAGAAATTCCTTTTCTTATTGATCTGTTTTTAATAAAATTCCAACTCTTTGGTCTGGAGTCAATCTTGGTCATAGTGTTGAATTGCAATCCAAAAGCCATCAACTCCAGCATACAATTCCACTGCTAACTCTACTATTTTGTCTGTAATGTATCCCAGCTGTTAGATAATGTAGAGATTCAGATCTGCTCATTGTGCAGTGATTTAGCTGTGTGGCGAAAGTAGGCACAGGTCTCATCATTTCAGTGATATTTTCAGGAACTAAATGGGCTGAACAAGACAAAGCACGTGGTACTATTGCTGGCAAGAAATCATATTTCAGCCCACGTGGATGTGGCCAATCCAGTACATCTTCACTTTATCCTCTCATATTAAGTCCACAGATAATAACTGCCTCTGCTGACACATTCTGGGTGGATCTGAACGCGTAGCAGACCTGCCTCCCCCCCTGCTTTGAGATTCTTCTATAATTCATCAAGCTGTAGAGGAAATCATTCATATTCATAAATTTACTTAAAAAGAGTTATGGTCCTGCTGATATAAATGACTATATGGATCACATCATATCAGCCATTCTGGACTCATTAGCAGTTGGACAGCAAGCCAAGTGCTGTTGGCTGCATCGCACATGTTACAGCTGTCTCTGACTATGCTGAACAACAATAATAATAATAGCATCAAACACAGAAATAATAACAGTATGTGCACATGTGACAACTGCCTATTAAAGCATAGAGAAAAAGAATATAGGACAGAGGAATTAATAACTGCTCAGAAAGCTGAGCATGCTGCTTGTTTCTTACTGAACAAAACTATTAAAGAACTAATAGGACTGGGGCAAAAATTAATTAACAAGAACAATGAAAATAACAAAACTACTGATACAACTACTACTGTTTCGACAAAAAGTAACAATAAGAATACAAAGAGCAATATGTTTACAACTCTTACATCATAAATAAGGAAAGATTTGAAAAAGGAAGTTTGAGAAAAATAAGTAATTCATATCAAACTTCCCAGGACAAATTTCATGTGCAGATTTCATCATTTAATATATTTTCAATAATATTTATTATCTGAATTTTTAACCTCGATACGGGGTTAAAAAAAATACAGTGCTTAACAAAGTTATTAGACCAACACCCACTGTATAATAATAATAATAATAATAATAATAATAATAATAATAATAATAATAATAATAATTATTATTATTATTATTATTATTATTATTATTAGTTGCAGTAGTAGTAGTAATTAGTAGTAGCAGTAATAATACTAAAAAAATAGTTTTTGAATGATGAGCAATCTGTCTGATATAGACAAATAGATATCCGATCGTAAGGTATTCTCTCATTTAAGGCCAATATGTCCGAGCAGCGTTTTTCTATTGCGGCTCTTTTTCTTGTTTGTCACATAACTTATTTTACACACTTCCTATCTTCAAACACGGAAACAAGCAGCAAAAGAGGAGCAGGATGTGCTACGTGTGTGCCTTGGGGGGGGAGGGGGGGGGGGGGGTGAATGGGAACGGATGCGTTAGAAGAAGCCGCCACCGACTGTCGTAAAAATAGCGAAGAAGAAGATGGAAAAGAGGAGAATAGGCGGGAGAGACTGAGAAAAGATTCAAGGCGGTGCGGCGCAATAAAAGAATATGACGGCAATAAAAGTTTATAGCTTATAAATTTCTGAAAGTTAAGAACTAAACGGCTGTAAAGCAAACACACCTAGAGAAGAAGAACAGCGAAGCAAGGAAAGCCACAAAGACGGAGGAAATATGAAAGCAAAGTTTCAAATCTCCCTGCTTGATAATTTATTTGAAGCCTTTTGTGAACTTAAGCTGGAGTCATGAGATGAAGGCAAATGTTAGTCCAAACGTTGAAAAATTGTAGCTATATTTAAGACTTCCTGGCTTATAGATAAAAAACAGAGAAAAAAACTTAGAAAAAAGACAAAACAATAAAAATAAAAACATCCTCCTTCTCCTTTTTAGTTTTCAGCTTCAGGACTTTTATGGCTCTGTAGCCGTTTGGTTCTATGGGCCTATTCTGGCAGCCTTGTGTGTGTGTGTTGTCTTCAATCCCATCTCCCTTTGTTTCTCTCAGATGCATACTTACAGCGGAAGCCATAAAAGCCACCACCACAAACAAAAAGAAAAAAACGCAGACTGCAGACTCAGTCAGACAGATTGAGAGCTGACCAAGTATCGGGCTTGAGCTCGGGCTGTACAGGGTGGGAGGGCAGAGCAATCTCCGCATGTTGCTGAACCGATGGACTGAGCTGCAAGAGGATTTTTGTTTGTTTGTTTGTTTCTCTTTCGTTGTTTGTTTTTCCCTCAAGGGGATTATAAACATGTGATACATGTGCTAAGCTATATTCAGAGACAGAGTCTTATGCTTTTATTACTTATGCTAAGTAATAATGTTATCCTATTCATTTCTCTGTGGTTTTACCATTCGGCAACTTATAGTGTTCACATTCCCACAGAGGTGAAATTGAGGATCTGGGCGGCAGTCTCTTCAGATAATGGTAACAACTGCTTTTTACAGTCTGTTTACAACCTGCAATTTAGCCACCGCGCACACACGCGCACACACAATCACGCCACAGGTCCCGCCAAACATTAAAGAAGCAATCATGCGCTGTAATAAAACCGGTTTGTCTGCACTGAACTGGATACAGAGTGGGAAACACACTGTTCACTTTACATCACTGCGGCTTTGCTCATTTGAAAATAGAAAATCAGGGTAACCAAAACACAATTTCAAAATACCATTAAAAATGAAAATAGCTTTCTATTTTCTTTGACGCTTCATCATTAACCTACTTACTTCCTCTCTTAACTAACTGTAAATAGTGGACTGAAGTGTCACAAAAATATAGTATTAGGATCCATATAGTATCAGTCATTCATTTATAATCTGAGAGAATCTATAACTGACGAGAAGGTCTGAAACCTTATATGTACAACATTAGTTACTTATAACATTATCTTATGCACATTTTTGGCAAGTTACATGCCTTTGTATTTGTATATATCGCGGTTATGATAAAAAAAACCCCCGCTAACTATATTAGAAAAAAATAAAAACATAAATTGTATATTTATGTGTACATTAGTAAATCTATTATATGCAAACCGTTACATAAAGTCTAGAAGCTAATCGTCCTGGGATTAAACGTAATCTATTTTAGGTGGGCTATAAAACCTTACATAAAGAAAAGTGTAGTGTGGCGTAAAGAACACAGATAAAAAGCTACAATCTTAAAAATTATAGTTTTTACTGGTGTTACATTTAATGTGGAGGTTCCTGGTTTGAATTTATTCGTTTGTTGTTGGTTAAAGAGGTGTCCTTGAGACAGAAAAATAAATCTATTATCTTTAGTTCACTTTTGCTTTTGGGGCAGTGTTTTGTGGTATGAAAGTAAGGCAAGTACAGTAAATTTCATAATGCCAGAAAAAAAAGAAGTATATCAGCTACTGGCTGCTTTAAGCGGATTATTTCCCCTTTAATTTCCAGAAACACATTAACGTGCCACGGATCTGTTTTCATTTCACTTCATTTTTTTCGCCACAAATCCCAAATCGACCCTCGCATCAGACTCACAATTACGACGCAGGGTTTTATTTTAAAGCATCTTATTTAGCTTTATGTGCCGACATAATAGAACCATAAAGCCACATTAGAGGCTGTCTTCCTCCCCTGCGGCCTTACTGTAGCTGACCGCTTGATGGCACTCTTGCTTCACGGATATTTCAATTCTCGATGAGGCTTTCCCTGCCTTGACGGGAAAAGGATTCATTTGAAGGGGGCGAAACTGGGCCTATTCCATTTTGATGTTTTGTAAAGATTTATTTTAAAGAAGAAGATGATACTTTTTGATTTTGGTTTAGGAAATTCGGATACCTGATGACATTTTTTTTTCACTTTGCTTTAGAACAAATAGTGAAATCTGAAGTAGTTGTAGGGCGTTTTACAGCGCAGTGGGCGAAGAGGAAGAGGCTGAGGCCTTGAAAAAACTAATAACCCATTGGTATGCGGGATATGTATTTTCAGAATTCTCATTGAAGACCTTGCTGCGGGGTTGTAAAGGTTTGCTCTAAAAGGTGAATATACTATATATGTTTGTCTTAATGGAAACGTTTTATTTTAAATATCATCAAGGCCTTACCTCGTGCGATCATATTCTTCTACCCATTCTCTGATATTTTGATCAGAGTAGATTTAATACGTAGGAATTGTTAGCATTGTTATTTTTCATTTAGTTAATCCCGCTCTAAATGCGCTGCTGTGAGTGTGAACGCATATGTCTAGATGTTTACGGCAGAACTGAACTCTATTTTTCTTTGAGCCCTCGTGCTGTTTTGCCCAGTGTGTGAACATTTAGCTGTTTTTTTTTGGTTTTGGTTTTTTTGAGAACCACATTCTCATCTCACCATGTAGATATCAAATCTCATAATCATACTCTTTATTGGAAGTGTAAAACACGGAGTGAAGAAGTTTCAATAAGATCATATTCGGGAAATAAAATATGGCAGCAATTACTCCTCGTAAAGTCAGGCAGACAATCAGCTGATTTAAAGGAGCTCAGTCTGTAATTCTGGCTGTTGCCGGAATTTTGGCCTCTTGTGTCATGGCCGTGAAACGTAAATAAAATCAATTCTGGTAATTTTAATTCATTTAATGTTTATTTTGGCTGCTTTTAGCAGCGATAGCTCGAAAATAAAATAATATTAACCGAGTCTGAAAACGACTTTAGAGCAGCTGCTGTACTGGAACTCCCATCACAAAGTGGATGAGTCTTGGTAATTAGATCAAATATTTATTTATTTATTGTTGCTGTTGTTATTATTGTGCCGGAATTGAAGGAAGACGAGACGAAAATTACGATACGTAGCAAGGATAGGGCTTTTATGGCCTCCAGTTTTGCAAAGGGCGCGTCGTAAAGCCCCCTTTTTGTTTCTCAGCTGAAAGGACATAAACAAGCAAACCAAGCCCCTCTGCTTTATAATTTGTCTCAGCGTTAGCAGCCACGTTCTCCTCGCCTGTTACATTTGCTGGTCATCCTTGCATATTTATACAAGCACATGATTATAAGAAGACGTGTTTATTTTCTGGCCACACGCAAACATCAGCAGTCGAAACGGAAAGAATAATGCTAAAACCTCAGTTAAATTTATAGGGAAACTCTGGTCTACTCACCCCCCATCTACCCTCCCCATCTCTCGTTTCATTGTGAGTTAAACACTCTCTGTCGGGTTCCCTGATATTTTCACGCCTTCGCTTCCACTGCAACTCCACTTGAAGGAATCAGGGTGAGAAATAAGAACGATTCATTAATGACACACATAAACATAGCAGCACCGGTGCAGCCAACACTAACCTGTGCAAAACTTAAGGCTTCGCTTTTTATTTTGGTTGGATAGAGGAGCGGTGTGTGCGCGCGCACCTCTTTTCTTGCTTTATATTCTTCACCTTCTTCATCCTGTTCTTCTCCTTCCCCCGTTTCTTCTCCCATCTTTTTTCCTTCTCTCATTACATTTTTATAATCACAGGCGCACAGAGGCTCCGTCAGACGGAAACTATCATCTATCAGTTTATAAGCGCGTGCGTGCGCAAAAAGAACGGGGGAAATTGAAAAAAAAAAGACTCCGCATGTGTTTGTGTGTGGTTTGCGCGCGGGCTGGTGCACACTTGTCGGTATGCCTCGAAACCCAATGGGATGAAGAGCTGATAACAGATGCAAATTATCCTTGAAACACACACACATACACACACCCTGGCCCAGGAGGCGAGAGAAAGAGAGGGCGCGTGAGACACAGCCGGAGAGAGAGAGGGGGGGGGGGGGGGGGGGGTGAGCGAGAGAGAGCGAGCAAGGGAGAGAGAGAGAGGGAGAAGGAGAAAAATATGAAACAACTCATTTGCAGGGGAGTAAATCACGGAAAAGCCGTTTGAGAGCGCGACAGGGCTTACAGCGCAAACACCGGAATTGTGATGCGCACGAGCCCTTCCTTATCCTCTTCTTCTCCTTCCTCTTATTTTTCTTCCTCTGGGCTGGAAATTCTATGGAGTCACTGTGATTATTGTTATATTATTGTTGTTGTGGTGCTGGTTGTGGTTCTCACATTTCCGGCTGCCGTCACCGTTACTCACACCGCAACCGACTCGTCTGTTGCCGCCGTGAGGTGGAAAATACTACAACAACGGTCACTTACACCGGCGGCGGACTTGCCTCACTCTCCCTGCTCACTATCTGTGTGTGTGTGTGTGTGTCTGCCTCAAACCGTACCACAGAAGCAGCAGGAAAAAAAAGAAAACAGTTGAAAGCCACTGGTCTCTTCCTTCACCCTCACTCTGACTCTGCCGAGCCGAACACAAATTAAAACAGAAAACAACACAAAAGATGAGTTCATATTTCGTCAACTCGCTCTTCTCCAAATATAAAAGCGGGGACTCGTTACGTCCGAACTACTACGAGTGCGGGTTCGCGCAGGACCTGGCTGGCAGCCGGCCCACCGTGGTGTACGGCCCGAGCTCCGGCGCCACCTTCCAGCACGCTCCGCAAATCCAGGACTTCTACCACCACAGCGCCTCGACGCTGCCCAGCAACCCATACCAGCAGAGCCCGTGCGCGGTCACATGCCACGGTGAACCAGGGAACTTCTACGGATACGACGCCTTGCAGCGGCAGACACTTTTCGGCACCCAGGACGCGGATCTGGTTCAGTACAGCGACTGTAAGCTGGGAGGCGCGCCCGGACTCGGGAGCGAGGACGCGGAGGGCACCGAGCAGAGTCCCTCGCCGACGCAACTCTTCCCTTGGATGAGGCCGCAAGGTGAGGAAATGGCGAGTCTAGTAAATTTTTTCTCTTCTTTTTCCCCTCCAAACCATAGAACTTCACTCCTACAAAGCAGTCTGCAGTAAGAGCAAAGCTGCTTGTCCTCCAGGAACCGAAGGCAGAAAATATAATCATACAGGGAGCAGGAAATAGTGGGAGAAAGTTGGAGAAGTTGTTTTGAAAGCAGCAATTTAGGGAGAACAATTAGAGGTTCCTGCGTTCAAAGTGGGGAAACAATAGCACGTTTATGGTTTTATTGGTAGCAGCAAAACATGTGTGAATGACTTTAGGGTTTAATTGCACCGTCCCAAACAGAGAGAGGAAAAGCCCCGGGATAAGAAGGGGGGTGATGGAAAATAGACAAGAAACGGGGAGAAATGGTGGTTGACGAGGGGGAACTGAACCTCAGTGCCTCCAGTTAGAACTAAACGCAGAAAATCTTAGTTTCAACAGACAGGAAGAAGATACCGAGATGTTGAAGGTAGTTGTTTCCAGCCTCACCGACACATTTTGGACATGCAGCTCTGACCCCGGTTAAACTTTTACTGGGCTTTGTTTTTTTCGGTTTACGACTTGCCTGTGGTGGGATTATTTGGCTACACGGTGGTCAGTTGTCTACAGAGCTCAGAGAATGCATGTGAGAACAGAGAGAGCATTTTTTTGCCATTGCACAGCGTCTGTGGTTTCTAAATTCACAGACCTCGCGTAACAAAATTATCCCCCAGCAGAAGTCCCTCGGATTCATATTTAATTCGCTTTTGTGTTTTGTGGTGCAAAAAGCCATTGATATATAGATGAGGCCAGATCGGTTCAACTCCTTCACATTATAAATCACGTAAGATGCATAAATGTGACTTTCTTTGAAAGAACTGTTTTAAAGCAGAGCCGGGTTCTAATTTATAACGTAAAGCAGCACCACAGTCAGACCTAAAGACTTGTGCAAGTTGGCATTTTTGTTTTTTGTGCTTTGAAGGGAGAGAGTGAATGGACTGGCATGTATAGTAGCCTGTTTTGTCTGAGTCCATATCTCTCTCTCCTGCTCTGTGTGTGAGTATGTGTGTGTGCGCGCGCGCTTATTTTATGGCTTATGTTCTCGGCTGTATTTTCAAAGTAGGGCTGCAGACGCTGTTATGACCTGTGCTGAACTTTTGTGACTTCAAGCTAATGATCATAAAATTAAAAATAAATAAATAAAACAACAACTCAGATGTGTATTAATCTGAAGCTACCTTCTCTCCATCCTTACAGGATGCAGCTTTTTACCCAGCTGCTAAAGAACCTAGCAATAATAATAGCGGGCAATTCACATTTACGCACGATTTAGCAAAGCGTTTCCTACAACATTTCCGCCTCAGCGTTAGTGTAAATTCTGGTATTTTACATCTTAAAACGATGTACTTGCTCGACTCCCTGCTTATCATAACTGTGTGTGTAAAGTCTCTTTACAAAAACAGAAACAAAATAAAATAATGATAAAATGGAGACGCACCAGAGACCGAGCGGACTAAGGTTTTAGTCTTTTTACTCTTCTTCCCCTTCCATTTCATTTTATATATATATTACACCCCTCCTTTGGAATATATATATATATATATATATATATATATATATATATTCCAAAGGTGGGGTGTAATATCAGAGTTTGACTGTAAACTTGCGAACATGAGCCAGTTTTACGACTTCACCCCTGTGGTTGGAAGTCTTGATAAATGATTTCTCTGTACGACCTTAAACATGACACAAAGAGAACAGAAATGTGATTAGGCCAGCTAATAAATGTCTATGTGTAATGGTATTAGTTCCCGTTGGCCCAGCTTTCACTGGCATCTGCTGTCTCCTTCCTCAAATGTCATCTCCCGTACATTTATTTAGTATTTGTTCCAGTGGCTTTGTAAAGGAAAACAACTAAATTTGTTTCATTACTGTAAGCTTATAACAACATTTTCAACAATACAGCATGCCACAAAGGTAGCATATATTCTTAATGGAAAAAACACAAGCTAACATTTATATGAGAAAGATAAGTAGAACTATTATTCTACTTATCTTTCTCATATAGACACATATATTCTTCGAACACAGGCTGTACGTAAACGGCGAGGATTGAAGGTTCAGTTCCTCGTGGTGTTGCGTCGTAAGAAACTGTATAGCACGGCTACTGTCACACTCCTCTGACAACACACACAGAGGACCTCTACACCGCTTACAACTTTTTGCATTTCCATGTCTAATCTTTTCCCGCGGCTTGTTCCCATATTGTGGACATGTAAACTTTGTGCTCTTTTTAAAAATTAGACCGCAACCTGTACAACTGTTTCGGTAAGATGTGTTCTTGATACAGTGTAGTGCAGGAAATTTCAACATTTACCTAGTCACCCCTAGTGTCACCCCTAGTGTCACCCTATATCAGAGTGGTCGACTATATGAGACTATGCCCTCAAACTTTACTTAAACCCTTACATTTTAGCGTTGCGGAGAGATAGTTGTCTGCATGTGAAATGGGGGCTGTAGACCCAGAGTCCACTAGAAGTCCATTAGAGGCTTGACGACCCCCCGTCCCCAAAAAACAAAAACATCAAATATGAATTTTCTCGCTCTCTCATAAAACATTCTTATTAGTCCAATACGGTTCAACGTGTTCCCAGATCGATGGTCTTCGAGCACGATTAGCGACAATCAATACAAAACTTGTAAAAGCTGAGTTTCCCTTCAGAGCAATACTTTGGACGCAGCCTTTTTTACTTCAAAGCTTTTATGGCCACTGGCATATTTTGTCCATGGCACGGCGCTCCCTTTTTATGACATAATAATAAAGGCGAAAGACAAACATGTTTATGGAAATATAATCACTTACACAAATGTCCTCTTTGTATAAACCGTGGAGATACTGCTGCCAGGCTGTCATGGTTAAATGTGTCGTTTTAATCGTCCACTTTACGCTGAAACAACTTGGAGTTTATTAACAGCCCCAAGATGTCATGTTGGATGCATTTTAGCTTAACCTTTAGACATTATTTCAATTTAAAACATCGCCCAGTTTGTTGAAAAATGTACCTTCCAAGGGTTTATATAAAATGATACGAATGCCAGAAAACAACCAAACCATATCAATAGACTACAGCACAATGCGGACCTGCATTTAGCAAATGTTTTGAGAAATAGTTCCTTCTTATTCCAAAATTTCATTGTGGGCATCTTTTAAAGTCCTTAGAAAAGACCTTTAGGCTCCTCTCAAATACGCTGAGTATTTTTCACGTTTGAAAAGCATTTACGATGCATTTATAGTACTAAATATTTATATGCACAAGGGGAAGTCTTCAGTTGATTTGTCTACATAAGAGACGTCTTAATTACTGCAGTAAAACCGGCTGAGCGGTATAGAGTTTCAGTTTTTAGACTCGTGTTCAAAGAGCGCGTGCGTCCATTTTTACTGTGCTCTTGTAACTTCACGTACGGCTGTCACATAATTTCACAGCGCCTGCATTAAACTGTTTTTTTTTTCCTTTGGCACATGCGTATTTGATCCAGACTGCAAATTGTATAACACTGGACGATGTCTCGCTTTGTGAGTCGTGTTCATTTCTGTCTGTAAACGAGCCTACTGTAATTGGCACGAAAGCTAATTCCCCATCATTAGCAGAACAAATAACTTGTTGGAGGAAAAGCGATGACCTGGGAGTGTACATGCCAGTAGACGCCTCCAACAAGGTGAGGTTTAGACGTACAAGGTGGCAATTTGTGTATAGTGTTGAAATTGTTATAAGAGCAATATGAAATATAGACATGTAAACATTATAAGTTAAAGGTCAACACGAAAGGAGCCATAGCAAGTAGACAAAAAGCACTGATTTAGATGGGAGAATTTAGCAACACTTTGGAAACTTATTTTCAGGCAAAGTCATCAAACGTTTTTTGTTTGCTTAAGTTAAATTTCATCCACATCCACCACTCTTTTGTGTATTAAAATCAGAGGCGTTTCAAAATGACCGAGGAGACTTTGCTAACACCACGGTGCACTCACTACAATATTCGCAGTCAGTTGATATTGGTAAAGGTACAGTAATACGTCAGAAATAATGAGAGCATTACCAAATCCATAAGAAAAAGAAACACTCAAAATATCACGAAGGCGAAGGTAAATTTTCACGAAAACCTGAAAGTGCTGAAGGTTTCCCACGCAAGTGCATTTGAGTGCGTGTGTGCGTGGTGTCAAGTTGATTATTAGACATGGAAGAATGAAGTTTTGTGTCTAACAATTTTCTCTCTTCACTCTCCCACCTTCCCCCAGTAGCTGCTGGCAGGAGGCGGGGCCGCCAAACCTACAGTCGCTACCAGACCCTGGAGCTGGAGAAGGAGTTCCTGTTCAACCCCTACCTGACCCGGAAACGCCGTATCGAGGTGTCGCACGCGCTGGCGCTGACGGAGAGGCAGGTGAAGATCTGGTTCCAGAATCGGAGGATGAAGTGGAAGAAGGAGAACAACAAGGACAAGTTCCCCAGTAGCAAGAGCGAACAGGAGGCAGTGGAGAGGGAGAGGAGGGAGAAGGAGCTGCGGGATGGCGTCAGCGGCGGAGGTGGCGGTGGTGCAGGAGGAGGAAGTGGAGAAGGAGGTGGTGGAGGAGGCTCGGTGGCAGGCACAGCGGGGTCACAGGCTTCTGTGAACGACGATTGCTGCGAGAAAAGCCACAAGCAAATGTAGGGGAGAAAGAAAATGGGGTAGATGGGGACAGGGTGGGTGTAAATGTTAGGCAGGATGGGGTGAGGGGTGGGCTGTTTTTTCTTAACTGAGGCCACTGGACTCCCCTGCTGTCTCCACGATTCAATCGTTGGAAGGGAACGTGAGTTTCTAAAAATGGTGACTGGCTAACTAGATGGACTTGAGAGGAAAAAAACGTGACAATGAAGCAAGAAAACATAGTCTACACTAGTGTTTAAAATAAACTTAAAAAGAAGAAAAAAAAGATAGCTTTCTTTCTTTGTGGAACAATTATCGTGGAAACATTTCTATATTGTTAGAAGTTAATCATTAACAATTTTATCTTTGGCAGCTGTATAGTTTTTAAGTTAAAATGATGATGATGATGATGATGATGATGACGACGATGATAATGGTGCACTTTTTACTGTACTTTTCACTTCTATGTTGTTGTTATGGCAATGATTGATGATGATGGTGATGACGTAGCAATTAATGAAATTTCCAACAACATGAAACTGCCTATTTATGCCGTTTTAGTAGGTCGGGTCTCTTTTTTACACCCTCTAACTGTCGTTTTTTCCCTTTGTTTATTTGTTTGTTTTCTTGTTTTATTTTGTTTTTTGATTGGTGGTGTTTGTCTTATGTTGTTTTCTCTTTGGGGAGGGGGGTTAAACGCATGCGCGCAGTGCAGATTCAAAAGCAAGAACATTTATAAGAATAAAAATGGGAAAATGTGATAAAAAGTCGAAGCTGAGGGTTCCTTTTATGTCTTCGTATAATCGTATAATCCCCGCCTTTCATCTTTTGTGTGGCACTCTCCATCCTTTCCCGCATCCTTCCATCCTTTTCCTTTTTATCCCTCTTCACTCTATCACCACGCAGACTTGCCAGACCGCTCAGTTCACGAGGCCAAACATTTAGCCTTGACTCGGAAATCTCTTCTTAAAACAACAGACATCCACCCTCTTATACCCTCACGGTGACACACTCGCGCACAATCCTCATCCTTCCAAACATTACTTTATTTATGGCGTGCCACTCCACCTGCATTTACATTATTAGAGACCTCTAAAGTTATCATTACACCGTCTTCCATCATCATCACGGTGATACTTCAGATCCGATTGTTTCCATATGGGAAGCTCAAATTCAGGGAGCATGCGCTTGTCCGCATTCACCTAAACTGTAGCGTATCCGTGAAGTCTGGGTTTGAATGCTATCAAATCACTGAATATTTGGCTGGTCGGGTTTTCAGGCGTTGGCTGGAAGACAGATTCAGAGTAAAGCTTTAATAGGACGACAAATAGGCTTCGAATAATTGCACAAATCTAACAGGCTTTGACATATTGAGGCAAAGTGGACCACATGTGCAGTTTCCACAATAAAAGCACATGCACTAATGTATACCTAAATGTTCGAAATATTTCATTCTGTTTGTCATTTTTAGTTTTAAAGTAATGAACCACAGTTAAGAAGCCTGTACTTGAAAATATAATTTCAGAGTACATATTTACAGACTGCACTTGTTCATTTCACTAGCTGGGCTTATGTCCTCAGTTTAGGTTTGACAGCGTTTAAGTAGATAAAGGCGAATGGCTCAAACATGAATTAAGCTGCGGTTTGGAGAAGGCCTTGGAGGGGACCCGTAGCGGCTCCCGGGCCTGGCAGATACTCATACTAATGAGAAGTGAAGACGTGAAAGAATTGAAAAAAAAAAAAAAGGGGGGGGAGAGTGGGGCACCAAAACGAGAACGAACGGCTTGTAGAACTGGGATAATGATGTGGTCCCGCTTCTGAAATTCAGATATTTTATGTCCAATAATATTTTACCAGCAGGAGATAGAGACACACTGTAAATGAGGGATATGGCAGTTGTAGTTGTCAAAATATAAATGTTTTGGGGCACACTGGACAACATTTCCAAGGAGTTTTTTTATCATATCTGATTGGTGAGCTAAGTAATCATGACTGATATATTTCTGATTTAATAAGCACTTTAAGTATGATCAAAGCATACTATTAAAATATCTAATCTCGGCGGGGGGTTCCTGATGTTAAACAACTGCATGCAAACGTCATAGCCATGCTTTGCGATCTTGTCCTGCTACATGAACAGTTAAAACCGAGACAGATGCCACCTTTTTTTAGAGGTTGAAGCGTACTACATCCGATTATGTCTGACTAGTCACCAAAAACAAATCTTTTTTTCTCAATCCTCAAACTCTCCCTCGTTCTTCCAGTTCATAACTCTTATAGACTCAACGCGCAGATTTAATCCTGATTGAATTGAATGCTGCGTGGAAATTGAACATCTAAGGACGTAGCAGAGCACCTGCACGCTAGGTGAGTTTCTCTGAATCTACGAGGGCGCAGGATTCATTAAAGCTGAATTCAAGAGTAAAGGTGATTTATGAAACGGCATAGAGAGGTGCGCTTTGTGTTCTTCGGTGAATTTGTATAAGATCAAGACTCGGTATGCTTGTTCTTGAAACCATATCCATTACTCGTTAACTTTTGTTTGCCTGCTTTATAGTTGGAGCGTGATATGGTATGAGCAATATTAAAACGTAATTTTTTTTTTATGTTAGTGGAGAGATTTCATCTTTCACCGTTGGCTCACAGAATTATTTTCAAAGTGACACCTTTGGACTGCTTCCATTAAACGTTATCTGTTGTTTGCATTACATCCTCGTCTATCACTCTGCCTGTACTGACCAGACAGCAGCGGCCCACTGCAGGCACACAACAGCTCGTCTGTTCTGCTCTCTGCATGTGTGGTCCCCTCAAACCATGAGCCGGGACAAGACACTGAGAACAAGAGAATTCCGTTTTCTGTTGAAGTCTGCTCGGCTGCTTCGCATACGTTCCAATTGTTCTTCTTCTAATAGTGTCCTCTGCTGTTTGTTTGAAGCCCATTTCAAGTATGGCAGTTAATGATTTAACTTTGAGTTGAATATTTGTCAGATTTCAGTCTTCTTGGTTTCTAGGTGATTGGCGAAGATTCTGAGTTGCCCCGACTTTTTTGTATAATGTTCTACATGTTGTAGGAGTCACTCCCTGTGATCCCTTTATGATTTTGCATCCGGAGGGAAACCCCGTCCGCCATTGGACATCTTGACATCACATGGACGCTCCGTCACGTGTTCTTGGAGGCAATGGGAGGTGGGGGATGAGAAATACAGGGTGGGGTGATTGTGTGTGTGTGTGTGTGTGTGTGTGTGTGTGTGTGTGTGTGTGTGTGTAAAACTATAGACAGTAATACCCCACCAATAATTCACTGTCGCTCCTAAAAAGATCGACATTCAACCACCCAGGCCCACAAATCACCGGAGCCAAATTATGAGTTCGTTGGACTTCGCCAACGCGCTGTTTACCAAATACCAACAATCCACAATGAGCTGTGGACTGCTTTCAGCGGACACTTCAACTTCTCACTGTCCGTCTTCTTCTCCTTTTCCCGCCGTGTCTTCTTCGTGCGCCTTCGTGTCCAGAGGATATCGCCACCATTATGCATCCAGTGAGAGAGGCAGCAGCAGAGTCCAGTTTCCTCCCTCTTCTTCTTCTCCTCCCTCTTCCTCTTCTCCTTTATCATTTGGGTCTTCTCTTTCGGGACTAAACGGGGGTATTAGGGGTGTTGAGGCTACAGAAATATGCTCAGCAGGAGGTTATAACTCACTGGGAGTTCGGCCGTTGAGGTGCCCCGCAGAGCTGTTCCCACTCAATCGGACTCAGTTATGCTCGCTGGCTCCGAAGCTTCCTGAGCCGACCTCCAGGAGGCAGAGCAGCCCCGATCAAAGAAGGCTAAACCACGAGAGACTGCGTATTTACCCCTGGATGAAAAGCTCAGGTGAGGAGAGATGGGGATAGAAAGTTATGAGAGGTGATGAGGCGCCCTCCCCTCTCGTCAGCTGGGAACACAGGGAGGTGAACTAAGAAAGAGAACTGAGTGTGTGTGTGTGTCCTTGTTCGTTAAACGGTCTTTAAACTGTTGGCACGGTTGCGCAGCGGCCACTGTGGGTTGATGAACTATGCCTGTCAGGGTCTTTTTGCAACTATTTTACAGCACCCCTACCCACTCTGCAGTTCTTTTATGGCTCTGCCATAATGCCATAAAACCAGAATTTAAGACTTTATGAATATTCATGAGGTGATATTGTGTTTAAAAGGGGGGCAGGGTGGAGCTTTATTCTGACTGTTTGAAAATGAAGAAAAATAGTTTTCACCTGGCCGTCAGGAGTGGAATCATCACAGTCAGTGTTTGGCTCAGCTCACCTCATCCTTATGTTTCACTGTCTGCACAAACCAGTCCGCTGAAAGCCCATTGTGCTATTGTACTGTCACACAATAAGCTAACCACTATAAACACTATAAACTAGCAGATCTTTGAAGGCTTGCTCTTTCCCACGAACTGATCTGGCATGCCGACATCGAGCTGTATGCAAAATGGATACTGAGTCTCGAACTACAACAAAGATACCATGTTTTGTTTTTATAACTGGTAAAATTGAACATGTGATACAATATGGGATGTAGGTTAGGAATACTGTTGCGTAAAACCTCCGTAAAAGCGCTGAAGATATCTTTGCCCCACACAGTAAACAGTCACGTGGAATCATATAGGAGAGAAGTGAAAAATGTTAAAGCTTGCCTTGCCTCGCAGGTGAGAACCTGAAGGTTCTTCCTGCGCTTTTAAGTGGCACTATTATAAAGATGTATGGTCAAAGCTGTCATAAAAGGAAATCTTATAACCAAGTATTTGTTAAATAATTAATGTACACTTACTCTGTGCTTTACTTTATGTTTTTACGATAAGAAAAAAGCAAAGACAAGTTTCGTGTGTAGGGGACCCAGGTTTCACTATTATTTATTGTCACCATACAGTCCTCCTGTCCCACAGCCCCCGTGTGGGTGCTTATCTCACTGACAGCATAACAAAAAATTTGAAGTGTCTTTCATTTCAAGAGCTCCATAATGTATAAACATTAAACTGTAAAGAATGAAGAAATTATTTTGGAGTTTCACGTTTTCAGGCAGAAAAGTGAAAACAACGTGTGTCATATAGAATTATAAAAACTTAGTAATGGACAAATAAAATACTAGCCCACATATTGTGGCCTACAAATATAATTAGAATATTTTACCAAGACTAATTAAAAATCTTTTAAAAAAAGAAATGCTGGGAAATCACAGGCAGGCACTGCAGAGGCACTGCAAAATCCGTATTGTTGTTATTCCTAGTCTTCTCTATTTTTATTTAATGTGTATTGAGAGACCGAGTGTTCTGAGGTCGAATCAGCCAATCAATTTATAGATGTTGATTTAGATCCAGGCATCCGAAGATGACTGGACAGAGAAGACCCGGATGTTCCCGTTGATAGTGTTGATTAAGGAGACTGCTGGCCTCTCTCTTCGAATGTGTATGTGCGCACAAGCACACCAACAGACTTCTTTTCAATTACTTCGTTTTGGTTTCCCGTGTGTGTGTTTGCACCAGAGAGAGAGTAAGCAACAGCAAATCCCCTTGTTGTCACTGACTGCCAGAGAATTCCAAATCTGGCTCAAGAAAATCACTGCTGAGCAGAAAATATTACCAGCGAAAATGAATTTCACTCTCACTCTCACTCACACACACACACACACACACACACACACACACACACACACACACACACACACACACACACACACACACACACACACACACACACAAACTAGCAAAACATGTCTAGGTGCTGACAGTTACACATACTGATCTGTGGCACAAACCCAGAGGAGACTGCACACACTGAGATACTCGACAATATTCTTGGTGAGCCTTTAAGTGCAGGTTATCGACTTTCTCTTTAAGGACAATGAGAGCAATGTGTATGTAGGCATATATGTAAACAAATATGAGTTTATGTTTGTAATTACTCTCCTTCAATCATTATTAATTATTGTTATGGACTGTGAGTTAAGGGGAAAAAATACCATATAACGTGTATACGTGAAACAGGAGAAAACAGTGAGATATCCACTGACATGAATAAGAATAAACAGATAAACGCATGAACCAGCCAGTTATTACAATGTCCTCAAACACAAATAGCAGCTGCAAGGATGGAAGTAACTGGAAGTATTTTTTTAATTAAATGTATTGATTACATTCATAAATACATTCCCTGAAATGTGTATTTAATAATTACATCTAAAAAGGTGGAAAAACAAATAACCGTGGACAGGAAATAAACATCATATTCTCTTTTAGCATTTGAATGTGACAAGGTTGGTGTCTGTGTGTGTGAGAGAGAGAGAAGAGAAAGAAAGAAAGAACAACAAACCAAAAAAAAAAGAAAGAAAAGAAATTGAGGGCTTTTGGCTGAGTGAGTTGACATTCACAGTGGTGCAGTGTTGTCTCACAACAAGATGTCCCTGCGCTTGAATCTCCTCTAGGGACATTCGCCGTGATGCGTGCTCTCTGTGTCTTTCTCTTCAGATACTCTGTCATACTAAAACAGTGCATGGCATTATGCCATTTTAAATCGACCACAGGTGTGTGTGATCATGAATTGTTATATGTTATTTGTCTGTGTTACCTTGTCACAGATTAGCAGTATTTCCAAGCTATATCTGTCTTCTTGCCCTGTGAGACCTGGAAATCGAATAAGTGGAAGGAAATGGATGGAGTCAAGATTCTTTTACAAGCTCATAGACTGATTTTTACCCAAAAGATTTTATTTCCTAATTATATATAATTAGGAAATGAAATCACATCATGCATAATCACACACACACACACACACACACACACACACACACACACACACACACACACACACACACCTACCTTTCGTAAGTATGTATTTAATTTTTGCTTTTTGGTGAAATTTATACACACAGAAAGGAATGATGGCAAATCACAGACAGGCACTGCAAATCCTTTATTGTAATTTCTTAAATTTTGGTTTTGATATAGATTTTATGATTGCACATCTGTGATATATGATTCTTGTATAGGGCTTCGGAGCGTGATGTCACGGGGGTGGGCGTGGAAAGGATTTTGGCCCGATTCACCATTTTGGGGGTCTAAGCTAGGAGCGATAGCATAGCCATGGTTCGTACTTGCTGTGTGCTCGGCTGCAATGTTCGATCTTACGACCGGCACGGGAATAAGGTTGGATTGTCTTTTTATGCTTTCCCAACCTGGAAGCGACATGAGGCAGCTCGTGTATCGATGTTACCAAACGAAGGCGTCTAGCCTGGATAGCAGCTGTGAGATGAGCTGACGTGCAGCTCTCTTCCATCTCCAAATATCTGTTGGTGCTCCAGACATTTTCATTCCGGTAAGTTCTAAATATGTTCATATCTCTCTTTATAGCCTATTAGTTTCATTTTCGATGCGCTCTGAGCTCATAGCAAATTAGAACAAACATCCTACTGAGTGATTTTGCAGAACTACCGTCTATTTATAGAGTTGCTAATTATTTGGCATTATTGCAGCAAACCAGCCGATGAAATGGATGAAACATCATGACTGGTTTCCAGCGCTACACGAGGGACCTGCTTCAAACAAACCACCATGCCAATCAGATTACTTCTTCCATGTGAGGGTGAAGAGGTGACCCTTCTGGATAAGATGGTGAAGGTTTGCTGCGTTTGGCGAACAGTGTGATAATAAAACCAGAGAAGAATGAAACCTGCTCCTGTTAAATGTTCTTAAGTCTTGTGCTGTTATTTTTTCAAAAGATACAGTAAATAAAGTAATGTTAGTAGTGGGTGATATCATGTAAACACTCATGATTTGGTGTAAACATTTTGTCATTTGTAAACTGTAAATGACATGGATTCTACACTGTTACTGATGTGATGTTCTATAAAGTGGTTTTAATAAAAAAAAAAAAGGCAAAATAATTTAGTTTCTTTATTCAACTTTTGAACAGTGGGACTCAGTCAGTACATATTCAGTAAATGCAAATTATTTACACAGCAGTGCACTACAGGCATACATCTAGACCCCTAGATAAAACATGATGGCATTATAGCAGTGACAACTCCTCCACAGTAGCAGGTGGGGTTTTTCTTTTTTGAGGACGGCTCCTTTTACCTGTCACTACAGATGGTCTGTGTATGTTTTGATCAAGAGCCTTTTTTTGGGCAGCTGAAGAGAAGTCGTCTATCTTATGGCCAACCTCTGGGTGTATCTTGGTATTATTACCAGGCAAAACCCAGTATGCAGGTTCATCTGTAACAGTCCTTGTGCCACGGATCAACACTGTTCCGTCTACTTTAGACAGAAGAGCAGCGACGTGGGTGCAGGTCTCTGCGACTCCGGCCATACAGGTGCAGCGGGCGGCTTCAACCTTCCCTGTGATGCTCACAGTGACCCATGGCTGCAATGCTGGTTCATTCAGTCTTAGAGTGCAGCACCTGAAACACACACAGACAAAGTTCATTTAAAGACAAGAACTATGAGCCAAGGCCGACACAAATGTGTTTAATCTACTTTATCATAAATGTAACAAAGTGTTTAGAAAGTTAGCACATACATGTAATTTTTCATTTCTTTATGTGTCCATCTATAGAACGCTGCATGTTATAGTCTAAATCTGTCTGTTCTGTCAGAAACCTGCCTGCAGAAAATGAACCTAAAGTATGTAATGCAAGGATGTCATCACTTTAGAGATGGAGAAAGCATAAAGTGACAATTATGAATCACTTAATATGTTAAGGAGATTCTGCAGGTCATTAATCAAAGTATAAAACTAAAATAAAATGTATTTTTAGTGACACAAGATACAAATATGGAAGCAAGATGTATAATTAGAATTATTTATAATAAACATTAATAAATCATTGCAATTTCTTTAACCATAGAGAATAACTAAATCCTTCAGGACAGTGTCTCATCAATGCACTGAACTCACTATGTTATCCACCTAACAGTCTCCACATGTTCTCACTGTAATTTCCCCTCATGAATGAATTTATGCTGCAGTAATCTGAATGTTTGCAGGGAAATCAAACGCATTTCACTCGCTGTACTCGAGCTGACTTACCTTTGTTTGAATGACGACTTGTACGCGCTGACTCCACAGATAAGGTATGAAATATATCAGGCTACGTCAATAGCGGTTGGTCTTCAGGGTTTCTACTCCACGGCCGTATTTCATACGGGTCCACATTTCCAATGCACGCTATTTTCTGCAAGTACCGCCGCTTCGCCTCTGGACGCAATCGGTCTCTATACAGTCCATTCTCTTTTAAGCTGCTTTTAAGCATCTTGTAATCGTCGTTCCAACACAGTGTGTTTGATTTGATTCGTAGACCCCGAAAATGCCGCCGCGCTCCCACAATGCATTGCGGCGTGACGTCAACTCCGAAGCCCTATAGTGACAAGTACAACAGACAAAGATTCATGAGCTGTGCTTCCATGTCATACAGTCAATGTCATTTAGGCAGAATAAGAACACATTCATCAGAAGACCAGACATTCTGATTAAAAAAAAACTAACCTTTAATAGATTTTATCTATATATATTCACTAAAAGTATTTCATTGTCTTGAATGGTATTCAAGCTACAGCTGCAACTTTATTGGGTTCACCTACAATTCACATAGTAGAAGAAAACGTTTAGTCAATACAACTTTTATTTATTTTTTGTATGATCATTTTGGAAGAGATAGTTTTACTGTCAATATAAAGCGCCTTGAGGCGACTGTTGTGATTTGGCGCTATATAAATAAAATTGAATTGAATTGAATAGTTTGTTTTGAAGCTGTTACAGAACACATTACAATAAGGGGACTAGATTTGTCTAAAGGTTTTTCACAAAAATTATATTTTCAGTACATAAAAATACTCAGTCATCATTCCTAATGATAAATATATATTTGCCCCATTAATGATGTCTTTATAGACAATGATGTTGATACAGATTGTGATCCGTCCATCATGTGTAAATATTTTACAGGAACCATGTAAAATACCTTCTCGGTTGCTATACCTAGATTTTCACTGGGTTACACCTAAAAATGTCGTGCACTGTGATCCCAATTGAAAATCGTCCAGTACACAATAGATTTCCACTGATCTCTAAATGTCATGGGTGCAGTACAAGAAGCTTTCTTTTACTGCGATGTGCAGAGGAAATGCGCTTGGACGTTTTTGTGGCCGGCAAATGACCTTTGAGATTTAAAAATGTGACCTATTTTTTTTTTAACCTTCAGGCGATGTGTGACCTCATAAACACAGGAGGTCAATGCAGTTTCACGGATTCATGCATTTTTCACAAGAAGAGGCTTTTTTCTTTAGTTTTAAATTGAATTAACAGTTCTCTACCAACATTGCCATGTGCACGTGTCCGTTTACACTGACTGTATTAATTAGTTAAAAATTACACATCAGTAATCACAGTCAGACTGATTATGCCCGTTTCTCTAAATTCTTTCATTATTTTTGTAGGTGAAAAGGATAGAAGTATATCTCAGACAGGCAGAAGCTGAAACTACGCGTTTCCCCATCATTTAAAAGTTTTTCGGGTTTGCCAGAAAGTGGAGTCGAAAACTAACCGACGAGTCAACAAGCGTTTTTTAACCTACATCATATTTCCTAATCTTTCGAGGAAGATTTTGTTTTGAAAGAGAATGTGTTTTCTTCTGTCCAGTCTCTGACAGACGAAGAGGCCAACAGACGTACACGCGGCATCAAACCCTCGAGCTGGAGAAGGAGTTCCACTTCAACCGGTACCTAACGCGTAAACGGCGGATAGAGGTCGCGCACGCTCTCGGCCTCACAGAGAGACAGATCAAGATCTGGTTCCAAAATCGGAGGATGAAGTGGAAAAAGGAGAACATTGTGACGAAGAGCGGCGCCCCCACAGCAGTGAGTCGAGAAGAAGAGGAGGCGGTCGATGAGGAGGACTGATGTGTGACCATAGATTTTAAGAGATAAGAAAAATGTATCAGAATTTACAGGATAGGACCATTTTCAACAAAGAACTCTTCTGTTACAATTCAAGAATCCTAGACTCCTTCGTGTTATTACCTCAAGTGATTTGCGGCAGAAAGGCACGAGATGGTTGTTGATGCAATGACCAGCAGCACTTGTGACTTCTGTGGATTCGTGTTATATCTATTCCATGTGCAGTTATGTATGTATATATTTTTATGTTTGAAAAAGTCTGAGCCCATAAATCACAATCCAAGAGCTATACTAGCTTTTTGTTTCTGTTATTATTGTTCTTATTATCACTTCAGAGCGAAAGTAGGCAATCCTCTCCGCAATATTTTGATTTGTCCCCTCAATATTTAGCGGAAGAGGTTAATTTATATCCCCCCCCTCCCCCCATATTTTAATGCTACTAATAGATTAAAACAGTAAGATTTATTTTTTTAATGACTCAGCAGGTATTCTGCTTAATGGGAAAACTGTAGGAAGAATTGTCCGCGAGCAGTACTGCATTATACTCCTGTTTGTTTTTGTGTTATTTAGTGTCTGAAAGTTCTGTTTTACCTTATAAGACGTTGTTACCATAAATGTATAAAGATAGACCGAGACATTTCATATGAAACATTCATGTGGTAAGGTGCTCCAACAAATTTCGTTGCAGCAGAAGGCTGATTTTTATTTTAAATGATCGCGTTTTTAAAATAAAATTAAAATTAATCGACTGTTTGCACCAGTGCTTCCTTACTTAGTTGCTGTTAGTGCATATATATATATATATATATATATATATATATATATATATATATATATATATATATATATATATATATATATATATATATATATATATATATATATATATATATATATATACTGAGTAATTTTATATACTGAAAACATAATTCTAGTGACAAATATTTAGACAAATGAAGACTGAATATAATATTTTCCCCTAAACTTAATTTTTAACAGTCGCTTATTTTGAAAGATGTGCTTAGATATAATTGATGCTAGCACAGTATTCTTCGAGCCCTGTAAAACTAAAGGATGGAATTATAATGTAATAAAATACAAGATTTGGTATCTAGTGGGATCAAATATTTGTACAAAACGCAGTTGTTTTGTTTGTTTGCTTGATTTTAAAACAAACAACCAAACATTATTGACTATACATCGATCTATAACATTAATAAAGGCTAACGCTTTTTATTCATCACCATTTCAATATTTAAAAATCTTTTTTATGTTACTAAAGAAAAGGGTGTTATTTACAAAAACGTGCTTCAATAATCCAAGTCCTTTAGCATCAGCAGAAAATCTTTGTTACTTAAGATAAGAAAAAAATGGACTTTCTTGTGTTGTTGTTGTTCTTCGGCCAAAAATATCAAGTTTGCGCCTTTAGTATCATCAGACATTTCAAGGAGTGTTTGCCTTAAAAAGCCACCCAGTATCATAACATGAGTGTGTGTGTGTGTGTGTGTGTGTGTGTGGGGGGGGGGGTTGCATCCATGAAGAGGCCAAAAACTCCAATAAAGGCATCAGACGAATAAAGCAGATGGGAGGATGGACTAGTTCTTCGTCCTGCTCTATCTGCTCTATGCAGTTGTTTTGTTTTCAGTTAAAATTTAACTCGAGCTATTCAGATAGAGGAAGCATCGGATCCCCTTCTCCTGCTAACCAGACAGTGTGCTGGTTTGGAAAGGTCACACATGGGTCAGTGAGGGTTTAAAAGAAAATCTGAAATCTGCCAAACGTCGAGCCTGTAAATAGGACGCATCATACAGAGGATGACAGAGATAAATGCAGACCAACTTGACTAACAACACAGAAAATACTAATTCTGCTAATATTGGCGCTTTTGATCATATGGGATGTGGTTCCAGTCTGCTGTCAAAGCAAATTCGCTTATAAACTGGGTTTTAATATCAACGAAACCTAATTTAAACGTTTGAAAGGTCTTATATTCTTTGAAGAGATCTTCTTGTAGTAGATGCGGGGAATGGTTCGTCATACTGCAGCAATTTAGACTGCAACCTCTTTAAGATTCAGGAAGCGTTGGATTTGGACTTCTTTGTGGGAGAACAAGACCTGCATTACCAAATAAAATGATGCGTTCAAAGACTTTACGTCAGGTGTACTCCAGACACTCGTCGTTGAAATGAAGCTCTGATGTGCTTGAACATTTCCGATTTCTAACTGTATATCTGTAAAAACATTAATATACTTTCGCTGCAGTTTCTGGCTATCCTCGGCTTCGGGCCTGCAGGTTTTAAATGGTGACGCCTTGCCGCATTGCGAAACCACTTTTACTCACAACATTTCAAGCCGGGACAGGTACTACACTCCACTGCTGTTTTTTGTTGTTGTTGTTGTTGTTTGTCTAGGGATCTCTCATTTAACTCATTTTCACTTATACATTTCCACAGTAGGCTACGATACACTGCGTTCAATCCCTTGTGTCATAACACTTTAAACGCAAAGAATGACGTTTAAACTAATTCATTAATAATTAAAAAATGTCGCATAGGCGGCTTCAAAAGATGAGAGATTTCTGTTGATTCAGCTGATTCATATTTCAGCACCAGGGACGCAGACTTTACGTTCGTGCCACTTTCACAAAAGAAAACTTGTCTGTGTTTTGACACCAGGTCTTCTTACAACAGCAGAACACGGAATATTGGTGTTGTACTAAAAAAAATCTCAAATGCAGTATGGAAACAGAAACTTGTTTGCTCCACATTATTCCTCCTACCTTGTCTTTATATAGCTACATCTGGTTTCTGAAACATTTTGGGTCTAAATATTGTCACGTGTCGTTAATGAAAATATAATGCAAATATGACAGTGAAGATAATAAGGAAGCTCTGTCTAATTATCTAAAACGAACAAAAATCAAATAAATATAAAGCATGACATGAAAAATCCACAATAATGCGTGGCAAAATTCTTCACGCTCTCCAGTGCTTTGAAAGCTTTTAGCTTGCTTTTTAAGAAGCGGTCGATGAAGAAAATGGCGGCCTGGAGAATGAAATAAGAGAAGGAGCAGCTCGGTTCTAACAACACTCCATGAAGAAATGCAATAAATTCTTTGTTGTTTTATGAAAATTTACAACTTTGTGATACAAGTTTATGAGTGACCGCGCGCGGGGATTGGCCGACGGGCGGGTCATGTGGACGCGCTTAACGTGAACATGAACTTTTTATGATTTCCCAAGTGGCTATATTGCTGCAGCACTCCGCTCCGGCCCGAGCTGCCGCCTGTCCTTCCCTGCTCCTGCAAGGCTCCACTCGGAGTCCGACCACCGCCAGGAAATGAACACCCGGCTGTAATTAAACGAGCGAGTTAATGAGAATATTTGTTGTGACTGTGGAAACCGGCACGGCGAGACGCCGACAACAAGCCGCCCCTCCCCCTCCTGCTTCTTCTCTTCCTGCTTCGCTATGGCTTCTTGCTCCGTCTGGTCTCGTGCTGCTGCTGTCTATTCCAAATTGGCGGATCTGGATGAGGACAGTTCCGCTGTGATGAGACAAAGAAGGGGCGAGCAGTGGGACCCAACCCGGAGAAAGCATCCCGGAGATGCCCTCATGATTTACATTTTTAATTTCAATTTGACATTTGATTTGTCACTTGTCACTGCAAGGATGATGAAGACTACGGTGGTGGTTTGACGCCTGGGTGACAGCAGTCCCCCATCCCCAGTTCCTGCACTTCCTCAACATTACATCCACCTAATTACCACCCAGTGCAGGGCTGTCTCGTGCCATTCCAGACTGCCTGACTTGTTCGAACGCAAGGAAGTGACCGGCAGGTGTGTGGGCTCGTGACGGATTATCAACAAACGGTAAGAGCCGTCCACGCACGTTTAACGCAACCCTGCATGATGCGCATTGTTAAAGGAGCAGAGAAAATGAGTCAGCGCAGCTTTTCTCAATTCTGCAGCATCTAGTTGATTCATTTGTTTTTTGTTTTGTTTTGTTTGTTTTTTCTAAACGAAGCGTTGCTCCGCCATTTCAGAATAAACGGTTTCCTAGCTGGATCTATACAGATATATTGCTTAGTTTAAATAGTGGTATTAGCTGTCGAGGAGCCATCTATTGCTCGAAACTCGGCTGTTTGAGAACTGAAAGATTAGCTTCCAGCTTTTCCTCCAAAAGCTGCGCATTGTGTTTGCAGGAAGGAGGCAAATGTGCAAATGAAAAAGACTGGCTTTGATCTGATGGCTTTGGCAGAATTTGAAGTCCCTCATTTACTATGACTTTTAAAGATAAAAGCAACAGTTTTCTATTTTGGGGGTTTGCATCTGGCTGCAGGTGAATTGAAGATGAGCTTCTGGGGTTTTTGTCAGTGTTTTACTTCCAGCGTGTAGGTTTTTCTGTTTCGATTTTTTTTTTCATTAGATTGACAGCGCGAGTGTGTGTGTGTGTGTGTGTGTGTGTGTGTGTGTGTGTGTGTGTGTGTGTGTGTGTGTGAGAGAGAGAGAGAGGGAGAGAGAGAGAGAGAGAGATAGTTTACAAGCAAGGCATGTTTGTCTGTCTCACTTTTATGACTTTGGTTCCCTTCTCATTTCCTCCCTGGAGCAGACGTTTTTTTTTCTTTCCCTGCAATCACAACCCCACAGTCACAAACACACCTGTAGGTGTCATCTCCTTGGTCTCCAATTTGTTGCCGTCTCTAATATCAAATAGCCAGACTTTTCATCTCAGAGCGCGCGCACACACACACACACACACACACACTTGATCACAAGGACAAAAAAAGAAGATTTTATCTTTATTTTTACCCTTGTCTGACAAATCATCATCACCCAATGTTTAAAGCTTATGTGGTTTTTCTTATTGTAACATGTTATTTACTAACGCTCATATGTGCTCCTTGATATTCCTCCTCATACAAAACAGGGTCTGACTGATTATCTAAGAACATTGCAGGTCCGCAAACGGCTGTGGAAATTTTCGCTGGACAAATATACACTTTAACAACTTGTATTTTACCTTATAGTCATTTATTTGGTTGTTGTCAAATTATTCACAAACCACTCATAGAAATGTATGCACATGTATTTTTACAGTTAAACCACATTTCGAGTCGTTTCCAATTCCGCTTTGTAGATGAACAGCTAACACAATCATTCTTATGCAGGATGGTTTAAAACACACAGTAGACACAAGGATATGCCTAATAGTAAGCTGTAGCATGATGAACATATATCCTAGAATCAACAGTCTTGCTTTGTGAGAAATTCAGTATTGTCAATAAACACCAGTTCTTTAAGATAAAGTCACTGCCTCGTTTTAGGGATATATTGTGAGCCACATGCAATACGCCGTGCCGGACTTTCTAAAGCCACGATCACACTAAGTCGTGGCTACAGATCTGCGGCACTTTTCCAATTCTTTATTCCGTCTGTAGTGGTAAACGGAACATAAATCAATCGTGCATTCGTTAAGTTACGGGGTATGCTGAACGTGATAAGTAAAACAAACGCAAACATAGAACAGAGAAATAAAATGTATAATAAATTATGTATATATTTTTTAAATCTGTTTGCGATTAGAAGGCATTTCTATTGTAGGGCCTATCTTACAATATAAAGCGCCTTTATGAGACTGTTGTGAGTTGGCGTTGTATAGATAAAATTTAATTAAATTTGAAATTGAATTTCTTTTTGGTCCCAGGTACCATGAAACATTTGCTTTAAAAACATGACTTTACTGAAATGCATTGAGCATACTTATGGGTTTTAACAAACACGTATGCTAAAATATTTATATTTTTGTCGCAGATATCAATATAGTATTGAGGTTATTGAACAGAGAAAGACCACGCAGAATCTCAAATCAGCTATTGACACTCATTATTGTCAGCAGTGTAGTATTATTTTTATTATTATAATCATTGACTAGGTTTAGAACAGCAGTATGCGTGTGTGTTTATGTATGTGTGTGCATTAATAATCACGGACTCGAGAGATGTTTACGGTCTTATTTACCATATTTAGAAGTGTCATCTTTAGTTATACATTTTTCACATACTACAGATGTAGTTATATTTAACCGTCAAACAATTTGGATCATATACAGATGTTAATGTATGTCTTGAAATTCTGGAACTAAAATGGATAATTTAACACAAATATAATTGTTATATAATACTAAATGAAGACAGTAACATTTAGAGAGTGGTATATAAGGTACGAGCAATGTGTGTCTTTCTGTCTTGTGTTCTCTGTTTTGGTAGATAAGTTGAAGCCAATAGTCTGTTTTCCTGTAAAGCTGTGATCACACAGCTCTGGGAGCAACGGTTATAGACAGACACAATCCGGAGGCTGTTTGTGTTCGACGGCAGTCCTTACAATGAAGCTTCAGAGCAGCCCAGAGTCCGCACTTAACAAGACACTCTGGTGCCATCTAGTGTTCCGTTAACAACAATACCAAAGAGCACATAGACACATACACAGGTTCTTCTTTCTCAAGACTCGGAAACACAAGTTATACATCCCTGGGTCAGTGTCAATGCGATTTACAAAAACCATGCCCGCAATTTTACTTATGTATTACCTCTGGAAAAATAATACCAGGTCAACCCCAGCGAGTGGCACAAAAAGCTTTTGTGTGCTTTCACAAGAGTGTATGCTGAAGATTTTTTTTGTCTTTGATGTAGGGTTGGAAAGGTCGACTTGTAGCACTGAGGTAGAGAAACGGGTGTTTCTCTCCGTCCTGCTTTGTTGCCAAGGTTAGGCTGGGTGCTGTTACACTGCTGAATGAAACGTGGAGAAAACCGTGTGTGTACAAAATCCCAGAAGAATGCTGTGCTTGTGTGTGTGCGTGTTTGCGCGTGCGCACGAGCACTGGATGTGCTCAAGGAAAAGTAATTCTGGATGCAAAATTTATGCTGATTGGTCAGGAGGGCTGTTTCGGAATAGAGCGGCAAGCAGGGAATGTGAGTGCATGGGCTTCACCGTGTTCGTGTGTGTGTAAGCATATTAATTCGTCCTTGCTTTGTGGTTTTATCACTTGCGCTTATCTGTAAATCTGTTGTGCAGCCCCACTCAGATATATGTTTCCAGTTGTGAACGTGTGTGTAATCATCCGAAAGACCCTCATGGAGGGAAAACTATGGCGTTCTGTTTAATTTATGACTTTAGCATAGTCTCACTTTAAATTGAGTATTCAATTTCAGATCAGATACAACATTTGTTTTCGCTTCACCTATTTGTGGTCTGCGCAGCGGATAAATACCTCGACAGGATTTTCTGTGCAGTTAGAATAACGATTGCCAGGATGATAGTACCAGATAATAATAATAATAATAATAATAATTATTATTATTATTATTATTATTATTATTATTATTATTATTATTATTATTATTATTATTATTCGTCTGACCAAATAATGTCGAACAACACAGTTTGAATAATCAAGCTCGAGTCTTCTTATTTAGCCGAAAAATATGCGGCTCTTTCTGATGCTGCATTCACCCACCCGTTAAACTTTAACTGGTCCCGAGGCCTTTTGTGGCTGAGGGCTCGCGTCCACCGGTAATAGTCCAGTGAACTGACCTGGAGCGCGTGCTCACAGTACCCTGAAGGACGCGGCGAGTCGACTGGCGCTGCCTGGAAACGATTAATATATTAAACAAGAGAAAGTACTAGTCAGGCAGTTTTTTGGAGTTTGTCATTAACTGGTGCAGCAGAAGAGGTCTCTTTCTCTCTCACACACACCGAGCAAGAGAATTAGCAATAGAAGCTCTATGTATCTAAACTCTGAACACATGAACTTTTTATCTCCAAGCATCACAACTTCTGCAATCTTCTATACGATCCTAAGAGCGAAAGTATTCTACTTATATCAAAAAATGTCCCCGTTTTTCCTGACATGAGTAAAACCCATAAAATATCTAAATTAATGACATTATAACAGACCACCTACTTAAAATGTCTGCTCTGCCAGACAAGGACCAGTCTGATGCGCGCAGAGTTTTGAACTCCTTTTTGTAAATAACTCGTACTAAAATGACACATAAGAGTAATTTAGTAGGATAAGCAGTGAATTTTTAATTTCATAGACGGTTAATTATTTAACCCGTGAAATGCTATCGATCCTTTCACTGCCACGGCTGAAATAAACCACAGGTGAGCTGCACAGTGCTCGTTACTTGTGCGGAGAACAGCACATTTGTTCATCTGCTGTTTTGCTGCGGGCCTGTTTTTCAGTTCGTAGCCATTCCTCGGACTTTACAAGGAGTCATAAAAAGTCATAAAACCATAAAAGTCCTGAGTTCTCTCTTTCTCCTTCGCACATACCCCCCTTCCACACACACACACACACACACACACACACACACACACACACACACACACACACACACACACACACACACACACACGCAAAAGGTGAAAGGGACCCATAAAGCCATAAAGCAGCCGCCTGACTCTTTCAGCTTTAATTGTCGATAATCTCTGAAGTTTCCCGGATTCCTGGAGTTCCTTCAGCGCCTCTCGGCTGTTTACTCTGAAGCTGCACCATTAAATTTACTGTGCAGGAATACAGCAGGCTTAAAACGCATATCCGTTTAGAAAAAAGATGGGATTTGTAATTGTCATCCAACCAATTTTTAACGTGGGAGAATGTCCCAGAATATTAACTTTTTTCTTTCTTTGTTTTCTGATATAATCTAGACCATTCCATCTCTCTACAGTTTCTATTTATTTGTGTCATTATGATTCATATACTTAAAACAGATTTCGCTTCTTGTCATTACCCTGTTATTAGTGTTGGACCAGTGGTAAAAACTTAATAACTATATAGCTAATGACTGGAAGGCTGTTAGCCTACTGATTTTGGGGTGGTTAAAGCAGCTAACAGGCCATCCGAGGTAGCTTATGTTATTTGTGGTCTTTTAAGTCTCCCATTTTGTATTGTAGTTACTCAAATAAATAATTCGTTGAATTTCGGCACAAAGGTCTAGCACACCCAATGTCATGGTAATGCTCTCAGCAGCGTCGGTACACAGCCCCGTTCCCTTTTTTTCAATACTGGTGGACGGCAAGTTAAAGTTTGGTAGACTTCAATATCCCCGTCAACACAAGGAAATATCAGGCAGTAAAACGCAACAAAGCATAAGGTCACGTGACATAAAATGTGACTTCTTTACTAGCTTTAAAGCAGACTATGTCCTTCTGCTATTCCTTTATGTCCACCCCACTCCTCTCCCTGACACACACTCGCACAGGGACCAACCATCCGGTTCTCAAATAGCAAAATGTTTCCAAAGTTTAGGTCGTTTTTTTCTTTGCTCTGCTCTTTCGTGTCGTCTGCCACTCGCTTCTCCCAACTGCAATTGCATCTGCAATGACACATAAATATATGTCCACTTGCAACATGGAGGACAATGTCATCATGCAGTGTTGCCTATGAATATTTCCATGCAGTCACATGATATAAGATGATAAGATGATGATATTTCATGTTGATTTTCCAGCATTAGAACCAAACTACAAGTTCGTGAGATCTCCTCTGAAGTTATTCTTAAATGTTACATTAATCTATACTTTAAATAAACTGCTAATCTCTGCAAAAATTGTCATATAAAATACATAGATGCTTCGTAACAAAACTTTCGGTATGTTACTATACCAACACTTCAATTGGCTTGACAATATTCTTAGCTTAAGCAGAGCTGTACCTCGAATCAGGAAAAGCTATGATTCTGCCTTTATATTATTATTAGTATTATCATTATTATTATTTGTATTTTTCAAAGTTCTTTCTTCATATTTACTCTGTGGGCTGGTGCTGGTATAGGCCTACCACAGATATAACACCAAAGCCACAATCACGTTAATACCGTGCTAATGCAAATAGGCTGTATATATAATAATAGTATTACCGTCTTGTGTGTGTCCCAGGCTGTAGGCCATGCCTGTCCTGTCCCGACTGTTAGTGCTCATTAATGATTACACCACAGTCAGCTCCAACACAATGCTGTTGCTTCCCGTTCCCACAAAGTGGAGAGGAAACGGAGCGTCCTGCCAACAAGAGAGAGCGAGAGAGAGAGAGAGAGCGAGAGGTCAAAATAAAAGTTCAGAAGACAGATTCTCCATCAGTTTGTGTAATCCTGCATAGAACGCGCGGCTCGGGGATTAAATTTCATATTTGTCCTCCTACGACGAACAGTATTACTTTAAAACGAAGAGATGGGGGAACTGATGAAGTGGGGAGGTGAAGTAAAAGTAAAAATAGGCTTTGTCTCTATCGGTAGTCAAACTGTCTACAGTTTGGCCATTCAGACAAGTCAGAGCCTGTAGAGGAAGCACAGAAAGACACCGAGAGGGGGGGGGCGACTTATTTATGACTGCGGTTATTTTACGACCTCAGCGACACATATTCCGTTTGTGACCGCGAATGAAAAGCACGCCGAAATACCCCCACCCTCCACCCAGCTCGACCCTATTTATTCTCCTCTCTAATTTTGAAGAAGGAAAGGGAGGTTCTAATGTTTCTTTGCGAAAAGAGTGCAAAATGTGTCTGTGTAAATTTAGTTTTTATTATTCTAAGGGATGATAATAATAATTTGTGACACTAGTGTACCCATTAGCTATGTTTTTTTCTTTTACATTTATAATTATCGTTCTACATTTATAATTATCGTTCCATATAGTGTAAAACTGAGAAAAAAATATAATATAATTTTACAGTAGTAATGCAGTATGTTTTTTTTGTTAGTGGTAAAACTAACAAATCTATAATAACGGCGTTTTTTTATTCGAAGACTTCATTCTAATTGTTTTTTTTAAACAATGCAATATATTTCGGTTCAATATAAACATGGACGTGGCCATATATATATTGAAAGAGCTTCAGGCGCGTGGGTCTAATGAGTGTCAAGATGACGCTAAGAAAAAAAGCAGAAAGAAAAAATACTTCTTTTCTTTTTTTGTTTTACATTTCAGGCTAATCAGTGTCACCGGAGAAGAAAAAAGGAAAATAATAAATCACTGCACACATTGATCAGACCCAGCACCCTCTGGCACAGTATAGGAGTTACATTTTTCTGACTGAATAGTCTTATGGTACTCTTATAGCAGCATATGTATGTGTGGATATATATATATATGGATATATATGGATATATATATATATATATTTTTTTTTTTTTCTACATTTCTAACTATCAGATTATGTGCCGAAAATCCCTTCCAAATTACTAAATTAGTCTTCTGCTTTAGAAAATAGCAGCCTGCGATAGGAGTAGGACACACACACTGGCCGAAGAGGGGACATAAACTACCCAATCACCAGATATACCAATTGCAAATATACAACACTCCAATTACATGGCCCATATTATATAGTAGGCTGAATCTAATACTAGCATCACACACACTGCACCACACACAAGACGCGCGCACGTTCCCGGCTGTGATTTACGCTCCACAAATTCATTTTAATGCGGTCGGTATTATCTCCAAAGCGCCGGGAAACATATTTTATTATTCGGTTGCCTTCTCTCCCAACCCCAAGGGGAAAACGCGCATACGTGTGAGAACTGCTGGTTTTTATGGGTCCAACAACAGACGGAGGAAGACACACGGGGAGAGAAAAGAATCAATTTAACGCGTCGAGGATTCCGGTGTGATTGCGCAATGTCACCGGGAACAGAAGGAAGATTAGAAAGAGAGATTAGATACGAATTAAAAAGGAAAGAAAGGAAGAGAGCGTGTTTGTGTGTGGTGGTGGGGGTGTATTCGGTAGTTCCCAGACCTCCTCCTCTTCCTCTTCTTCTTCCTCTCCTACGAAAGGAAAACAGCGAACGAATGCCAGGCACAGACGCGTCCCATTGGTCAGTTCGAGGTCAGCTGGTGTCTGCCCTCCAACCCCCCACCCGATACCCCTTCTCGCCCCGTCCCGTGTTCTCCGATCGCATACACACACGGAGAGGTTCTCTCTGTTGCCCCCCACCCTCCACACGCCCCTCCGTCCCACACTGGCACTCAGCCCACCTAATACAACCCCCCCCCCTCCTCCCAATCTGCGATACACTAAGTGATAGCGGCAGCCCGTCGGACTGTCGGCTATAAAACACAACAAATCATAAAGTGCAGGCAGGGGAAGGCAGAGGAAGCAGGACGGGAGGGAGAACCGTTAGCTGCTAGCCGTTAGCCTCTGCCTACTCCTCCTCCTTCTCCTTCTTCATCGAGTGAACGTTGTTATTGTGTTTGTTTCGTCCCCTCCTGTCCTCCCCTCTCCTCTTCTCCTCTTTTCCGGCTTCTCCTCTTTTTCTTCTTTCTCCTGATGAATTCCTATTTTGTCAACTCCTCTTTCCCGGTGACGCTACCGGGAACGGGTGGAAGCGGGCAGGCGGCGGCAGCAGAGTCGTTTTTGGGTCAGATACCTCTCTACTCATCGGGATACGCCGCCGACCACCCGCTTAGGCACTACCCGGGGGCAGCAGCCGTTACCGCAGCTGTGGCATACAGCACCGGCGGACCCGGCGCACACCAGGACAAACCGTACCCGGCATCCACCTACTACCAGCAGGCGGCCAATGGAGCATATACCGGACACCGGGCGACAGCAGCAGCGGCGGGGGTCGGTGTTGGGGGCGCGACCGGAACCGGTGCCTGCGACTACGCCACGGCAGCGGCGGCAGCGGCGGCCGCAGCTGCAGCCACGAGTTTCTACAGGGATAAGGAACACCCGTGCGCTCTGGAGGAGCATCAGCTCGCGCTCAGTCAGGACGGCGTGCAGCGTAAAACAGAGTGCGTAGGGCTCAGTGCAAAGGGGCTTTTCGGAGAAACGATGGAAGACAAACAGTCGGCGTCAGTGCCCATTTATCCATGGATGCAGCGGATGAACGCCTGCAACGGTGAGTGTCTTCTTCTTCCTCTTCCTCTCTTTCTTGCATATTTTATGATCCCAGTCATAGAAATGACGTTTGTTTCCTCTGTCAGCCTCTGTTAGATTTCCTTTCCTTTTCCCCTCCTCCTGCCACAGAAGCTGCTTTATGATCCCCGTTTGTTGACCTGTCAGTCCGTCATGTGCGCTGTATTTTATTGTCCGTCATAAAACGGGTTTGTTTGCATTGCGGGTCCTTTTACTGTAGCCTGTGTGACCCGTGACGATGCTACCAAGTAAAGCAAAGTGTGGGGGAAAACAAGGAGCAGATAAAAAAAATTAATGATGTAGATATAGAGGAAATACAGAGATAAGTCTAAATATCCACACTCTATTAGTCATTCGTTTATTCAAATGTGTCTGAATAGTTCATCTCTTTTATTTTTGAAAACGCTTTTCCTCTCAGACATACTCTGCTTTGAGACATGACCAATAGGATGCGATAAATACTGTTTTGTTTTTGCTAACGTTTCTTTTCTGTGCTGATAAAGATATATCACATTTCCTGTTGCTATTATTGGTTTTGACCTTTTCTATCTTATCGTTTATTGAGCCTCCGCAGCGTAGACAGTGTTATTCACTGTTGATTCAAATCGTATATAGATATAGCCTAAAGTTTAAAGTGAAAGTGAGGCAAACCGTGGCGGAAATAATGTGAAATAGTTTCATTTAGTCGGCTCTCCTAAAAGTTTGTGCTTTTGCACTCTTGCATGATTTAACCTAAAGTGTTAAACACTGTCCTGTGCTGCAAACCATCCTTAAGAGAGAAAAACGGCCTGTTGAGGGTAGAATGAGTAATAGCAGATGATGCAGAGCTAGTGTTTTGTAAAGCCCTGCAGGACACTCCGAGTTATGACAGATGAGGTGGTAACATACTTCGCCGCAAATAAATATATATGGAGGAAAACAAAGAGCGCGTTATAAATGACAGTTAAAGGTGCAAATAGTAGCCAGAGAGAGGGGAGAGTTATTTATGGTCATTTGGATTTAGATATGAATAGCTTGTGGCATGCAATCCATGCTCTTACTTTCAAATCAATACATAAACTGAAGTTGCCTTAATTGCCTTATTAGTGAAGATCGGTGTATACACACCACAATGGGAATTTATTTTCTGAATTTACTGCTACTTACCATCAGCAACATTATATAACATAGTTATTCTCCGTGTTTCATAAACCATGAAGTTCAACTTTCCTGTAGAATGATTGTTATTGTTTTTATTAAACAAAATAAGAAATCCAAGTTTTCACTTTTCACAAAGCCAAAAATAATCCGCGGCTTCGCAGTCAGAGTAAGTAAACATTTTAGTAAAACAATGTTAAATTCACATTAAAACAGTGTCCTTAAGGGATGGCGCACATTGTTAGATGGCAGCCATCGTCTGCATTGTTCTTTAATGTGAACATTACTAATTCTTAATTTAAGCGGGGGCAAATAGCCTTGATAATACTAAACAGGCACTGTTGTGGAAACTTGTAGAATAGAATAGAATAGAATAGAATAGAATAGAATAGAATAGAATAGAATATGCATGTGATGAACTTTTCTGGTAACGTTTTCTTAACAGAATAGTTAACGCCTCAGTGTTGTTATCTTGGTTCAAATGTATCTGTCTCTTGCTTCTCAGGGACCTTCAGTAGCCCCGGGAGACGCGGTCGGCAGACGTACACCCGCTACCAGACGCTCGAGCTGGAGAAGGAGTTTCACTTCAACCGGTACCTCACGCGGCGACGTCGGATCGAGATTGCGCACGCGCTGTGCCTCACGGAGCGACAGATTAAAATATGGTTCCAGAACCGGAGGATGAAGTGGAAGAAGGAGAACAAGCTGATCAACTCCTCTTCTACATCCTCTTCTTCTTCCTCTACGGCGAACGGTGCAGATGAAGAGGAGAAACGGACTGAGTAAAACAGGACCAAAAATAAACTAATGTAAGACACGTAAAAGGAAGGGCAGAATAAAAGAGAAGACATGCTGATTAATCTCATGCCTCCAAGTTTTTCAAGAGCACCCCCCGCATTTTTTTCTCTCTCTCTCTGTTGTTTTTCTTTCTTTCTTTCTTTTCCTCACCTGAGCAGTGGTGAAACAACGGAATGGGGGGGATTTATTTTTATCCCTCTTACATCAACTCTTTCTGTAGGCTGTACTTGAGTGGTCTTATATTTGGTAATAATTTGTAAAACACTCTATAGCAAGGGTTATGTAACTGTGGAAAGGGACAGATACGATAAAACCTGGGAGGGGAAAGGAACATGGCGTTAAATTAAAGAATACAATAGATGAATGAACACTTTTTTTAAAGGCCACCAACACAAGGCCACAAGTAGTTTTGAAACACAATTTATTGCTGCATTCCGCCTACCGATTTTTTTACTGTACTTTTTTATGGCTATGCATATTTAATTTATTTCATTTTATTTTTTATTCTTTCAAAGACATCATGTAAGGCACTTGTTTTAGGGTTTACAACTTGTTTTGGGGGCTTTAGAACTTGACTTCCGGCTGTTTCCTTCCCGATTTTGTTTCTTATTATTTGTAAATGTGTGTAGCCTTTAATACCTTTAAGTACACGTGCAAGTATGCTCTGCATATACACGAAGGGAGGAAAAACTATTGGAGGTATGTATGTCTTATGGTGTTCATATTTAAACTGTACAGAAATAAGCAAGGGAAAAACACCTTGTATGGTGAAAATAATGTAACTACGGTTGAGGGGAATTTTTCAATATCGGGAAACCTGTTGAAGCTTTGGGTGGGGTTGCGGTTGTTAACCTACTGATGATATTCGCCAAACTACCTAAAACATTCAGGAAAGTGTATATTTTATCGATTTTTACATGTTTTGGTTATGTGTTATTGTCAAGTAATCACATATACTACCTATGACAAATGTTTAATAAAATGTAAAGGAATTTATGGAGAAAGGTTATTTTTATAACGGGGATAGGGTGTGTTTGTGTGTGTCTTGGGGCATGAAATGAATTTTCATTTATTCTAACATTAATTAACGCGCAGTAAAGGTTAGTCAAACTCAACATTACTGGATTTGAGATTGGTTTATTTTATGATTTAGAGGACAACTTTAACACGCTTGAGCCTTTTAGCCTCTTACTGGTGTTAAACGCGAGGCTGCGGCCAAACAGGCGCACGCGACGATCTGGAAGGAAAGCGACGAGGAGAGTGAGCTGCTGATGGCGGGCTCAAACTAAATGATGACCAGAGCGAGGCAGAGAAAGTTGACCTCTCCTCGAGCCCTGCAGCCAGACACGTTACACATAGACACACACTTCACGCAGACAAAGTGGACAATGTCCTCGTGACCTTTTAACTCTACTTGTCCCCTGAGTGACCGGCGCGTTGTATCCATCTTGGAAGTTTCACTGATGCGGGTGCAAACACACACACACACACACACACACACACACACACACACACACACACACACACACACACACACCACTGCACATTAGCTTATCTCATGAAACATGAAAACCATAAAGACAAATATGGTCTAAATCAGAGTTACTTTAGAATGATTTCATTTGCCGGCTTTTCATTCGGAACATTCAAGATATATTTCTGAATTTTCCAGTTATGGGTATAATAACACACATAATAAGCATAACAGAGAACAGATATTTATTTATTTATTATTTGACGGTCTTAAGTCATACCAAGCAAGTGCTGTTATTATAGCATGTATCTAACGAATACACATTTTAAGTTTAGAAAAAAAAATCCTGTTGGAATACTACCAAGACAAAGATGGCATAAGCTGGTAGTAAATAATTAATAAGCACACCTAGAAAAACCAGCCTCGCCACTGTGCGAGGCGAAGAACTAAAGCTTTCACATGATTTAATTAATGATACTTTTAGTTATGTTATGTTTGAATTTAATACTTTGAGAGACAAATTGAGAATATAGTGAGACTCGCAATGAAATGACCTCAAGAGAAAATCTATTAAAGCGTATTCTGCAGCACAGACATATTCAGTGTACGTTGGTTTCTTTTTGTGTTGTGGATATGACTCGATTGGCGATTTCGTTCCCATTTTGAATCAGTTGTATGACTACGTGCTGGCAGATGTTCTATGTTAAACACAGTGGAAATGGTTTTACTGTGAATCAGGGGGGCTCGTCTTTACATATTGCACATACGTGCTTGGTGTTTAACATATTTTAAGGAGAGAAAAACGAAGAGGAAATGTTTCATGTTGTTTTGTTCTTTCTATCTCTACTGAAAGCTGTTCTCTACTGAAAGTCTCAATTTTGAAGAAGAAAAATTGTTTGTTCGTTTTTTGTTTATTTGTCTGTTTAAGACAACTGAACATTAGTTAGAAAGAGTTTGTCTTAGACCACAATCTATAATTGGTTAAAATATCAAAATCTCCAAAAATGAAGCATATTGAAATCTGCGTGGCTCTTTGAATGAGATTATTAGAATAAAAGGAACTGCATCTGTGCGCAGGCACTGGTTGCAAAATGTGCTCTAATCTGGGCTCATACCTTAAATTCTGACCCTCCTTTATTCTTACTCAGAATGCGACAAATTCAATATAACATAAAGTAAACGCAAAACATGTGCAGCTGAAGAGATAGGTAGGTTGAGCGAAAGAAAAGAGATGGATGGATGGATGGATGGACGGACGGACGGACAGATAGTTTTATTCTATGCTAAAACTGAATTATGATTGTCTTCAAACTGGCCTTATTGAAATATTTAAATGTTTTTCGTTCAGTGAGCTCTTTCATGGAACAAATTCAGCGCGATTGTGCTGATCTATAAATACCAAAGGCAGTGTGCTGAGAGGAGTGTGACAGCTGGGTCTTTTGTGGCTTTAAACCCCATGTTGCTGTTATGTGTGCTTGCCCGTGTGTTTTAAATGTGCCTGCTACTTTGTAATATTCAAGATGAATCCCATTCCAACTGCTGGTTTCTTTAGCCGAGACTCTGAAATGTGGCCTGCAAACTGCACACATTTCCCCACTGAGCACATCCATTTGTATCATTTCACACATACACACAAAGCTCTGGAATTCTTCATCTGTCGCCTGTTCTAGCTGCTGTGCCGGAGTTACAACAAAGCGTGTACACCCGAGTGCACACTGAGGCCTACTTCAAACACGCAAACGCTTAGACACACACAAGCACTCCCGCGGCTGAAATGCACCCAAACCCGGGAATCAACAAATCATAAATCAGCAGATTTCCATCCAGTGTGGACGTCACAGATCAGGTTTAACATTCCTCGTCTGCAGCTGCAAAGAAGGCTTGCAGTAAGAAAGAAAGAATGTACAGTCGCAGGCCAGTCGAATTGTCATAACTCAAACATTTTTTGTAGTGTTGACTGTTTAGTTTGGTCTGTGATGTATTTATTTATTTATTTGTTTGTTTATTTTTGCCTAATTTTTGTGATATTTTGCACTATATTTCCTACTGGTGTTTTGTACCTGTGCCGGAAGTTGAGGTACAAACAATTAGTGCAGCAAGTCGAAACACTGCATAACACAAAAAAAAACACGTGTATTTTATCGGTGAGACCGCTTTTTGGTAGAACTCCGGGATAAATATCAACAGCTATCAGATGTATGTGGAGAAAGGCTAGTTACTATTTTTTTTACCATGGTGTTCATTATTAACGTTTGATTTTACGGTTCTTACGGCTCTTAATTGTGAGACTAAGCAAAAGGTCCATTAACAGAGCTGAGTGATGAACAAACACACACACAATGTTTTTTTTTTTATAGCATGGATATGTCATGGACTCTTGTGTGTCCTTTCTCCCTTAACACTTCTTTCTGTACAATAAATTATATCTGCAGTAGGTGGCGCTCTGAGCTCACCCCCGACACCTCTAGCAATAAAGAGAGAGAGAGAGACGGAGAGAAAGAGAGGGAAAGCTTCCCCCGCCCAATCTTTATCATTTGAAACCTCAGAGCATAAATTACCTCTCTAAAGTCATCGGCGAGAATTTACGACTGGTCAACAAAAGCACGTGACCGTCCCCCTCCTCCTTCCTCACTACGTGTGTGTCTCTCTCTCCTCCCTCGCCTCACCCCTCACCTCCCCCATCACACACACACACCCCTCCATCCAACACACACACACCACCCCACCCCCATATTTGGACGGCGCATACATAGCTAAAAACGAAGTACAGTGCAACGCCATAATTCACTAATACATCATAAATCGTTGAAAGTACCAGCGTTATAACGACCCAGAGAAATCTAACAAATCAAGCGCCCCTTAGTACTCAACTATAAACCTGCAAGTCTCTAAAACAACCTAAATGAGCTCTTATTTTGTAAACTCGTTCTCGGGGCGCTACCCAAATGGCCCCGAATATCAACTGCTAAATTATGGAGGCAGCAGCGGCGCAATGAACGGCGGGACGTACAGGGATTCTTCCTCCGCCACCATGCACCCTGCGACGGGCTCTTACGGCTACAGCTACAATGGCATGGACCTGACCGTCACTAACCGGGGAGGGGGAACCAACAGTACCGCCAACGCTGGAGGACACTTCGGGGGCGGCTCAGTTGGTGGGGACTCGCGGGGTTTCGGCTCCCCGGCCCCGGACAGGGGGTTCAGACAACCATCTAGCTGCTCCCTCGCCTCTGCGGCGGACTCCCTGCTGTCACCCGGCAACGAAAGCACAAAACTGGGCGCCCGGAGTTCGTCTCCTCGCTCGGATCAAGCAGGAAGCGGTAATCTCAGCTCACCAAACCTGTCCTCCGCCTCCTCCACCGGCGGTGGCGGCACAGTGCAGCGTTTCACCGAGCTGGATGACGCGTCACCAGAGATCGAGGACTTGCAGCATAACCGGGACACCAGTCACGCCAGCAATCCGCCACCCAGGACCGGGCATAAGCAGGAGGGCGGTCCGACGGGATCAGCCGCTGGCAACACTGGCAGTGAGGCGCAGACACCACAGATATTCCCCTGGATGAGAAAGCTACACATTAGTCATGGTACACATTGCTCTTGTGTTTACAACTTATTTTCCATGTATCCTAGAAGTTTCGGGCGATAACATTCATATGACTGGTTCAGCAGAATAGCCTCCGTGTTGACACATGGGACTGGTAACAGTTCAGTGCTTGTTGTACCTATATCGGGGCTTCTTAAAATGCACATTAATGATTGTGCAGAATTATTGCTGCTTTGATCTGTGTAAAGTGGATGCTCGAGAACAGCAGGAAGATACCCAATTAGCCACGGTTCTTCGTTTTTCTCTGCACCTTACCAGACTTTTTTCTACTGCGTCAATTTCATATTTTCGTGTGGCAGTCAGAAATCAGTTGTCAAGATTATGAATCTCAAATGAATGGCATTTAATCGTGCGCATTGTGTTAATATTGATGCTTTCATTTTAAATTATGTATTCGTGTTTTAAATACTGATATGAAGATCTAAAAAAATCGAAGCAGTACACCCCAGAAAACGTCTTAGTAGAAAATTCCCATTACATTTTCGTGTTTTAGAAATCAGGAACGCCGGACAATTGCCCCTTCTGTCTCCTCTTTTTTATTTTAGCAAATTCCACAAAAGCGTCATAAATCTGTCAGGGGAGAGACGAAGGGAAGAAAAACTCAACAGGGCTGGGAAGCTGCAGACAGAGCCGGGCAAAGAAAGAAAAAAAGAAGCAGAAAGTGAGGCCAGGAAGGCTTTGGAAGCGGCTTGCTCCTTTGAAAAGTGAAGCTTTATTACGGATGGGAACTTTATTAAAAAGGTGAGGTAGAGGACGGGGCAATAAAACCCTGAAGGGTGTAAAAAAA
>NC_140599.1:6620799-6788299 GCF_057381915.1 Diplotaxodon limnothrissa | reverse complement strand
GTACATTTGTTTTATTTGTGACACGGAAAATCGTAGTTTAAACCTTTAGTTGGTGAACACCAGTACAATTTTATCAAGAAATATACAAGCTGGTCGTGTTGTGAGTAAACTAGGAGAAGAGTGGTAACTGTATAGCTCTTTTTCCGACCCTCCAAATCAAGCTCTTCTTCTGTCTAGAGTGGGACTGAAGCTGTCACACGAGCCATCCTCTGCCCCGTGCACGCACTCACCCTGTTGCTTTGAGCCATCGTGTAAATTGTTTAACTGAAGCTCAAATTTCGATACATATCAAGTCCAAGCTTGTTTCTATCAGTTCTTTTTTTTTTTTTTGAGAGGTCAGTGTCCACTGGTCTAGATCGCCATGGCGTCAGCGACGCCATAATAACTCCATAAAATGAACAGATTTCTTCATTGAAGACGGTGACAACATGAGGAAGATGATTCCCAGGCACAAGAGAAAATGCTGTCTGCTAAAAAAATTCATATCTGTTTAGAGTTATTATTACGCTTAATAGAAACATGTCACATTAAGAAACCATAATTTGGAATAAAGCAGAACAAGGCCAAGATACGCTGTTTATGTTCTGACAAAATGTAATCTGTTCACAGAAGGATTTTTTATGCTGTAGTTTGATTTTTTTTATTTTTAAGCAGTTATTTTGTCTGCTTTTTCAATCTAATAAAACCTCTCAAAGGAAGTATTCTCCACTCTGTTTTACAAAGTGTTTTGCAGTGGAAGTAAACCTGAACTAAACCTATTCTTACAATATTTATACATACAAGGCTCCTTCAAGTACGAGCCTATTTCTCCTACCTACCACCACCACAGAGTTAATCCTGTGGCCTCTGTGCTGCTCTAATAAGAGAGGAGAATTCCACTTTTCGGAAGTCCCTCTCTCCGCTCAAACTCTCATTTATTATGTTCACTTTACATGCGAAGTAAGTCCGGCTGGCTGGTTGGCCCGATGTATTTTCAGTCTGGGGATTCCTGGCGCTGCCCTTCGCCATCGCAATGATTTTTCACGAGCGTCACAAGAATGTTATTTAAAGTCATGTTTGGGATGCCATAAATTATTGAAGCACCGGTTGAGGGAGGAAGACTGGGATAGGGGAGTGAAGCAAGAAGGCTCTTTCCCTCACTGTAAACGTTTATCTGATAAAACAAATGAATTCCTTTTTTAATTAAAAAATGTAGTTGATTAATTACCTTAAAATAATAGAATGTTTCCCAAAATCGCAATGGTTTTTATTTCAAGCCATTTTTAGTTTGTGGCGCAGTTAAGCACAGTCGAACGTAATTCCAAAAACAGAGAAATAAGGAAGATTTTTTATTTTTAAAAGAATTTTATTTAAATGTAATGTAATGTAATTTAATGTAGGTCCGTTTTATTTTGTTTTATTTATTATTATTATTATTATTATTATTATTATTATTATTATTATTATTATTATTATTATTATGTTCCTCCTTTTTCCGTTGGTTTATAAATACATACACACGAGCGTTTAGGGAGCGGCCTAGGTCCTTGAGGAAGTTTCAGTTCGGTAAACAGGAAGGCAAAAAAACCCTCCCTATTTCATTTTTCATCAATTTCCTCCTTTTAGTGATGATGCAGGAACACCTCCCTTTAGCACCAAGAGCCTACACTCTCCCTATAGCTCCATAACCTGTACACACGCAGGGACAGGACATGACACGCGTGACACAAAGTAGTTCCTTTTCTTGTCCGGGTAAGCGAGAGAGGCTATGACATGGGAAGGCGCAGCAATGGCTTTGTATGGGCTCCTTTGTTTTTGGTGTGTGTGTGTGTGTGTGTTTCCCGTTTATGTACACAGGGCAGCTCCAGTGTACAGACGCGCTTCTTTTCAGTATTATGTGTAATATGTGTATTATGTGTAGAGACTTGCTGCTCCTTTGAACCTGTCCAAACTGTCAAAAGGCGCTGAGTTTGGCTTTACAGCCTGTGTGTTGGTGATGATGAGTGAGGTGAGTAACTAATGCGATCGGCCCTTTTTCTCCTTCCCATTGCGCTGCAAAGGTGTGTGTGTGTCTGTGTGAGAGCGGCTGCTTTGTGTAGGAGTAAGTGGGGTGTGTTTTGCTGTGTTTGGTAGATTTATTGGAAGGGCATGAGAGAGCTATGTATATGTGTGTGTGTGTGTGTGTGGGGGGGGGGGGGGGGGGGGGGGGGGCTGAGCATGGGAAAATATTCAAATTGTGAAGAAATCACTGACTTGTGAGACAAAGTTATAAAATAAATAACTGAAAGAAAAACAAAAACAACAAAATCCAACTGCCAACCTTTGCCCATTTTCCGCAAATCCCTGTGTCTTTTCTTCCCTCGTGTCACTTGGTGTGATTGCGCTGCATTTAAATAGGCATTTGCGGCCTTAATATCTTCAGCATAGTCTTGGGGTGAACCACGCGGCCAAGCCTCATGAATAATGCATACCAAGAAGTCACCGCCAGGTCAGCAGAGCCTGTCTGCTGACCTGGCTCTACTCTGGAGGAAGAAAGGCTTGCAGGTCAGCGTTAACAACCCCCCCCCCCCCCCCCCCCCCCTCTTTACAGAATTCAAGTGTATGTATATTTACCTCACCAACATAGTGGGCGGGTGGAATGAACAGGTGGTTGCTTTAAAGTGTTCTCCATTTTGATGGTAAAAAAGGGAAATTTGCCTAAGCCAAACGTCAAACTTCGACAATTTCAGGCAGAGCACTGGGCAAATAGACAGTTCAATTAACCCACCACCAAAAGGTTGACTATTAAACACACTACCAATAATACAATAGCCATAAAACCAGCGCTCATTTTGGATTTAAAGTTGCTAATTGAAAATAGCCTGTCTAAGTCACTGAAAGGCACCTACAATCAGCGCTGGATGCTGGGAATAAACAGAAAGATGCTCTCACTGACTTCCTAAGTGTTTGCACTAAAAAGGCCTTTATTAGTGGCCCTTTGTGCAATTTGAATAAAGCCCGGGTAACACCAGAACGGACTTGTTTGGCAATGGGTTATGAGAAAGTTCAGGTTATGTCAATATTTGTTCTTTTCAAATATATAATTTAATTTTGTTAAAGTTTTATGTATAGAAGTTGCGATCATTTTAGATAGTTCAGTCACATAATAGTTATCATAATGGAGAAGTATGCATTTAAATAACAGCAGATAGGAAGTAGCTTATAATAACATGCAACATATGTATAATGAAGGAAATATACACATTAACTTGTTGCAACAATCAGTGTGTCACCATCAAGCGTTTTGCCATCACAATGGCGTTTTGCCATTCCAATAATTACTGTGCCTTCTGTGCTAATTCATATTTTTAGAGCGCTTTGGGTGGTGGTGAGGTTGTACTCTTCTTTCTATTTACCTCCATTCTGTGGTTTCAACATGCCTGGGGAGGTCATATTTTTTCCTGAGAATGCAGCTCTCTTGCGCCGCCACCAGAGCCCGCTTTAGACCACTAGGAGGACGAGAATGAGCTCAAAAGACCCCCACGTGCCCTGCCCTGCTCTGCCTGTACCTCCCTCCCTCCCAGCACGTGCATCCCTTTGAATCCTAACTGACGATAACCTGCAACAACCTCCCGTCTATCTCTCTCTCAGTTAAAATACACAACTGTCAGAGCGGTCGCGCTTCTCTGAAGCTGATTGATGGTGATTGTATAAAAACACACAAGTAGCCTGTGCCATTAAGTGTAAGGTTCAAAAAGTAAGATAAAAAAAATGTCATTTAAGCACTTAATTATCATTTCCTTTAAACTGCATTGCTAAGTAGCAGCAGACTCAGGTAAAAACACAAAACCAGGCAACATTCAGTCCAGCAAGCAAGTTATTATAGCCTTTAGCTACTATAGGTTTCCTCCGTCTTATTCCGGCCCAGGGCAAAGACGAGGAGTCTTATTATCAAGAGAAAAACATAACTGGATGTCCGAGCTACTACCCAGCCTGCAGAGACAGGGTCACTGAGTTGAAGGGTCAAAAGTTCACCGTCTTGCGTGAGTTCCGCCCTCGTCTCTACTCACTCACTCCATCCTGGACCAATTGCTGTATGTCAAAGGCAAAAACGGAGGAGGGAGGGAGTCAGAGTAGCCGAGGTTGGGAAGGGGGTACGGATGAGAGAAATGATAGCAGGAGGCAAAGGAGAGGCGAAGGCCTGACCTTGCCTTCTCTTCCCCAGTAATAACAGCAAAGCTCCTCCTGCAACAATAATGTGCGGGCGGGTAGAGAAAATGGAGGAGTCAAGGTGGTGGGAGGGGAGGAGGTAAATGGATGTCTGGGGGGATTACAGGTGTTTGGTACACATTTTGTTCACACCAGCTAGAGTTTGTTTCAAGTATTCACGTTATTTTTTTCTTCTTTTTTTACACCCTTATACTGAGATGAATTACCCTTAATACCGTTTGCAATAAATTTAAAGATTTCTGAATATTTGGCACACGCGTGCATGCGCGCGCTCACTTGCATAACTAAATATATGTGGTCTTCAAGCAGGGGTTTTATATTTGATACTAAGACATGTTGATGTGTGTTTGAGGATGCAAGTTTAGTAAAGCAGAGCTCTTCCTCTCCGGAGTCTTATAGGCACAGCCCCGTAAAAAACCCAAAAAAACAATCAAACTCTTATCTCGCTCTACATCCAAAAAAATATTACTCCCCTTATCTGATTTTTCCTTTGCGAGATTAACGTCCTGTACCGTTTGCTTGGATTTCCCCCACACGTCTTTTTCATTTTCTCATTCTTTCTTTCCGGTGCTGCTAATAATAACAGCAATAATAATAATATAAAATGAACTAAAGTTGTTATAGAAAATCTAGGGAAATTTAATAATTGTTGCAGTGTTACATTCGGATATTCGTCCAACTCGGGAGATGCTGCTCAATCATTTCTCATAATCTAATAAATTTAACCTTAAAGATGATGATTAGAAGTAATCTTAAACTGAACCTTTTCTCTTAGAACAGGGCAGTGTAGAGAGGGAAAGGATTTGGACTCTTGGAACAGCTGATTTTCTCAATAAATTAAAGAATAAACAATGAATCAACTTTGGCATAAAACAGGCTGACTTTTCGTCTTTTCCACCAGTACACATACGCACATCCTCCGAAGGTAATGGGGGAATAACTCAGTTCAAAAATGTTGCGTTTCTCTGGGTTCATCCAGAGTTCACCTCATTAATTCAGTGTATGTCGCAGCCCACGCGCCTGTCTGCCTATAGCAGAACGGTTTTAATAATCTAGCTTCCCCATTTGCCCGTCTATAAGTACCAGTTTCTTTGCCTTGGTCCTTATCTATCCAGATACATACGAAAATATAACCCAAACTGAACAGGTACCGAACAGAAACCTACATTCTACCGATAAAAATTTTCAAATTTAAGCGCTCTGTGGACATGTGGCTGCAGTGAACTCGATAAGAATCTATTGGCGGTTTGCAGAGCGTAATAATATCAACATAAATCCACCTGATACCCATGTCCGCAGGTTCCAAGACCGTTGAGCACAATACAAGCATCTGTTTATACGAACCCCGCTACAGTGCACTGCATTTGTTTGGACAAAATATTCTTTTACAACTCTCTGAAGAGGCGGTGTCGTTATACGATCTGGGTCCACATGACACCGTGCACTATTTATATCTATGCAACAAAAGGAAAAGGAGAAATGATCCTGGAAGAAAAGACTGTGTGTGTGTGTGTGTGTGTGTGTGTGTGTGTGTGTGTGTGTGTGTGTGTGTGTGTGTGAGAGAGAGAGAGAGAGAGAGAGAGAGAGAGAGAGAGAGAGAGAGAGAGAGAGAGAGAGCCCCTTCTTCCTCCACATGTACTGGCCATTTTTCTTCGAATTAATGACTCCAACTCAATTTAGTATGACAGAGAGAGAGGAGGAGAAGAAAGACAGAAAGAGGGGATGAGGCACAGAAAGGAGTGGAAGAGAGGTGGAAATGGCAGAAGAAAGGGTGGGGAAAGGGGAGGGAGTGGGAGAGTGAGAAAGAGAGGGAGAGGCTTGGCTTTGCTCGGGGTGAACGGGAGGTCAGCGCGTCTCACCAATATTAAAATGTGTACCGGGGACGCGGGGTGACACGCCTCGCCCGTTAAACAAAGAGTGTGCCAAACTGGCAGATTAATTTGAAAACTTGAGTTCATGCACACGCACACAACACTTAATGCCTTAAAGAGCCCACAGTCTTCACAGAAGCCCTGCTCTCGCGCTCTCTCAGCCCCAAACAGCTCCCCGTAGGACCGGAAAACACGGGGAACGGCCACCGGTGATGGGGGAAAGAAGAGTGCTTTATCACTGAACATTTTTAGCGCTTGGCTGTGATGTCGCAGGGTGAAGCTTTGCCGTTGTTTGCGCTGGATTGTCGCCATTACACTGGCCCTTGCTCTAACACTATCACCGCATTTAGGCACGGATTGTGAACCGTGCTGGTCTGACAGATCCTTGTTTACTCTCACCACAGGGTCTATCTCTGCCCGTGTGCCGGCACGCTCGTGAGCGACAAGGACTTTTTTCCTTTTTCGAAGAGGTCAAAAACATCTGTGGCGTCGAAAGAGAGGAAAGAGCGAGAGAGAGAAAAGGGAGACTGAGGTGTGAAAGCTGAATTAGGAGGGAGGCTTCGCAGTACGGAGGGAAAAAACGTGGAACGCAGCTGCCGAATTATTGCAGATGTAAAGAAGAAGAAGATAATGATAACATAAAAAAAAATGGTTGAGCTTAACGTGACGACGCTAGAACGGAAAGGAGGATCCGCGAGCTTCAGAAGAGTGAGTACAAATCGCGCTGTAGAAGAACAAGCTGCCTCATCTGCATATGTGTATGCCCGCATTTTACTCGCACCGTGTATTTGTGTGGCAGGTGCTTTGCCCACAGGGAAGAGGGGAAGACCACGTGTAAGAGTTGGTGCAAAACCCCCTCCTTACCTTCAATCACTGCCACCCTTCTCCCCCCCCCCCCTCCCCTCCCCCCACCCTACTCACCCTTCGCAAGAATTTTTTTTACGATATAGTGACCTTATCAATTCATATTTTCGGACTGTTGGAGGCTGTGCACGTCACACTGCGGGGACATGAACTGTGTGTTTCATCTGTGAGAGCTACATTTCCTTTCAATACCCAGGCTATTAATTTGCTAGCCTAATTAAGCTTGGATCTATCCTACTTGAGAGTGCATTTTATTATACAATTTAGGGTGACTGAGGTTTTACATATCCAAGAAGCACAGTTTTTACTCTTCTCAACCAGATAGATAGATAGATAGATAGATAGATAGATAGATAGATAGATAGATAGATAGATAGATAGATAGGGTGAAGGCCTTGCACCCTACTACAGATGCATGTGAGTTATTTTGATTCACCATTAGCATCGCTGCAGTTTTTTTCATATGTTGTTTCCTACGACCACGTGGTATATGAAGCTTGGGCCGATAAATGCCACAGTTTTTCAGGTGTATGTTACTGACCGCCTGTTTCTCTCTTCCTCTGGGTGTTGGGTTGTGAGCTTGTATTCGGATAAAACGAATAATTTGTTTCTTTTGTTTCTTTTCTGCTTCTCTGTCTGTACAGAGAAGCTATTCCTGGTCCTATATCATATGCTACTAATAGGACAAAAAAGTAGCCTAAGTTACTGCAAGCTTTATGTGTTAGTCTAAATTATTATTATTATTATTATTATTATTATTATTATTATTATTATTATTATTATTATTATTTGTCTTTTTAGTATGTTGAGTATTGAGAAGGCTTATGATTTCGCTGTATCAGGGGAAGAAGAAGCGATGTTTTGGAAATGTGAGGGAAATAATTATATTTGCTCTGGCTCAACCCACTTCGCTTATCTTGTTCTTTTAGCACTATTCAGTTGTACCTACCGTCAGTTTGTGAAATTATCTTTTACTCTCACAGACGAGCGTCCAGTCTCCACATAATATATATATATATATATATATATATATATATATAGGCTGCTGCCCCCGCGACCCGGTCCCGGACAAAGCGGATGAAAATGGATGGATGGATATATATATATATATATATATATATATATATATATATATATATATATATATATATATATATATATATATTTTTTTTTTTTTTTTTTTTTTTTTTTAATTTATTTATTTATTTTTCTCTCCAGACGAATACTTGCCACAGGGAGGGACGTGCTGCAACGCTTCATTTTTCCCTCTCTGTCCGTTAATTTGCATGACAATAACCAGGGGAATGGAGCTCAATTTATTTTTCAAACTGCACAAAGAAGTAAAGCACATTTCTCTTCTTCGTCGTTGTCCCTGTAGCTTTTTCGCCTCGGTAATATTTCAGAACACTGACAAGTCCGGTCGCTGCACATAATAGGGCCGTTTAACCCTTCAGTATGTTCCCTCTAGTTTTCTCTTACCAGACTTAAACCATATAAGACCTTGTGTTGTGGGAAAGTTCTTAGTAGTTTAAAAATGTAAAAAAAAACAAACCATAAATAAATTAAAGTAAATTTAAAAAAACCCTTTCAAAATAGCAGTTTTCTGCTAGGATAGTATTGTATACGAAGCGCACGATTTTGTACTTCTAACACAAGTATAGCCTACAAGACTTTTTCATCTGTCTCTACTGTGAAATCTCACTATTGCTATCCCTTCAATGTGAACTCATACTTTAGTGTCCGTTTACATAACTCTGTTTCAAATAAGAATTTAATCCCAGTTTACTGTTAACTACAAGCATTGTGCGACAGGTGCTTTTAACAGCTTTCAGTGGTAGCTGAGATTGTGGGCTTCTGAGACGAAGACATTTGAAAGTCGTAAATTGTAATGGGGGCGGCTTTTAAACGTATTTATTCTCCTGCTCCCTGAATATTTTATTGCTTTTCATTTCACCCCTAACTTCTTGAGCTACCACTTGAGCCTATGTGGTGTTTCAGCTGTAAAAGGAATTGACCCGCAATAAAACTCACATGCTGAAATGCAAATCGCTGACCTTTTCCATTCTCTTTATTTCGCACTACTGCGTGCTGTCCTCCTTTAGCTCCACTCTCCCGCTTGAAATATGCGCTGATATTACGTTTACATGCTATAGCTTAGAGAGACACCATGACTTTTTAATTGTTTGACTGTGTAGCACTAAATTAAGTATTTTCGCTTGTGGACTGAAAACAGGACGGTCTGGTTGTTTCAGATGGGAGTGCCGCAGCTAGTGAAGTGGCCCTTAGCCTCCGACAGGTGAGGATTTATAATGTTTATCTAAACTGTAAGATCAAATCAGTGTATTTTACAACTAGTAAAATAGGCGAGACGGATCCTTATCATGTTTTGCTACTATTGCATAGCATGATGTCTAGATCATAAGACTCTTTTCTGGCAACAAGATCGCTTTGCTTTTGTCTCCTTGTATCTTAATACCTGTGAGTGTGTCTGGATCTGTGCTTCGCACACTGACCTTTACCTGTAGCCCCAAACAATGGGCCGCCCGTCTACTGAATGGCTACTGCTGACAGACTTGACAGAGGGAAGGGAAGTGCCCCAGTCAGACTTAACACACCTTGATCGATACCTGAGATGACCTGCAAAGCATAGAGACAGGTCAAGGTTACAAAGAAACACACATAGATAGATAGATAGATAGATAGATAGATAGATAGATAGATAGATAGATAGATAGATAGATATTCTGTATTTCATTTCTATGTAGTAATACATATACTTTATGTTATATATTTATTGTATTTATTGTAAATGGTAAACCGTAGTAACTGTGATAATTACAAAATAACATTATTTAAACTGTAGGTATTTACCCATAAACCATAACTAATCTTTCTATCATATCACAGCGATCAGTTCCTTTAAATAAATCATAAATAGATCATAAATAAATAAGTTACTTATTTCAGTTGTTTTAATTAGCTGCACAACGAGCGTTAGAGTCACAAAACCTACGTGGGAGCAGCGTGACAGAAAATATCACTATATCAGGACAAACATGTGACCGAGAACAGCATGCCACTCCTTTATAAATTGCATTTAAATTGTTTATTTATGATCTATTTATGATTTATTTATAGGAACTGATTGCTGGGATATCATAGGAAGATTAGTTGTGGTTCATGGGTAAATACCTACAATTTAAATAATGTTATTTTGTAATTGTCACAGTTGCAACGGTTTACCATTTACAATAAATACAATACAACACACACACACACACACACACACACACACACACACACACACACACACACACACACACACAAAAAAAAAAAAAAAATATATATATATATATATATATATATATATATATATATATATATATATATATATATATAGCTCCCAGGCCTCTGGTAGAGGACCCGAGCTTGAAGGATAAACCGCCCGCAGGGGCGTGATGGGTGTTTTTTTTTAAATATATATATACATATATGAAGACATAAAAATAGGTCCTCCCTATACAATCCTCTCTATGGTGGCTGATTAGATCATTTTTTGATTCATTTAAATCAGACTTTTGAAGACTGACTGCAATTCATTTAGTACAGTGAACGGACAATCATCCATTTATTCACCACTCCATTCATTCTTCAGTCAGATGCTCAGAACTATTTCTGATAGGACCGTGTTTCCCTGTGCCAAGTGATTTGTCTTTTCTTCATTAATTTGTTTTCATTCTGTTAGTTGCTGCACAGTTGGAGATGCCAGGATCTTTTTTCTTCTTCTTTTTTTCTTTCTTTTCCTCTTTTCCCCCTTTTGTGACTAATTAGAACTTTAATTCTAATTAAATTTTATTTGAGTTACTTTTGTAGAGTTCATGAATATCTTGAGATTCAATCAAACTTTTTTTAATTTCAAAGTCAAAAGAAAAAGAAAAAGAATTAGCATTTATTTACCAAAAAATGTAGTTGATGAATATATATATGTGTGTGTGCAGTCATTTAACGCACATTCCATTAAAACCAAGTAAGGCCTCTTTTGTCTTTGTAGGCCATATTTATGCTTGCAGCTCCACAGTGAAATTTCAGTACTGGAGCCCACCTATATTGCTTGCTCCGACCACTTATACCTTATCTCACGACTTCATTCATATATATATATATATATATATATATATATATATATATATATATATATATATATAATATTTCTTGTTTGGTTTTGGGTTTCCTTCTTCTTCTTTTTTTGTTTCTTTGCTTTTTTGGACACCGTCGAGTTACAGGAAGCGTGAAAGTATTATAACTTCATAACTTCATCTGCCAACTCCCCACCCGCGGTGAGAGGGTCACGGGTCAGAGATAGTACTGACGAATGGAATTTTCCTATAGTGGCAACACACGGGAATTTCTCTAAGCAATAAAATCCTGTGGACGGCGTAGATATGCGCCCCCACACCGTCACTGTCAGTCAATGTCTTCTATATCTACCCTGTAGATCCGGATTTGTGTAAAAATCATTAATAAAATCACAAATTCGCTTCTAGGGGAGTATATAGTGGATTTATACACAACGGCGTCGAAGGATCCAATACAATGAGGAGAGGCCTTCAGCTACGGTTCCTGGCTGGTACAGCTTTTGTTCAGTTAGATTTTTATAAAATTCGTTCGTTTAAAAAAGAGGGGGAAAAAAGAAAGAAAGGAAAGGGGAGTTTTGTAATTTTCAAAATGCATTTGGACACATAAATACAGATGTGCATTTTAAACCACTTGTGTCTGTTCGGTGATAAAACTCAACTGTTATTTATTCTGGTCATCAGAACGCTTTGCTGTCTTCAATCCCAACTCCGGGCTGAATTGGACTTTTTATTTCTTGTTGAAAAATGATGCTGCCTGCTTCACTGTTCATTCGAGAAGGCGTAAGGGGGTGGGGGGGGTCGAGACGGTCAATTTTCTCGAAACAAAGGACTTTGACATCTACATCATCATTCCCGTGTTTGTGTGCGGGTCTGAGCATGAACCTTTTATCGTATAACACCAGCGAAAGCGGACTGCAACTTCTCCAATCTACCGAACGCATAATTTGTGTTTTCTTTTGCTTTAAATGTGTTTTGCCACGTTTTGATGCTGATGATTATAGAAAAAGCAATTCTGTGCAAAAGGTAGTTATAGAGAATAATCAGATTTATCAGTGGTGCATGCTGGAACGTGCTTCCCTTGTCTGCAAGTAAAAACCTTTGTTTTTCGCTGTTTTGTTAAAGTAAAAAGAAGCGACACCAAGCAGAGATTGAGACTGTGCTACATGACACTGGGTCAGTATCTGACACGAGGAAACACAACTCTCAAAGTCTGTGGCAGCTTGTGTGAGATGGTCAAAGTTGGCAAGATGGGTTCCAAAACAAAGAGCGTCGTACCTCTGTTCAGTAACAGCTCAAGGGCAAACGCATGGAGTTCGTGGACTCAATATGCCACGGAAGTTGATATTAGGAAGTGCGTGGAAACAAGTCCTGTTTATTCATGCGATCCCGGTCCAGGCAGAATTATTATGCGAGGCCAGTTAAAAATGTGAAATGTTGAATGGAAGCCTGTAGGAGCAAGTTTTTTCTCTATTCTTTTTTTTAGGGGGTGGTGGGTCCCGTCTCTAATGCAAAGGTCTGCCGGTGATTTAGGAGGTATGTAACCTGAATTAGTTGATGAATTTTCTATCGATCCCAAACAAGCCAAATTTATCTCTGACACAGTGCTGCTGCTGGGTGGCGGCGCAATAGAAGAGCCGGGCCACTCTCCAATTCTCGTTATTAGCGATTAGCGAAGAGCAGGAAAAAAAAAGCACATCCAAACACACACATCAACTTTAAATCTACCCAGCACTTTCTTTCTGTTGCTTTTTCCTCTGTATTTGTCTATTTAAAGTTCCAATCGGACGCGTCAGAAGCAGAGAGGGTTCAGTTGCAATGCGGCGTGGGGCGTGTGTGTGCGTGACTTCGTGTGTGTGTGTGTGTGTGTGTGTCGTGGGGGGGGGTTACTCTTCATCTGCGCCGTACTCTTTTGCTCGACTTTGTCAAAGCAGAGTGGATTTTTTGTCGTCAGTGACGCACTTTGTTAATTTTATAATTCTCCGTCTGCTGAGGTGGAGAGATATAAAGAGGAGACATATGGAGAGAGACGGGAAAAGTATTGAGCGCCCACGAACTGAGGGCATATAATAGTGCGCGTGCTGGGGCCGTGTTTATCCTTAATCCTATTTCCTTATCCGGGGTTCCTTCTGGATGTGCGCCATTGGCCGACTGTAGTCACGTGGTGTCTTAACTTTGTTCACTTGACAGAAAAGTAGGAGGGTTCAACGGAACAGGAATAACCGAAGAGTAAAGGGATGAGATATAAATTTTAGTTATATATTTTCCAAGTAGGTGCAGTTCCACAAAAAGACAGAAATTAATGGCCATGAGCTCCTATTTGATCAACTCCAACTATGTGGACCCCAAGTTTCCACCTTGCGAGGAATACTCACAGAGTGACTATTTGCCCAGTCACTCTCCGGATTATTACAGCTCCCAGAGAGAGGAGCCTGCTCCCTTCCAGCCGGACTCTCTTTACCACCACCATCAGCACCACCCGCACCAGAACCACAGCCAGCAGCAGCGAGCCGAGCCTCCATACACACAGTGCCAGCGTGGATCGCAGACCGCTTCGGTGGTGATGTCCCCACGAGGTCATGTCGTCGCCCCGACCGGACTGCAGACCACTCCACTCCCGGAGCAGAGCCACCGCTGTGATTCCGTGACACCGAGCCCGCCTCCACCTCCGTCTTGCGGTCAAACACCCCACAGCCAAAGCAGTTCTTCCCCAACAAGCACTCGTAAGGACCCCGTAGTGTACCCGTGGATGAAGAAAGTTCATGTAAACATCGGTAAGAGAAGCATACAAACTTGTTTCTCTCCCCCCCCCCCCCCCCCCCCCCCCCCCTCTCTTTTTCTTTGTGCCCGTGTATAGTCAGCTAGGTTTCCACCGTGAAAAGCTCCCCCGTTTTTTCCTTAGGAGTAGTAGGAGAGTAGCCTTTGGGTCGAGATTTACGATCGTCTGTTTGCGGAGCCAATATAATTACACCCTCCATAAATTTTTATTACACCTCTTCGCTGAGGTGCCTTTTGAAGTCCGATCTCTCGCTCGTCGGCTCTAATTCGTCGCCTTATGACAACTCAGACCGAGCCCATAAGTTAGCTTTTATGCTGTGATAATTTGATTTTAAGTGGCCGGGTTGTATAAACGGTGTACTTTACTCTGTCTAGCCTTCCTTCCCCAGTCGTTGTTCCATGGGAGGGAAAGTTTTATAGCAGCTGAAATATTCATGTTTATGGATCCGGTCGTAAAACACTAATGCAAGACCGAATAGCTGCAGTCTATTATAGTTTATCTGTGATGCTTTAACATACTTGCTGCATACTGGGATAAGCGGAGTCACTTTTGCACCGTAATGCACTCACTCCGCTTCGCTGTATACTTGACAAGAAAGAAGAAGAAGAAAGCTTTGTTTCTTTCATTTTCATTCTCTCTCTCTGCTTTCTCTGTTTGCTGGCTGCGTAAAAACCGTATGTTGCAGTTTTTGAAATTTGTTGAATCATTACCTAATCTGTCAGTGACTGTCGTACATATTACCCACCCCTTCACCCCTACCGCAAACGTTGCTGTACCACCACCTTTTATTCCTAAACACCAAGTAATAGACGATGCTACAATCTCTCGCATAACATGCTGAAAGGGACGCTGCAATTGGCCCTGCTGCTTGCCATGATCCTGTATTGCAATGCCGGTCGTACGTTGCGCAGACGTGTCAGTACAGCGCCGCTTTTCAAGCTTACATCACAACATTTGGACATCAATTGCAAGCTGGCAGTATTGCCAGGATTCCCACCACCGCAGGGCCCAGAATGACACCTGACAACACGTTTCAAAATATAATCTCCTCCTCAAAGGAGACACTGTAAAATAAACCAGCCAGGCTGTAAGCTCGGCGTTTGACAGGAAAGGATGAAAGGGGCTGCAGTCATGTCCCATTTTGTAGATCCAAACGCATTATTATTATTATTATTATTATTATTATTATTATTATTATTATTATTATTATTATTATTATTATTATTATTACATGTTAATGCTATAACGTTCATTGTTATTATTTCTCTACAGTAAGTTCAAACTACACTGGGGGTGAGCCGAAGCGCTCGCGAACGGCCTACACGCGCCAGCAGGTTCTAGAGCTCGAGAAGGAGTTCCACTACAACCGGTACTTGACGCGCAGGCGCAGGGTGGAGATTGCGCATACGCTGTGTCTGTCGGAACGGCAGATCAAAATCTGGTTCCAGAACCGGAGGATGAAATGGAAAAAGGACCACAAGATGCCCAACACCAAGGTCCGCTCTGGAACAGGCAGCAACAATACAAACTCCCAGGCTCTAGCCGGATCCCAGAGCCGTTCTTCCGGACCACTATAGCCCATTCTTTGGCTGTTTGTCTGATGCAGGCAATTTGTCCTTCCCCCTTTGCTCCCTGAATCCCACACTGAAAAGACGGGCCTGACACGCTTGCAACCACCGGAACCTGCACTTTGGGCCGGAATGTTTTTGGTATGGGGGGAGAGAGAGATGTCATAGCCGCCGTTCTGGCCCTGATCTGCGCTGATGTTTCTCACAATAATATGACCTTATGATGTAAAAAGGGATGGCAAGGGAGATTTCCTTTATATATGAAAATGATCAAAACTACCCGAAGAAGATGAAAGAACTAAGAGAACGTTGCTTTCGCCCGCTTTCCTTCTTTGCCTTCCTCTCTGTACTCGTCCTTTTATAATCCTCTCTCTCCCCCCTCTCTCTCTATTATCCATCTCTCTCTCTCTATTTCAAACTCTTTCTCTCTCCTTCCCTCTGACAGAGCAAAGGGTGGTAGGCTGAAGATACTGTTCCCAGCGCGTGTGTGGTTCTTTTCCTGTTCCTTTACTATTCAAGACTTCTTTTAATTTAAAGATGTATCCTCGTTTTCATCTTTATTCATGCCAAATTCTGCCCCCGTTTGTAATGTTTATTTTGTGGGTATATAGCAAAAGGGTGAACTGCTCTTCCCAATACACCACTCCCTACGACATCCGTACTACTACTACTACACACACACACACCATCACCACCACCCTCTCCCCCATTGTCACACTTAAGGCGCACGTGTAATATATTGAACTCTCCTTTGGTCAAGTGAAGCATTCTTGCACTCCATACACACTCATAGAAAAGCCACACATGCTCGCTTACCTCTATGTGTCCTTATAGTACTTTAACATACAAACCACGATATGATCCAAAGTAACACCAGGCAGTTTGCCGTCTTGCTGTTTAAACTGGTGCTTTTGTTTTGTTAAACGGCGAACTATAGTTCTTCATTTTTAGTTCTAGTTCTTTTTGAATTTAGTGTTGAAATATAAAATGTTGTTGATGCTGAGAGTGACGATGAGCGTTTTGTGATCAGTTGATTTTTCGTAATATGATGTTGTATACAAGCAAACAGTGTAACAGGGTTATTAAAGTGAAATTAAGTAATTTCCATCAACTTACAAAAGACACTAATGATCACACCAAAATCCCGGTACAGATACTTTAATGATGACAGAAACACAGCACTATACGATGTACTACCTATTACCTCAGTTCTGTGTGTGTGTGTGTGTGTGTGTGTGTGTGTGTGTGTGTGTGTGTGTGTGTGTGTGTGTGTGTGTGTGTGTGTGTGTGTGCTCGCGCGTGCGTTTGTGTCTCTATCTATACGCGCTGGATCGGACGATATCGATAAGTTTATTTTTTTATGTAATTTTTTTCGCTCGTTTAATGAAGTGAAAGCTTTCTGAGCTCCTATATTTTTAAAATTGTGTGAAAATATATTATTATTATTATTATTATTATTATTATTATTATTATTATTATTATTATTATTACCTGCCATACAAAAAATCTTGTGGACATTTAAAAAGACAATTCCACAACTGTGCAGCAAAGAGACATTCATACAAACAAGTATCCTCTGCATGAAAAGTGATTTATTTCTTTTTAGATGCCCCTTTGTTCTTTCTCCGCGCATTAAATGCGCGCGCACTTCATTTTCTCTTTGCCCCTTCCTCGTTTATTCTTTCACTTTGTGTCTCTTTTTAGATATTTTATTCTAAAAGTGTTATTTCTTTCCACTGATGCCATTTTCTTAACATTCCAAAGATCCCTTTCGATCGTTATTGATGAAATGGTGTTACATCCCCCGATGTGTATGTTGCTCCGTCCTCTTATTTGTAAATAGTCCATAGACATTTAAATAAATGACTGAAAACGTACCCTTTCTATCTTATTATTATTACTTGTTATTTTTCCATTTTCTATATGTAAAATGGGTTTTCTAGGAATAACAGTTGGAGTCCTGTTGAATTTTACTGTTTCTGCTTACCTCCCCAGATTTGAGTAGTAGAAGAAATGCTTCCATACACAACAGTTTCATACAATTTCAAATTTGGTTTTTCCTGCAAAGGCAAAGCAACCTGTCTTTCGAAATCAAGAGCCTGCGATGATTAATCTGTCCCGGCCGTGAGTGATCTTGGTACATTACATCCTGTAATCTCGTTTTAAATCACAAACCGTCCCTCCGTTTCGCGGCCGTCCTCCGGTTAATTTAACGGCTGCTCAGATGCGCTTGCACCGGACCGACACACCATAGGTGACAGCTCCCCTCCCTTCTTCCTTTCTGTGTGTAGTTCTGAAGAACAAAATTAGTTTCTCGGTTCGTGGTCTCTTAATGTGCTAATGAGTGTAATTTTTGCACCACACTGTTTTTTTTTCTCTCTGCTCCTTTCGTTGTTTTCTGGACTGCTGAGCGCGCCCGCGCACACACACACACACACACACACACACACACACACACACATATATATATATATATATATATATATATATATATATATATATATATATATATATTACAAAAAGGGAACGGGCCCGCACCATAGCTCAAACCCTGACAACCAAATAGATAATCAACAAGACGAATGGCTTCTTTTGTAAGGCGCGGCTCCCGTATTAATTTTCATTTTCTTTTGTTAGAACAGGTATCGAAAAATATAGAGAAAAGGGAGGGGGGCACGAGAAAATAGCATTCTTCTCGATGAACTTTAAACAAAAAAAGTGTGCCCCCCAAATTGGTTCTCTCGTATTCCTCGGCCCAGAGAAGATTCCCTATTACTTGTTGGTTGATTTCTCCCTGGGCTTCTTGCCACACAGACTCACGTTGCCCATTTATCTGTTTTCTTCCCATTTATGAGAGGTTTCTCCAGCGCAAAAAGCCACCTCCAATTAAACTGTACCCCTAGATGTGCTCGGGCACCCACTCGAGTCAAAACAGTAAAATCGTACATTTCACTGTGTCATTAGTGAAACATTTAATCTCGTCTTTTGTTTTTCTATATTAAACAACGTGATTTAATCCAAAGATATTAGGCCTGCATCTCCAGTTGTTAAAAGTAAGCATACATTTTCTTCCTATATTGTGAGAACAATAGTGGTTTAATATCGCCTCCTTCACCCTGAGGCTGTATACCCCTCCTTATAATATGATATTTGTGTCCAAATGTGGTAATATCTGCTACACATCAGTTGTCCCATATTGCGAATCTGAACACATTCGCACACACACACACACACACACACACACACACACACACACACACACACACACACACACACACACACACACACACACACACACACAATGACGACCTAAATGACGACCTAAAGCCCCATGATTTGCGTGCAGGCTGACAATTTTGCATAATAAAATCCACCAAAAAATCCTTATTATTTATTTATTTATTTATTTATCAGCCGGGACGTTCTGCTGCTTCTGTGAAAGCAAGCAGATTTTTGTGAGGATGCCCAACCCCCACCGCACACATATCAAATCTCTGTGGAAAAAAAAAATGTTCACCGCCATTATTTTCTGGACAGGACAGAGGGGACGGCCCCTTAAGAAAAATGCGAAAATTATACAAGAAACAATCATTAATCACTTGTTCTTCTTTAAACAGTTCTTTTACTTTTCTTCTTCTCTATTGTCATCCGGCAGCCACACACAAGACCCCTTCTGGAGGTGGTGGTGGTTGGGGGGGTTGCCAGAGGGACAGAAGAGAAAAAAGGAGACGTCTTGGAAGACACTACGAAGACACCCCCCCCCCCCCCCCCCCCCCCACACACACACACACACACACACACACACACACACACACACACACACGCCTCCCCTTTCCACCCAAGCTATTTTTTACTCTACATAAACATGCTGCCATAAGAAGAAGAAAAACTTTTTTTTTCTTCCTCGTTGGAAAGAAGAAAATCTCTCCAAAGAACTCCAACAAACCATTCAGAAATCCCTCACGACGAAGCAGAAGATGGCTCACGGGTCGATAAAAGTAAGAAAGGTAAGGGCCTGAGACTAAATTTTGTCTTTTCTTTCTCTGCTTTGGCTTCTGTTGCCTTGTGTTGTGGTGTTTTATGTTTTTATTGCCCCCCCGCATTTGGCGAGGTCACGCTGTAAGAGCATTTACGGCCGTGGGGTTTTTGACTGCAAGCGCTTTGGGAGTGTTTGTGTTGGAATGAGCCTGTGTGTTGTGCTCTTTTTTTCCTTCAGTTTATGCAACCATTGGTGTCAACTCTGCGTCTGTTTGTCAACCACGAGATCCGACGCTTCCTAAACAGCTGCTGTTGTGCGTCGAACGTGCTGCGGTGCGTCTTTTACGCATAGTATTTGTAAAGAGCCCGTTTTTGTGTGCTTTTTCGAAAGGCAGATCTTTAATTTTTGATAGGTTATATAATATTATCGAGTTGCTAACTTAACAAGGATGCCTATGGAGTCCCGTATTACTCAAGGAAAATTATAAATGTTGTTGCTAATATGTGACAGAAAGGCCCACGAGAATAATTTCTGGTTCCTGGAACTTATTATGCATTGTTTCTTAGCTACGTTTCTGCGGTTATAAAGTGTTTCTGTGGTTTAGGACCTATACCTTTTAATGAGATATTGTTAGTGTATGTGTATGTGTACTTTGTTTGCCAGGTGCAGGCTACAGACACTGCAGTGGGAATATGAATAATACGGCCTTCAGTTAGACAGGGGGGGGGGGGGGGGGGGGAATTAAGCGAACTGAGGGGGCGCGCTGGTTAATGGATACTGTCTCGGTTGCGCTTCAAAACAATTTAGCTCGAAAACAAACGGTTCGCGAGGCTTTTCAAATGAACTGCCAATGATCGCCGGTCGCGATGCGAGCTCAGGGCCTCTGCTATCTGCTGAGCCTAACAGCGACGGCCTCAAGAAGCGCGTTCACTTCAGTTTGACCCCTTCAGAAATCAATCTGCCAGCGATTCAAATTAAGGGGTAGCGTTCTGCTAGATGGGCCTTCAACCTCTCAAGGGGACGCGTGGTGCGGCGTGATTCGATGTGTGGAAAGGAAGGACAAAACGGAATAGAAAGAAAAAAGAGAAGGAGAGATGGAGGAGGGAAAAATCAATGGTCATACACGGAATGGCCAAGCTAAGGCCACAGAGGGTTCAGCCAGGGGACACGTTTTTTTCTGACCGATGAGGTCCAGTGGCTCTGAAACCAGAGGCTGACCTGTGGCTCCCCTCTTCATCCTCCACACCACACCTACCCCCTCTAGTCCCTGTCCCCCTTGACCTCACTAGGTTGCGCTCCCTCGGACATTCCCAGACCTCCAGAGCCACCAGGCCATTTAGTCATAACAGACTGAGTTCAGGGCACTGTAACCCAGGGGTAACAGTGATATCTCCACTCCCACACCCAAACAGACAGACAGCAGACAACTCATCCACCTCTACAGGGGTCAGTAAGAAGCCACTTCTGACTGGGACTTCAACTGAAGTGTGGTGTAGCGGTTTGAGTCATCTGAAACTACTGGAAATGTCTTTCCTTCGTTGAACCCTCTGTCGTTTAGAGAATATAAGACCGGGGCTCTCTGCGTCTGGTCCTGAGAGCTAAAGTGCGAAACTGTGTCGTAGATGTGTTAGGTCTGATGCTGCGCAGACCTCGATGATAATGTAAACACAGCATGCCCCTTCTGTCTGCATGGCTGCAAAAGCTGCTAGTAGCCTTTTAACTAGTGGACGTTCACGCCTGTGTGTGTGTGTGCGTGTGTCTTCAATAGTACTGATTCAGCAAAGCAACAAGTATATGAACAAGAAGTTGTGTATCAGTCATAACAGTGTCTGTGTATATTTATTAAAATTATAAGACATTTCAATTACATTAAACTTCAAAAGACATTTTAAATGAACCACTAAGAAGTAGTCAGACATTTATACATGAGCTGCTGTGAATTCACTGGTGGCGGGATCCTTAAAACTGTGCTATGCACTTTGCCTTGCATCGGGAAAACCTTTGACTCAGGTCAGCCATGTACTATAGCGTAACGATAAGATGATCGTTAATTGACAGTTTTTCCACTTACAGCAAATGTGAAGCTGGAGTGGTTCAATGCCACAGTTTACAAATAGTTTAGGACAGGACAGGTTGAAGTTTATAGAACTCTGATTTTCTGAGTATTATTGGGAATCTTTGGAAACTTCTATCATTTCTTTTTCCACAATCTGTTTTTCCCTGTGACCCAGCTGATAGTTAGCAAAATATATCTTTTTAAATGATCTGGTGTTTTCTAGTTATTACATAAGGTTTATAGGGTTGGCAAGGGTTTGTACAATCACAGTTAACTATAAAAGTATTCAGAGTAACCATGTCAATTTTTACGGTTTGAAATGTTCAAACATGTTATGCTTATTTTGGTAGTAGTGCAACATTCGATGAGTCGGACACAGTACATACAGACACAGATGTGGGAAAACGTACAAAAGCTGTAGACCAGCTGTTTTGTTAGGATTTTTTGTTTTTGTTTTAACTTACATTTCTGTCAAGTCCCGTAAGAACTAACGGATGCAGTTTTAAAAATAGGCAAGCCATTCCAGCATGTGACAGAAAAGTGTTTTTGTGCATTTTGGTAACAAATACCGCAGTCAGGTGAATAAATCTATAATACAATATTACAATTATGTGGGGAAATTCAAACTTGACCCATCCCTCGATGTTAATGTTGAGTGTTAATGGATATTGAAATACTATAATATGATTCATAAAGGACCAATTCTTCAAGTGACTTAATGTAATTTCTACTTTGAGCTCTTGCAGTTTCACTGAAAAACAAACAAACAAACAAACAAACAAACAAACAAACAAACAAACAAACAAACAAACAAACAAACAAACAAACAAACAAACAAACAAACAGTATCTCTCTTATATCGCAAAGGTCTGCTGAGCTTTCCTTTACTGAAAGATACTTTATACCTGTATGCTTGTGTGAAGTGTTTTCTCTGTAGCTTGACTACTTGCTCCTGATGCTTCACTTAATCCAAAAGAAGACTTATTTTGTAGTGTCAGGGGGATTAGCATGTAAATAACTATAAAGTAAAAGCATGAAACAGCCGGGGATCATACAGACAGATGTGACCTGCAGTTTACAGACAAGCAGCTCTTTGCTTTGCACGCTGTTTGGAGGCTCTGAGCCAACCGATGGAACTGATGTTTCAACAGCAGCTTTGCACAGGAAACAGAACACTCACACATGCAGTGGAACATCAGGTGCCCAGGCACCGAATATGAGCGCATGTGTTCAGCGATCGTCATAGACTGGAACACACACAGATACACAAAAGTTACACAAACTTCTGTATTTTCCTCCCTCCCTTCCTCCCTCCCTCTATGGCCCGCGTTTGCTAATTGCTAGACAAATCGCCCGCTCCTTTTCCCCGTCATCTCTCTCTCTCTCTCTCTCTCTCTCTCTCTCTCCCTCTCCCAGCATCCACGTTGCCCGAGAAATTTATTATTCTGGAGAGCTCGAGGAGCCGAAGAGGTCACAGTGTAGGCGCGCGGGCTGCAGGAGGAGGTCGTCACGAGAGATATATGGTTGCCAGGCTTTTAGTGCTGCACGGGCTGAGCGCGTGCATGAGCGCGTGCGGGGGAGCCATTTAAAAGTAGACACGTATTAAGTATTAAAAAGAGAGAGCCAAATAGCGGCTGCCAAGTAGCAGCACGCGCATACACGCTCTTTGTGGATTCCAATCCGTGCCTGGTTAGTCAAAGGGTTTTCTAAATAATTAAATACTTTTTTTTCAATAATGTGCCAATTAATCACGAGCTCAAATATTATTATATCGTTAACCCAGGCAATGAAGAATTACAGAAATTGCTAGTGTCTTGCCTTTATCAGCACTAATAACTTTATTAGTAGCAAGGACGGCAGAAGAGCTTTCGAGTGGACTTCGCTGCAGAACAAAAGGAATGATGGAATGATGATTCTAATGGGGTTTAAACAACTTTTGATAATCATTTGTTTGCTTGGTTTTTGTTTCAGCTCTGCAGCTGGCTCGTATTCAACTTCAATGTTCCCGTCCCTGATAATAAATGTATAATGAAGAAATCACGTGTCAATTTGTGACCAAGTGTTGTCAGACTTCCAGTGAAATTTGAAGACAAGCAGGCCTGCAATCTGATGAAGTTACTATTGTACGATACAGCATGCAGCTCTCATATCCGTTACATGTGAGTGATAAATAGGTTTCTGTTGCCTGTATGACTAATGGCGGAGAATTAGGCCCATACAAGCCTATTTATACTGTTGGATTAACCAACTTCTCTTTACTTTTTACTGCAGCATCCTAATGACAAAGACTCACTGCCTTTTCATATAAAGTATAGTTGGAATAGCGCACTGAGAGCAGCAAATCGGAGACACGTAAGAATGAGGATTTGGTAAAATCTGCCGTTTGTTTACGTTTATTATAAGTCACTTCTAATCGTTTTCAAGCATTTTAGAAAAAAAAGATATCTGAGTGGCATGTTCTAAAGATCTCAATCATTTACACGCTGGCTTACCCTCAATTCCACAGTGAGGATTTCAATGAATAATGTGTCTTTAAATATAGCTAGAACTTCACAGAGGCAACAAAGACAGTTGTAAATAAGGTACATTTTGTAGTATTATCAGTTTTTTTCAGGCTATAATATTTATCATTGTTTCTAAAATAAGTCTGAGCATTATAATATTGTTGCAAATGGCGCGTTCGTGGCAAAATGTTTTGTGTGCGTCTGTCGCTGCTTGTGCAGGTTAATGCTGCATTAAATACCCCGTAACAGGGCGGGGGGGGGGGGGGGGGGGGGTGTCACTATAACTGTCTATCGTCAGTAAGGATGATAGTAAAAATCAAATGTGTATGATAAAAGATATGATAAATAATTGTCTAATTATGCTTTTTGCATGTTTTTACCTTTTGGATGCTTTCTTTACGGACTCTCTGACCACCATCATGTGCTTGTACTTTGAGTTTAATTAATTTTTCCTAAAAAACAAACACACATTAAGCAAAGTTGGCCATGAATTTGACGGATAAAAATATTGCTCTTAATTTTTTTTGTCCAGTTTTCCATTCCATTCCATTTTGATGTTTTTACAGATTTGTTCCTCACAGTCTTGTAAAGTGAAAATCTGACAGACATCAATCAACCCTGCAGTTTATATCACGCTCTATTATTGATATTACAACACAATAAATAAACTGTACGTGGATATATTAACTGCTCGCTAATATCTTATATGATATAAATTACTGTGAAGCCATAACAGACTACAATATGAAACTAATCCATACTTTTTCCATTTTCCCTTTAAAATGAACTAAAGTGAACCACTAACCCACCAGTCTGATCATAAACGGCCACACAGTTGTGGTTGTGTTTTCTAATTATTCCATGCAGGCGAGTTTCGAACAGGATTCTGAATAATAATAATAATAATAATAATAATAATAATAATAATAATAATAATAATAATAATAATAAAAAATAATAATAATAATAATAATAATAATAATAATGTTTCCATAAATAATAATGTGACTTAGTTCATTATATAGAGCAGAGAAGAAGACAAAGAAGGAGGAGTAAAAGAAGATAGTACTTCTGTTTTAGGATGTTTAAAACTATACTCGTGAAACTGACCCGGGGACGTCACCGCTTTAATCCCAGAGCGACGTCACCGCTTTAATCCCAGAGCGGAGGGAAGACCTCACGTCTCGCACGTGGAGAAGAATATTAGGGGGGGAAATGGTTGTATGCGTACTGCTATCTCGAGACAGATTTACGAGGCGCAGTAAAAGGCAACGTGTCGGGGCAGGCTAAATCAATCTCTCTCTCTCCCTCTCATTGTCTCCCCTGTTTCTCTCACACACATCTCCCACTACTATTACTACTACTACTACTGCGACTACTGATATTATTATTATTATTATTATTATTATTATTATTATTATTATTATTATTATTATTATTATTATTATATATTTTCTCACCTAGAATATGTGAGCGATAAATCACATCTCGGCACTTTCATTTTCAGGCCATTATCCATCTTAACAAAAGATTTCTCTCTTTTTATTCAAAACTTAGTTAATCATTAACGACGAGGAAGAATCTACCTGTCTATCTACCATCACTGACCTAGAAAGCCCCTGGATCTCAAAGAACTCTTTTACAGTCTTTTCAAGTGCCGACTCTCAGTTCTACTGATAAATCTTAAACTAGCTATTTGAAGCTGGCGTGGATCGCGCGGTGTTGTGTTGTAATGCTGAGTATAAGTGAATTATTCGAGGAGTATAAATGTAAATTAATGCATGGGTCATTTTGTTCTCATGATATGAATGGATAAAGATGCAGATGAGTGAAAAATCCTCCGCCCGTCGCTTTTGGGACGTTTTGAAACGGTTTGGTGTTTTGCGGTAATGGCTTTGCATGCGGTTGTGCCAAGTTTACAGGACTGATTCTATGGCTGTTGTCAGGCCGGCCCAGGTCTTCGCTGCTGCTTATCTTAGCTGTTGTTTCAAACTGTGATTGCTATAATTTATGGCCGTCGTTAAAGACGCCATCATCACCACGGCAAATGTTTGATTTCAATCTTGTTGTGGGTAAAAATCTCCGCGGTGCTGGCAGCGTATATTTAAAGGATTATCTGCATGTTTTTAGTGCATCAGAAAGAAGAAATAAATACACGTCCAAGCAGGTCTGTCACTGTTAATAGTTTACAGCCACATTTGTTTCCTTTTGCCAATTATTTGGAGACGTGTCATGGGTAGATTGCATTTTTAAAAGCAAACTGGCCAGTTGCATTTCTGTACTGCACTTTTGAGAAAGCTACTCTTTGTTTGCCAATATTGCTCTTTTGTGTCACTTGAATAGAAATCGAAATATTTTTACCTTTCCCTGACGGTTTTGGTAAGTCCCTAAAAGAGGATCCTTTATGTTTTAATGGATGATTTTCTAAAAGCTCTTTAAAAGTCTCTCCATCGCCATGAGCGGAAAAATCAGCGCTTTCTTGAGGATCCCGAGGCCCATGCTTTGACCTTGAAGTGTTTCTTATTTGCTACTCAGCAGCTAGGTTAGCCTTCAGAGCCTCAACATTTTTTTCTACTCCAAGTCTCTATTGTTCTGCTGGAGTCGGCTCGAGCTTTGGTAGCCCGCAATAGAAGGATTCCAACGTTCTATTGTTGCAGCTCAGTCGGCCTCATGGCGGGGGTTTTGTCAGTTCGCTGTTTCTTCATCTACTCTTTTCTTTCTTCCTCTGCGGTCTCTTTCTTTTTTTGTTTTGTTTTTGTGAGAGCTCTCTTCTCTTCTTTGCTACTTTACCGAACTCGAAATAAGTAATACAAATCTCATTCTAATCGAATTACACTTCGCCACCGCACCAAAATCTTCTTAATGGGATTAAAAAAAGTAAGGTGAAGTTGGTTAATTGAGTCCAAGCAAAATATTTAATTCTGAATTTTATTATCCTATAGAGTTCGGAGAAAAGCCTGCCTTATATTTAGTTTTGGGTTTCCAGACGCCTAACAGGATGTCTGTCCTAATTATCAAACAAACAGATTTGAGGAAATTTGTTCTCACTGACACAGATGGCAGGTAGTCTTTGCTACCGTTAAATATTTAGTTTAGCTTCAAGACTGGAGTGAATATGACACCGAAACAAGAAAAATACCCCCCCCCCCCCCCCCCCCCCCCCCCCCAGCGCTGTGTATCTGATAAATTATTGCCGCCATCATCGGGTATTTCCTTTTTCTAGAAACACTGAAATATAGCACAGGCTCAAATGTAAGACGGAGCAACGGAAGGAATCCCGCTTCTTTGGTCGGCTGACGGCGAGCTGAGAAAGAGATGACAGTGAGCAATAACGAAGAACGAGTGTGAGGCGTGCAGTCATTTTTAAAAGACGAATTCATCTTTTATCGGCCCCTCTGTGTGTCTGTCCCAGGCCTCCACTGCTTTACCCTACACACGAACATCCTCCGACTGAAAAGTCAACACAAGTGTTTCCTTTTCTTCTTCTTCTTCTTTTTTTGACTTCATTTGGACTCCTGCATGCATGCATGCATCCACGGGCCCGTGTGGGTCCCACAAACGGAGAGAGCCCCCACCACCACTACCGCCAAACACCTCCCGCCCCGAACAACACATCACGTGATTCATTAAATAATTAATGCAGAGGTTGTAGAATAGATATGTTTTCGTCAGGAATATAACGGCGAGACGTGCCGCTGCTCTTGACGTAGAACTGTCCTTTCACCCCCCCCCCCCCCCCCCCCCCTCCAAAAAAAAAAAAAAAACAGCGGTGAAAGAGAGCGAGAAGAAAAAATAGAAAGAGAGGGGGAGAGAGGGGCAAAAGAGGAGACACCAAGAAACACCAACAGAGAGAGGGGGAGTGAGTGAGAGAGAGAGAGAGAGAGAGAGAGAGAGAGAGAGAGGGGGAGAGAGAGAGAGAGGGAAAGAGAAAAGATAGAGGGAGGCTGCAATAAAACAAATTTGGACGGGCGTGTATCTTGCGGGTCGTTGTGGACACCGTGAGTATTGCGGAAGGAAAGGAACTGCATGGGGGGAAACCACACTCCTTCCTCATCTTCTCCGCCGCTGCGCCGCCTTCTCCCGCATCCCTCTCTGTGAATCATAGGCTACTTTAACATCGTGGTAAATATTGCCCCCCAAATACTCGTCTTTCGCCGTGTGTTTTTTATGTCGTGCATGTTTCTGTCGTGTTGTTTACACATCACCCCCCACCTATCATCATCACCATCAGCCATTGTTTATGGGTTGTAGCGTGCAGCCGAGCAGCCTGAAAACCAGAGAGAGAGAGAGTGAGGGAGAGAGAGAGAGCGGTGCAATGCTAGCCGACGGCTGTTTATATTTTAAGAAACACTTGGATATTCTTCTCCATCTTTCGTCCATCACTTCATGTCTGCTTTTACATCTCTCTCTATCTGTCTGACTCTCTGTCCATTCCTCTCTCTCTCCCTCTCTCTTTCTCTCACCCTCTCCCTCCCTCTCTCTCTCGTTTCCCCCTCTCTCTCCCAGCTAGCTACTTCTCTTGATTTATTGTAAGGCTCGGTGTCAGCGTGCGGCCGGGGCTGCCGTTGTGTGTTTGTGAGGGAGCGCTGTTGTTTATGGCGCTGCCCACGATAAATCACGGTTTCCTGCGCTGTGTGTAAGACGGCTGGGGAAAATGACGGTCGATGGACCGACGGTACAGGGGAAAGAGGAAGGAGAGCAGGAAGAGTTCACGCCACGGCTGCGCCACTGGCTCCTCTTTCCCCTTCCTCCTCTTCCGGCTTAATTTCCACTTAATCTCTCTCGTCCTTCTCGGCCCCCATGCACGCCCCTGTGTTTTCTTTCTTTTTTATTCTTTTTTGTCCTTTAGCTTTGTTTTTTTACACTTTAATTATTACTCCGGGCGTTTCGGGTTTTCCCGCTTCAGTATGACAGTATTTGGCTGTAGCTTTCAGGTCTTGAATTACTGAGACGACCAATTAACGAGAGATTTGTTTAAATTTGGCACACCGGGGCACGGCTCGGCCGGCATGAAATCTCATAAAAAAGACCAATGGGCCAGGAAAAGCTCATCTATCTAGCCGGGAGGCAGAAATGAATCCAAGTAACTCAGCCAAGGAATTCGGACTAAAGATGGAAATGACAAGGAAACCTTGTTGATCTTCATTAAGTCCCTGGTTTGTAAATGAAATGCAATCATTAGGCTGCTTTCTGCACTGAAACAGGCTTTGCAGTGAAGATGGACTTTTTACGTACCAACAAACCTAACTGCATCTTATTGTACATTTTAAATTATCTACTGTTAGGCGCTATGTGGCATCAACTTTAACTTAATGCAACAAATAAAGTTTTGTTTCTCCTTATTGCCCATTTTCTGTGGATGCCCGTCGGAATGGAGCTGTTCGCCATTACACATGTCAGAGCTCAGTGTCTCTGCTTTGGCTCAAATCCTCCACCGTGAGTCAGAGCTTCTAATGTGGTGAGCAAAATAAGATGCAGACATGGGAGGACCTTCCTCTCTATTTCCCCATCCATGTTTATATTCACACGTGTCTGCTATTAAGCTGGGTGCATTTCGTGTGCCCTCTTGTAATGGAAAGTCAGACACTATGAGATGTTCCATTTTTTTGTCGTTGCCATTGCCAGTAGGTGTGTGTGTGTGTGTGTGTGTGTGTGTGTGTGTGTGTGTGTGTGTGTGTGTGTGTGTGTGTGTGTGTGTGTGTGAGAGAGAGAGAGAGAGAGAGAGAGAGAGAGAGAGAGAGAGAGACAGTGTACTAGGCTTGCTGCGTTGTTTTGGTGTGATACATTTGCAGCATTGCAAACAATGAACTGCAAGACTGTTTTACAGATTTTAGTGTTATTAATATTGTTAATATTTTTATTACAAATTACAAAACAATAGGGTTGGTATTGGAACTGATGGATGTGCCCCTCGAATCGTTTTACAATTAAGGCCGGGCCCCTTTGCAGCATGGTCCTCTCTCTCCTTCAGTAGTCTCGTTCCCCGCTTGGCCATCAGCAGCAGTGTAAACCTTAGCTTAACCAAATTAGAGCTTCTCCGCCGGCCTCCCATCACATAATAACGACAGCAGCAACAAAAGGCGGCGCTTTTCAAGATGTGTATTCCTGCTCTCCGCAGCCCTGTCAAAAACAATATCTCGCCTCATTTCTGTAGACAGAAAAGGGGGTGGATTGTGGCACCAACCCCCAATACCCCCCCCCCCCCCCCCCCCCCCCACACACACACACACACACACACACACATGTATTTAGATGACGATGCAGCATTGAAATAGTGCTTGAAATATTTTATCTTATTTTATCTCAGCCATGTGTCCACAGCTAAGTATGTTTGGTATGACAAGATAGTTCCAGCTCAGACTCATCTGAAATAATTGAAATGTTTGAAACGGTCCTGAGAAATGATATCGCGCCCTGTCTGACATCCATTCAAGCTGCTGCTGTTATCCACGTTTAACTTCTCTGAGACCGAACTGTGTTCACTCGGTCCGGTATTTATGTAGCCTTATGTTCTGTAATACAAATGTGGAAAGAAATTAATATTAGGCATTAATGTGTTACTGAGGCGTGCCTTCTATTGAAAGACCACAAATAACTGACGCTGAAATTAATGTTTACACCGAAGCCCGCTGCAGGGCAATTGTAATACTGGCAGCTCGTTTTAGCAGAGAATAAAAGAGGCAGCTAAAATGCTATTGGAATAAAAAATAAGCATTTGTTCACGGTTTGCTTTCCACTCTATAATTACAATGGTCAGAAAAGTAAAGACAATATTTGATCATATTATGTTAACTATTAACTGTCTTTTTTGTCCAATTAACCAAATGTGAAATACCTATGCACGGAGAGTCCGCAACTGTACAAAAGATGTTCAACAGATGTTCAAAGCTAACGTTATCATATTACAGTACATGTTTCAATATCACTGGTGTTGTCGATCGCGGTTTTTGTGATACGCGTATTATTTCTCATTAAGAGCAGTTTGTCGAAGTACCTTCCTTTTCATCCTTTATCGGTGCATTGCTTGTTTTCTTGTGTTGCTCTTACGTCCTACGTTTCTGTTAACATTCACTGTGATTGAAGCATCCTTTTATTGCACATGTTCATAGACAAGGTACAATCCTACGCATCTTAAAGAGAAGCAAAAGCAAGTAGGCACAAGACACAAGACCTCACACAAGGCATCTGCCCACTCATTGCTGAGACTGGCAGCCATATTGACTGCTTCACTGTTCTTTTTCCCTAGCAGGAAATATTTTCAGTCCTGGGAGCGACCAATCTGAAAAGAGTGAATCATTCTTTTAAAAATTGTATTTAAAATATTTAGTTCAGTTTTAACGCCCTCTCTATTTACACACAAGCTAGAGATATAGTAGCCACATATTAACGCAATAAAATGACATGTAACCTTTGTGCGGCACATACATCCGTATAGAGACAGTGCGATTTTGTGAAATTATACATATGTATGTTACATAGCAAAATGTTTTTGTTGTGACCACATTTAAAAAAATAATCATAAAGTGTATTTAAAATACTCTGTTCATGCAAATGAAATCCAAATGAAGAAGCAGCACTGACGAACTGAACAGTCCTCAAAATGTGTCCCACTTCTAGCAGAAGACTGGTGCCTAAAGTTAAACTGATTTCTTTTTTAAATTTTTAATTGTATTTTCCAATACATCGTGCTCAATAGTCGCTTGCAGAAAATCTCAGTTTAATTGCCTGCTAGCGGGTAAAGCGAAAAACAAGGGAAAAAAACTAAACGAAAATGGAAATGGAAAGACAGAGAAGAGTAGGGTTTCCTCGAAAACAGTCAAAACATAAATCCGAGGACTACTCGGCCTCATAAATCTGCAGCTGATGGACGTTAACGAGGGAGAGATTTAGCGTGGGAAAAATAATGTTTACAAAAACCGGTTACATTCTTTTAAAGGACCCCTAACATGAAAGATTTATTACAGTACAGACACACAATTAACCAATGTAAGCACGACGATATCTCATTATTATTATTATTATTATTATTATTATTATTATTATTATTATTATTATTATTATTAATAATAATAATAATAATAATAATAAACCGAAAGTCCCATATCTCTTACTGGCCGGAGTTAACCACTCTCACGCTCCGCGCGCCAGGTACTTCCAGAGCTCTTTCTTGCGCGGAGACGATTACCCGTTTGAAAATAAATCAGTAAGAATCCTTCTGCTAATTTATAAACGTCTGCGTGAAGGTAGTGATTCGAAGCTTGTGAAAAATGAGACGCTGAAACCGTATCCAAAACCCGAGAGCTCCATTTTTTTCTCTCCCTTCATCACCCATTTGAACCGGGCCGGAGAGCCAGCACAAGCGCGATAAGACAGCCCGAGCTGCTGAGGCGGAAATGTTTCCACCAGGAGTGGAGGGAGAGAGCAGGCGCGAACTGATTTCCTTTCTCCGTTCTCTTTCTTCTATCATAACAGAAAACTAAAAATACCGGCTTTACTTTTGTGTAATTGAACTTGTCTCTCACGTACTCATTCGCGCGCTCTCTCTCTTTATCTCTCATTGTGTGTGTAGAGGGCATGTTTACAAGCGTGGGCAGATGACACACGTACCTTTTACAAGCGTGAATTTGTGTCTGTGGTGGTGGTGGTGGTGGTGGTGGGGGGGGGGGAGGCAAGTGCATCTGTTTGTATCGGCGCAAGTAAAGATAAACAGGACTTAAAATCCACACGTGCAAAGTAGATTAGAATACTGTTGCTATAACGCTTCATATCTAGTCACCGTTTGTATATCACATCAACATCATAGATTTGAACACATATATATCTCTTGGTTGCGTGGTTGTATGCAACTTTTGAACCTTAACATTAATAATGAATACATCGGAGATCTTAAAGTAATTGCGCATAGGCTAAAATCGCCCACTAATTGTGTAAAACCAAGCGAGGTGGAAATGGCTCCCCTCTGTGAACGCGCAGGTCAAATCACAGCGGAATTTCTGCTCTCTCGGCCTCCTTCTCCCTCTTCTTCTCCTCTGATCGCGCTCAGTTTGACGCCATGTAATAACCAACATCTGGCCTTTGCGCAGGCAGTATGAACAGGCAGGTTACGGTGAACCTCGCTAACCCTTCTGGTGCACCTTAACCACACTCCCTTATTGGACAGGAACAAAACCAGAACTCCCTTTTCTCCCTCCCAGATTCCCCAGGTTGTCTAGGTTGTCAGACTGCAAACTGCTTCAGGAACAGTTCACAGTGTCAAGCCGTCTGTCCAGAAAAGCAGGGACCGCCGAGAGAAGAGACTATATTCCAGCGGTAACCAAAGAAGCAGTTACGACGCGCCTGAAGATACGTGTTTTAGGCTTAAACGTAGATTGCTTTGGTCTGCAGAGGTTTTAGCTCACCAAGGTTACTCATTGCTAGTAGTAGCAATAATAATAATAATAATAATAATAATAATAATAATAATAATAATAATAATAATAATAATAATGGTGAATTTGGTTAGCTTGCACCAAAGAGAGCGAGGGAAGATGAAGACGAAGATAGAGAATGGAAAAGGAGGACTGCGTGACCCTCTTTTTAGTTAAACGAAAGAGAAGGGAAGAAAGGGGAAGGAGCAGCGAAAAGCAGCCCAGGGAATACAGCGTCACCCTCAATCCAGGAAAGCTCTATCCGTTTTTATTCTGAAGTCCAGCTCAGAAAGAGGCCCACCGGAGCTCAGCAGTCTCCCAAACATTAGTGGGGTGGACAGTGTCAACTCGGACGACAAAACAGACAAACGTAAGCCCTGGATGTGGCTCTGACCAGGAACGTACCAGCCCGCTACAAGGGGAGTTTTACAGCAAAAGGCGGAGGGGGTGAGCGCGTGCATGCGGTGTGTCGTTTAGGGTAAAGTCGCACCGCGAGCCCCAGACCAAGCGGGTTCCGTCAGCGTGCTTGCTGTAGGTAGGCTTGACTGCTGGAGATTTATAGCAGAGCCGCTCCAGATTCATGTCTTTTCCCAAACCGGTCATGCAAACGATTGGCGTCTCCTTTACGCCGTGTCACAGAAGCGCCATAATGAGCTCACCAGTGCTATAATAACAGGTAACGGTGCAGTTTAAACGTCGGCTTTAATTGGCATAAATAACGTTTTAGTGCCATTTTGGACTCCAACCTCTAGGAGCGACTGCTTGTATTTAAGTACAATTAATTAAAAGAAAATACGCCCAAGCCTTTCGGAGAGGATTCAGTGGTCATCCTAACTGTAGCTAGTGTGTCCGTCCGTGTCCAAAACAGACTGAAACCAGGAAAAAACCGAACACCAGGAGGATATCCATCTGGAAAGACACGCCAAGAGCGCAGGTAAGGTCTGTCGGGCTGCTTCTTGCTCAGTGTCCCCGTGCTTATTCCCGAGGCGTCCCCATTCCACACACTCCACCGCTCGACATGTCATTAATTATCTGTTGTGTGACCGCGGTCTCTCTCAAACTCGCACAGGCATCCATAGGGTGAAACCGCGTGCAAGCTCTATTGCTAGCCAACACTTTTTCTGTGCGCGCGTGCGTGTAGGCAGCTGAAGACAGATGCATCCGAATTGGTAACAGAAAATAGGACGAACTCTGTCTCTTACTTTCTCAACCTCCCTGCTCACTCGCCCCACATTTGGAAAGCAGTATGCCTGCTAGACTAAGTGAGGTGTTAGTATGTGCATGTTAGCGTGCGTGCGTGGGACAGAGAGAATGAGTCTCGGCGATTAGGGGCATGGCTGCTATGTATAAAGAAGGAAGATGCATGCTAGCCACGACGAAATTTGGGATAGTGTGACGATTGCTTACTCAAAAAATCAACCCCCATCTCACCCTTTGGCCCCACAAAAATATTAGCTCCAACCAATTTTAAACGAAATGGTTATCAATAGACGTCGAATTACAAATGCAACTATTGTAAAATAACTACAAACAGAAATCATTTGGTCTAATGCGTTGCCTTTCTCCTCCTTACACCAAGACGTGGGTCCATTTATTGAGTGATCACAAGGATATGAAAACACCATAAGCAAAACTGGATCACAATCAAATTATACAATGGCTGAGGTGAGAAATTAAGGTCCATAAAAAAGTGCATTAAATATAGATTTACCATACAACCATCAGTTCTTGAGCCCCTTAACACATTTATTGCGAAAGAACAAGATTTCAGAGTCAAAACTGTGACTTTATTCATTTATGTAGTCTCCATATTGTTTATGAACTGCAGATATAATAACTGCACTCATCCAAGGAAAACAGCCCACTAGTATACTATGCTATCATTATTATTATTATTATTATTATTATTATTATTATTATTATTATTATTATTATTAAAGAGAAACACTTAAAGGTTTGGTAACTATAAGAAGAGCTATTCCTGAGAGCTCACATCCACCAGTCTGGAAAGGCAAAAGCAAAAGTGCTGTCTTCTGTTGTTTCTACACTCAAAAAAATCTGTTGTTGGATGAACACAATTTAATCATGGCACCCTTTTTGCACACAATTTAACCAAGTACAATAAACCCTTTTCGATCATGTCAAACCAACACATTTAGCATTTGGTGGTTTAATGTAATCAGATTACGTTGGATCAACATACTATACTTACATTGATTTGAAGTGATTTATTTAAGTATGTAGAGTGAAATTTGTTTTAATTCGTTCTACACAATTTAAAAAGTTTAGGAAAACAGAATTAAATCTTGTTGTTTCAACAACTACTTTGTTAATCAAGGCAATGATTTCACTCATTTCAACCAAATTATTTCAATTAGATTTGTTTACATTTGTTACACATTTAGAAACCCACTACTTTACAAAAAAAAGTCACAATCAGATTATGATAACATTATCTTTATTAACTGGATTTAGTGGACAATATAAAAGCTTACCATTTTTGTACACCTGCAAGCATTATGCCACTTCAAAAGGTAAAATGTTAGAATACTTATTTACATAGGTAATATGTTGGAACCAAAGCTTCCACAACTAAAAACAGATGCAAAATTTGCTCAATATATCGACTGCATTTTAAAAAATTAAACTAAAAGATAAAAATACATCTCCCACTTGGCAAGTTAAAACATGTGACAAAATCGAATTGTGTGAATTTGGAAAAATAAAATAAAATAATTAGAAATATTTTGGGGGCAATACAACAACAACAAAAAATTCCATAGGTGATGAAAATCTATATTTGTTTGGTGTATCTCATTGAAATAATTATTAGTTTGACCAATTTTTATATTTCTGTATTTATTTTTTAAATTTTGGTTGCAGTCCTCCACAGCTAGCAATATAGTTTTGCTGTGTTTTAAAACATGCTAGCAAGCAAAATGGAAACAATAATACAGTGAACTTAACAGGTGGCAGTGGTCTTAAACTTTACAGGACCTTGATACATAAACACAACATAGTACTTCTGTCAGTACTTCTGATCCATTTTGAGCCATCTATATAAGGACAAACAAAAATCATCTGCAGTGCTGTATAAAAGGTGAATTGCCCAACAGAGAGAATCCAAAAACTTAAAAAAAAATGTTTTAAATGAAAGAAAAAAAATATAAACAACTCAAATATTAACATTATATATTGGAAATCACCATTGCACCAATGAACCATTCAAGACCTATCAGTCATTTTCAAGTGCTCTCACCCCATAAGCTTGTTTTTCAGAAACTGTACCTTTGAAGACAGCTTTTGTCCATCAAGATTTAAAAGTATCTTCTGGAGGACTTCAAAGGTGCATTTAAGTTCTGGTGGGTAGCTCAGGTTCAAACGGTATATGAGTCCAAACAACAGAGCACATGCTTGTGCAATGTTACCCAAATCAGTGTTAGCCTCCACACCCTCAATCACGACACCAACGTCCTCTGGGTCATCTTCAGGTTCAGCACCCTCCTTCGGGATGACGTACACCCCCATCACAGTTTGCTCCATGCAGCTTTTTGCCTCGCTGTCCGTATCCTACATGAAAAAGTATAAGACAACAAAGTAAAATTTAAGAGATTGTTTAAACAACTGTTTCTATGCTGTTCATAAAATCCAAGTAGTCAAAGTAATAAACAGAAAATTACACCACTAAAGTAGTTGTTAGTAATTACTCCAATACATAAATTATAAAATACACCTCTCATGTCAAAAGAGGTGGCATAATTGACCTCTCACCGGCCCCTCCCCCGAAAGGGCCATTGTCCAATTACACATTATAGCAACCGTTACTGTGTCTGACAAACATTAACCTCAAGCAAGATGGAGAAGCGGTGTGCCCACCGATACGCCGAGAGATTGTGTCTGGAGGAGTTGTGTTCTTTCCATTCACAAAGTCAAAAACAACGTGAATGGATTAAACAGTGTGTATGGCCCCATTCCCAGGTAAATGTACCGAACATTATGACGCATGTCTGCTCGCACATTCGGGTACCCATTGGTGCGCAGAGGAAACCATTTGTTTGTCGGACGTAGCAAGAGTAACTTAGGGGGACAGGACTCGAGAAAAGGCTAACTCAGCTGCTAAAATAAAACAGGTATAGAAGTGTTAGTACTAAACAGCTCAAAGTTCATAGACATTTCTATTTACAAATACTGATGACCATAACAATGAAAAAACAACAGGACTTGTTTTAATCCAAGTACAGATTCAAAAGCAATATAGTCTTGATGCATGTTAAATGCATTGTATGTTTGTGTATCAAGTTTAAGTAGGCATAAATTTCTTTCCTTCCAATACCAAATTCCAGAAATTCTTTATTGCAACGCTTAATACTGTTTGGTATTCAAGACATCCTTTCCCCAATACCAGGTGTCTTGTTGCTAATCTCAAAATTTTAATTTTAATGATTTGCATTTGAGGCAACGTCACAATTTGTATGAGAATGTTACAGACAACATGCTGTCACAATGGCTCACCAAGTACTCCTTTATTAACTTCTCATAGTCTTCGTTTAGGTGGATGCACAAAGACTTCAAGATGCATGCTCGTCTGGTATGGATGTTGTCATGCTGGAGAGGAGGAGGAGATAATATGAGCCAAAACCAGTCTGTTTTTCTTAAAGCTAGGGTAATCAGTTAACTTGCATAATTATTCTTTAGGTTAGAACCTGGCATGTACCACTTGTTAAGCCGAAACAAAATTGACAACTTCATCTCCAAATAAAAGTTATTTTTGCTGCCTATGACAAAGTCTACTCAATCCTAATACAAACCTTGGAGATGGCAAGCATGAGACCTCTTATTTTCTTTCCACGTGTCCCTCCTTTGGTCAGAAAGATTTCCATTAAGCGTGGCGCGTATTGGTCAAGCTCGGCAAAGAAAGTAGATAGCAGAGGCTTTGTGGTGATTCGCAGAAACTCCTTCTCAATCTGCAATAGAGAACAAATACATTGATTAAAAACGCAACTGTATATTTCACTCACTTCACATCTAAGCTGACTAAAGCTGCTTTTAGAAGACCATGCAGACATCAGTGCTGTCTGTGTAGGACATGAATCAGTCTGTGTCAGATACTGAATTTGAAATTTCCACTAAAGTCACAAGTAAGAGGCAAGTGGAACCAAGATCTAGGCCATTTGCTTTTTGAAGTTTGCAAAGACTGCTAAATTGCACCAGTGGTAGTTCACTCTTTGCAACACAGTATGCTGTTCTAAACAGATTTTTCAGGTTTATTTTTAGTATATTATTTGCAATTGGTGTTTGTTCTGGGAAAGATATTGCAGACTGAGCAATAATCCATTTCTAATGGGGGCCTTTCTTAAAATGACTGGTCCCAGTAACAAAGGCGCTTGTCGACTCAGAAATCGAGGGAAAACCAACAACACACCCGGCAGAACATTATGTTATTTACACGGGTGCACATAAGTGGTCCGCATGTGCGCATTCGCTGTCAAAATAAAAGACGCGCAACAGATAAGAAGTTGCAACGCACGTTTGCATCCATATAAAAGGCACTGTTTTTGTCCGCTAGAGTGGGATTTTCACGGCACATTCTGCACCACATCTGTGTGTTCATCATTTGTTTGAAGCCAGCTCACCTCCTGCAACCACTTTTGCGAGAATACGCGCTTCTTTTGTGGTTCGGACTCCTTCTGACATTTCTTTGGAGGTGGAGGAAAACCAAAGTAATTGCTTAAAGGAGCTTCTTCGACATATTTAAGAGTTCTAAACAAATATGTCCTCCTCCAGAAAATCTTATGTATGCAAACACGCGTTGCAACTTCTTATCTTGTGCGCGTTTTTTATTTTGACAGCAAATACGCACTTGCGGACCACTTATGTGCAGCCCCGGTTATATAGCTCGTCATGTTGCAGCCACAGAAATTCTTTTGTCCATGAAACCATAAAGCTGCACTTTCTTTTTGCCTTATAGTCTGATTTGTCATAACTTTTCCGTTTTGTGGTAAGCTTTTCTTTGGCTGTCACTTCTTCACCCTGACCTGTCTTATTTGGCTAAGCAGAACTACAATTAATATCCTGCTGCTTTTACACACGCACTCACATAACACTCAGCGATTGTCTGCGCGATCAACCTCTCACATGTTTAAGCTGCGGGAGATTTCACTTGTCATGTTTGCATATTAAGCTAACGATTGATAAGACGATGTCAGAGGAATTGGTGCACAAATTATCATCACTCACAGATCAGTGCTGTCGCTCTCTATACACAGGTCGCGCGATTGCAAAGTGAAAGCAAAAAACAAGCGCAAATTCAAACGCGATTTCAATATGTCACATATTGACAGTGGCTCACCGATGCCAATGACATAATTACCCAGCTACATTTCCGAAAGAATGCAGAAGCATTGACATATATTTTTCCTTCTTATGACAGCCCGACGGGCAGGGCAGAGATAGATTTTGGTAGCCCGACTGGAAAAATCGCTAGCCCTGGGACGTCGGGCTAGCCATTTTGCGAGCCCTGTACAGTGTTTCAATAATTGTACCTACTACTCTCCCTGATGGAACAACGCTTGCACTGCCACATACAAGTCACTGAAAGAAAAAAAGAAAAGCAGTTTTAAGGATAGTTTTATTGGCACCTTTTTTTCACTTTGATTAAATCATAAAACTATCATAAAAAATATATGATGGTAAAAGGCTTACCATGTATTAAAGAGGAGGCACAAACAATCAGAAAAAGGGGTCAGCTTTCTTTGTGGTGTTACTATGGTAAAGAAAACAGAAAAAATTATTTTATAAAAATTCCACAGTGGATTTTTTTTTACTTTGTTGCAAATGTATAAAAAAAATACAAATACATATAAATACCTCTTGCAATAAAAAATTCACAGATAAATATCCAATCTGTTGCCAAATGTAATAGCAGTGTTTCACACTATGCAATAAAGATGCTGGTAGTTGCGGTATAGGTCCGACAGGCAATTTTCATAACTATCCGCCATTGCCTTTTCCTCTGACCTCGTGTTTATGCTCTTTTCCCCATGCACTAGCATCAAGTCAATTCGAAGGATGCAGCCCCTGAATTTGGACACAGCTAATATTTAGCAAATCGCGCATGCTAGTTTAACTTGCATTACTGTGAGAGGCCGAATGCTTAAAATAAAAGGAGAGAGAAAGAAAGAAAGAAAGAAAAAATGCAAATGATAATAAAAAAAGTGAACAAAGACCATGTCTTGCAATAACCGTCGTTTAAAACCAAAGTGAATGCTAACAGAGCTAGGTAGAAGTTCAATGAGACAACCATACTAGCTTTAGCTAACTTCATTTACTTTGAAAGTGAATTACAAACGTGTTAAATATTGAATTAAACATATCAATAACCGCTAAAAACACTATAAGACTAACTGCAAAAACGGGTAAAAAAAAAAAAAAGAAAAACAATGAAGTGGACATGCTAATAATAGTATAAATATACCCAGAGCGGATTATAAATCAGGTATTAGACGGTACCGATTGGCACCGTCTAATACCAGATTTTCACTGTATTTGCTCCACTCCCGCTGTCTAATGACAACTTACACATTTGGAATTAAAAACATTGTTAAACAATTAATGGACAAAACAACTTCGTTTGACTAAGATATTTTGAGTTATTTATTACTTACCTGTATTGTGGAAGATTCCGCAGAGGGAAATGGCAGTCCACTGAACACATATAACTTCTCCGCGTTCCCGCCTCTTCACTTTTGGGAAGTTTGAGCATGCGCACTAGGCATCGGTTTTAGAGTTGTTGATTTAAAATAATTACATTTAATTGAACTGAAGAATGCAAATCTAGTTCATTAAACTTTTTGTTATTTTATGTTAAACCAACAACTGATAATGATTTAAAAACCTAAACTCAATATGTTCATGTTAAATAGACAAATGTCTATTGAATTAATCAAACAACTGCCTTAGTTGACTTTTTTGAGTGTAAGAAAGCAGTTATTTCAAAAATCCTAGCTTGTTTGTTCTTGTGTATTTTTACATCTAATGTCAACTGATATATATGATTTTAATCAAGTTTAAAAAACGGCCATATTCTAAAATGCTGAACATATCAAATACTCCCACCCTGTATCATCCAGGCTAAATCTGAGTTGCTTATGCCATCTCGTGTAACAGTGGTTAGATCCTCTGGACTTACCTTGAAGTATTTTGCTAAGTATAGAGGTATATAGATTTAAAAGTTATGAAAACCCACAGCAAGTCTAGCACAGCTGTGATTTAATCGATTTCCTCGTGTATCACTGACAAAGTATGGGCAGAATACCAATCATAGTAAAATAGTAGGGGCAAGAACAACTAACACTGTTGCTGTATAAAGCCTGACAGGTCTGGCTGAGATCCATAAAGCTGCTTTCTCCCGCTGTAACACACTACTGTCTGCTGCTAGGCCAAGTGGCCCGATTATATTACAGTCACTGGCTTCTTTTTCTGAAACTTGCATCATAAGAGGACCATGTTGTCAGGAAATGGATGCAGGCCTTTTATAGTGGTGCAGGTTGTTCAACATTCAGTGTAATGAGGCCTCAGAGCTATATAATAACAACTTAGGAAAATCCATTTTGAAAGCCCTGCCAAACCACAAATTACTATAGACACATATCACTGAATGCTTCTGTCCCTAGATGGACTAACTCTCAAATGCAGAAAATGATTGTTTTTGACCAACAGGCAGCCACAATGGCTGCATGTCCAGAAAGCCTACATACCAACAATGACAAATTCTACAAAAAACATGGTCAAACGAGACCTTACGTTTATTCTCCTCTGATCCATAATAATACACCAAATCTAATGGAACTCTACAAGTGGCAGCATTCTATTCTGCATTAATAAATAATCTATGTCAAAGTGAGTTAAATATTGATGCGGTACAAAACTCTGTGATGTCATTATTTTTGGTCTTCAGCATATGATCCAGAAAGAACCGACTGTGTAATCCCACTACCACCATTATCCCCACCCACCACCCACCCATCACTATTTATGGTGGGTCTTGTATGTCTTGTATACATACATACCTGCATGTCACTACCTGTAACAGGTTTCCGCAGTGCACAATACTGACCAATATAATCACCATCTATGCGTCTGTCTTAGATGTGAATAAAGAAATATTAAAAATAAAATATAACCAGGTTCCACCTATTAGACATATGAATCAAAATGAAAGCGTTACAAATTACAGACTGACTCAAATTTTAGGTCACTTTTGAAATCTATTACATTTGAATGTAATATTTACAGATAAACAATTTCATTTTAATATGCAGTATTTATATTATATGGTGTTTGATTATGAATTTAGATAAAAGTCAGGAAGTCTACACATCTAAAAGTAATGCTTAATTACAATGTAAGAAGTGGAGTTTAATATGCTCAGTAGCCCGCACCACTATTAGTAATGTATGTCCTTTCCTTCCCCATGAGTAACATTTACAGTGTAATTGCTTTATAACTGCCAGGTTTTATTCCCTCGTACCTACAGTCTACATACTGTTAAGAGCAATTTGATATTTATAGGTATACGTGAAATCTTACATTTAAAAAAAAATATTTGGAAAATCTTGGAAATTTTTGAGACATTGCTGACTGTATCATTAACTGCCAGCTTTTTCCTATCGCGATGAGCTTTTGTTCAATATTACACATTTAGGTAAAAAGGTAATTAGCTAACCATTGACTTTGTGAATACTACCTGCCACTCCCCCACCCCCAACAGACACACACACACTTGCATGGGAGGTCACATCCATCCCTGTTCAACCTATGCCTGACAGGCTTGGTGAGCTTGGCACTTTTCATGGCCCAGGAGCAGAAAGAACAATTCGACCCCCACATCATACCTTCTGGTAAACCCCAAGAACCCCCCTTCCCCTTCTTTCCTTCTCCTAGTGTCAGGGCTTTCTTTTAGTTTGAGGTCAAAGATTAGCATCTCTGATAAAGATTAACTCCGTGTCAAAGGAAGGCGTTGATGGTATGAGTTTCTGATTTAGGACTCTTAGTGAAATGGGGTTAGTTCTTTGGGAAGTTGTGCGACCCTGCCTGGAGCAGTAAAGGAGAGTAACACTGGGCTAAAATGATATACAAGTAGCTAAGTGTAGAAAAGAAAAAAATCATACAATGAAAGGGTATAAGGGATGTAAGAACTTGTTAAGCTCAGCTCTTGTTGTTGGATATGTTTGTGCATAATCCCTGTTTGAATTTGAGGGGCCATGAAGCAGAAAGCAGCTTCAGCAGAAGCACGTGGTTTACATAGAGTTCAAACAGGTCTTTTGTACACAGGACGAGTTAATGCCTCAGTTATGTGTCTACAGCAACAGACATTAAGTAGGTTTATTCAGATTTCACAATCCTGAATGACAAGAAAGTATTCACTAGGTGAATAGCATACCAGCAAAGATGTGAACTAATATTTTTTAGTTCACATAAAAAACACTTTTTACAAATTTGGCTGTACACACCTATGGAGGTTTAGCGTTTTCTCACAGAGTGGCTTGTGGTTGTAAACCTTACTAATAAAACAACAACACCAAAGATATGAATTAGTAATTTTCCACATGGCACAGTTACACAAACATGCTCCTTGGCTGAGATGTTTAAAAAAAATGATTGTTCATGCACTTGAATTGTTTGAATTTGATTAATTTAACTTTCCAGGCATTTTGTTTTTGCATTAAATTTAGAATGGAATATGGGAAACAAACCAAAAGTCCTTTCACCCCCTCTGAGACCCACTCCTTAGTTAAACAAACTGGAAGCAGATGAACATGTAAGACTTCTCTCTCTCTCTCTCTCTGTTTCTTTCCTTGGTGCATATCTGCCCTCTGAAAAATGGTGTTGAAAGTGGTATGTCATCTGCAAGAGGGGAGGAGATGAAATGTGTTGCAGTGCTAGGTTTGTTGTTGTGTCTGTGATGTCGGTATCAATGCTGCATGGCTGTTCGAGCTCATTACACTTGAAGAAACTCTGCAAATAGACTTGATGAAAAAGTCTTTTTTGGACACAAAGAGTATGGACATTGACTGATCTCTGAGGAAGGTGGTGGTGATGGCAGTGGGTGTCCTTATGGACATGGAAGTATCCCAGAGTGTAACAGGTATTCCATCTGTTCTAGAGAAAGGTGCGTGTCATTGTGATAAAACGTATTTTTATTCAACAAAGCATGTGTGAAATTTAAAAACTGACTAATTTTGGGTTTATTGTGGAAATAATGTTTTGAACTTTGAATCTTTTAGAGTAAAATGAGCAAACATGGAAGAAAATCAGATATAAATTAATTCCGACAAACAGTAAATCATTATGTGACATCAGAATGCCAAAATTCTGATGTTAATATTTTCATCTTAGAAAGCATGAACTAGCAGCTTCTCTTCTGTGACTCCATTTGCTATCTAAATAAAATGCTAACCACTGTGATCATTTGAAAAGAATGCAAGTGGCCGGAAGCCCGCTGAAGTTGCACATGATGTCAAATCCAGAAAGTGGATGCACACGGGGGATGTGCTCAGCAGATCTGCTTAAACAAGCCTTAAACAAGCTATCTATAGCTTGTTTAAGGTAAGGTCAGATTGTTTTAAAGTTCTTAGGTACCTCGTCATGGAAAGCTCCACAAAAGAGTTACCGGCAGAGTTATCTGACATCATAGACAGAGATTATTTAAAACCTCACAGCTGACACCAAACACTGACAAAGAAAAAAAAAATCATTGCGATGTGGTTAAATAGATAAATATCAAGCTAGTTTGAATAATTATAGAAACAGGTGGGTTGCAGGCATATTATCAATGACATTCTAACTAAAATAAATTTGCCAGTGCCAGTATGGAAATGCTGTTTCAATAACTGCTGCTGACTGAAGACCTATACTTTAAAAGTCTACTGACTTATTGAGTCTGCCTCGACTGCTCATGCTTGCAACTTAAAATAAAGCTGAGTGCTAAAGGTTATCAGAGTCTGAGTCAGTGTTCAAAGCAGAAACTGGAATTCTAGTTGTGACCAGTTGGTTGATCATTGCAGAGCTTATCCATTGCTGCTCCAGGGTCAAAGGTCACTTTTAGAAAGCTGTTATCCAATATGTCACTGTATGAGTGCTTCAGCGAGAGCTTTCAGCTTTTCCTGTTAGGCACAGGATTGAAAAAATATAGCAAGGTGTGATGTGTTTCAGTTGTGTTTGAATCATGTCCGAGGTCAGAGGAAAACAAGCACTAAGGAAATTGCAGCAGAAAAAGAAAAAGATTTTTTATGTCCAACTAATCTCACTAAACGTGTATCTCTAAAGACTCAGTGTGTGCATATGTTTTCTGAAAAAAAACTCTGTGTGTGTGTGTGTGTGTGTGTGTGTGTGTGTGTGTGTGTGTGTGTGCGTAAGTTTGGGGGAGTGGGGTGGGGGGGTGGGGGGGGCAAGACTGGTCTGGTGATTTCACCGCCAGACCCGGCAGAGATAAGAAGAGAAAGCCGAAAAGCACGAAACTTTTTGCACACCGCGAAACTTTGAAGCCTAGCAGTGAGCAGCATCAGGTCCCATAAACCCTCTCAGCCTTAAAAAAAAAAATACATCTTCGTAAAAAGTAGTAGACCTGTTAGCTGTAGGATGCAATGGAGTCTCAGAAAAACAAATGCCTTCGTTATCCTAATCCTTGAATGTTTACAGCCAACTATATGCTGCAGTATTGCTTTATTTATTAAAAAGAGAAAGAGAAAATCACACACTTGTTTCATTTCGCGCTCCTTTCCTTTCCCTCTCTATGTCTCCATCTCCCTAGAGTCTAAAACCTGCTGTTCACATCCACTTCACATTCTGATAAATTATGGGCCAACAGCCTTTGTTGCACACCTTTTTCTGCTGCTTCTTTGTCGCTCCTTTTAAACTTTTACAGAGAAAAGCTTCCATCCATATTGTGGTATTTTGAGTCCTGGTTGCAGCCAGAACTCCCCTTCTCTCCCCCAGCCTCCTCTTCCTCTAAGAAAAAAAAACGCTCATCAGCTGTTCTGGGGGCTCTAGGGGCTCTGGAGGCGGCCTCCTGTCTTTGTCTCGGCGTACAGGCTAGCTGGCTAAGCTAGTCGGCCCTTGCATCACTTTCTGGGCAACTTTAGACTAGTCCACTCCTGCCTGCTCTGCGGCTGCAAAAATCAGACCGTAACCGGCGGGGCTGAGGGGGAAGGGGGGCACACTGAGGAGACCCAGACTGAAGGAGCTGCAATGGGTATGCACAGTAGCCAGAGCGGTGCGTGAGTTCTTGGATGGAAACGATAAATAACTTTATAGCAGCAGGAGCGGTAGTAGCCTGGTGGTAGTAGTAGTAGTGATGTAGACTTGTGCGGGGAGGTCGGGGGATCCTTTGCGTTTGATTTATGTGTTTGGGTGAAGTTGTCAGGAGCAGAAGCAGAAGGAGAACGGCTCTGAGATTTTATTGCAGCACTTTAATAATAATAGCCAACAACATGGAATACACTTTTCATCCTGTGATCCACTTATATAATTATACGGTTCCGCTTTACGCAGTGTTTACGGCCCCGCGCAGCAGCAGATGGATATGTGTTTATCTGTGGACAGAGCTAGATGTGATCTCTTGCTGTGGGTCCTCAGCCCGGCAGTAAGACTGTCCACAGGACTGTCCAGGATGAGTGTTTTCTCACTCAGTGATGCTTGAGTTATTTATGGGCCGCGTGGATCAAACAGCTGTTTGCCTTATGGGGCCTGTTCTCATTTTGGTTCGCTCCTCTTTCTCTCTGTCTCTTTCTGGTTTTTTTCTCCCCCCTATTTTTTGCTTCTCTTAAGTCCCCGTTTGGTGCTTAACAGAATTTATGACTTTGGAAAGTTGTTTTTTTGTGTGGGTTTTTTTCGGATGTGTTCATTATTTATGAAGTTTATTTAACTTTTGAAGTTTTTAAACGAGACCCTGCATTAAATTCTAATGATCATTTTTAATAGCAAGAATCAGAATTTTGATGCAATCGGGGCATGCCTTTCGATTTCGATTGCAGTTTTTAGATTTCATATATATATATATATATAATTGTGTTAATCCGCGTGTGTGCTAACTGGAGCATTATTTCTGATGGGTAATTATGATTTACGCATACAGTTTAGCTATTTATGTATTTATTTATTGCACAAATCCTTCTAACCTAAACAAAGTCTATGTTTATATATTCTAGGCCATTGCTACAAATGAACAATTTCTAATGCATTCTATATATTCCATAACTCTATTCCCTACATAACTCATTTTGGTACGCTGACGGGATAAGCAAGATTATTATTGAATATGAAATCATGCGTGTTTTTGTTTGTTTGTTGTATTTATTTATTTTATTATTTTGAGGGAAAGAAGACAAATGTGTAATTGTGGTAACCAGACTCAATAACATCTCACACCCTCTAGCACAAAGGTCACTTTTAGAAAGGTGTTAGGCACAGCATTGCCTCGTTCTTTGTTGTTGTTGGTTTTTTGTTTTGTTTTTTGTTTTTGTTTTTGTTTGTTTGTTTCTTTTTTTTTCTTTTTTTGTGTGTGAATTATTTAGGGTTTGAAGTCAAGCGGTTGCTGCTGACCCAACCATTCGATTCGAGTACAAGAGGTGACCCGCCTCTGTATCTGATTTTACCGAGATGTGTTTGATTGCATATGTCTTCTTTCTCTTTCCTACCCTTTTCCCATCCCCTCCGCATGCCCCTTTTCCCGCAATATACGTCAGTTCTTAGGAGCTTTCTGGAAGCAGTTTTCCTCCATTAAAACTTCAGGGGAAAATAGGAAATATTCCGGTAAGTTCGGACTTTTTTTGGCATTATTTGTCATGATGCAGCCTGCATTAGAACGAAGTCTGAAGTTTGTGCATGGGTGCTGTGTACACGCTAATAGAATTATAAGATGAGAAGACAGTGACGATTTTGCAACGTGGAAGGTGCATGACGGGTAGTTTTTCCTTTATTTTTAGACAATTAGGACGCTGCATATGTTGAAAAAAACAATATCCTGTGCATATTATATTGATGTGTAGAATGTATACTATTTCTACAGGAACTGATTTGTCTATTCGTAGTAGAAGTATTCTCTCTATAATTTAATTTATATCGTTTAAGCATAAATGCAGTTACATATATATGGAAAATATTTATGAAGTTGAAAGTGATTGTAATGTTGAAATTCTACGGGTGTGCGCGCGTGTACGTGTGTGAGTGATGTAATATCGTGTAATGACACGTGCTTATGTAATATAATCCTGAGGTGTGAAAGGAAGTGTATGATGGCCGCGGGTTATAGGCAGAAGCATGGAGGGTCAGTTCATCATTTGATAGACAGTTATTAAAACTGCATGTTGTAACTGCGGTAATGGCATTAATGCTACCACTGTTCATAGCCTATTAATACAGCTATATTTACATAACACAGCAATTAAAGTGACAGCGGCTGAATTAAATAGTTCACAGTTGGAGTCCTGTAAAAATCATTCTGCACTTGTGCACGATATTTTAACATTGGCATTTCTCAAATCGTTTGAAAAACAGAATCAAAGGGTATCCCTGTGTCATCCTCAGTGGCCTACATATCTATAGTCCCAAAGGAGAAAGAAAGTGGAAAAAGGAAAGAAGATTTCCATGGCGCAGGAAGGCACCGCGTTTTAGTTGTGAAACCCAATATCCGTGACTCAATCCGAAACATGCAGAGTCGATGCGCGTCTTCCATCCGAGAAAAACAGCCGTCCTCCACAAGCACTGGCGTGCTTTTGCAAGTCAGTGCATAGGTGTAATCCGTTCTGCTTATTTCTCCACATGCACGTCTCTCCCACACATGGAAAAAAAAAAAAGAAAGACAAAAAAGTAGCTGATTAGCTTTTTGGTTAATGTGTAATGAGGTTGGTTAGCAGATCCTTCAGTCCACACAAAGGCTGGTTTAAAGGAAAAGTTGCAGATGGACACATTTCAGGCTCCCACCTTCCACCTACACCGAGCTCATCCTCTCATTTCTGCTGCCCACAGCGAATGCTATCTGTTTTAAAGTCGGGCTGTTTACACACACACACACACACACACACACACTGCTGGGTGCTAGAGAACTCATAAATCTTACGTAGCCATAAACGACAGGAGTAGCGTCCTGAATAATAAAAATAGAGGGAGCGGGGGAGAGTTAGAGAAGAGAATGTGTGTGTGTGTGTGTGTGTGTGTGTGTGTGTGTGTGTGTGTGTGTGTGTGTGTGTGTGTGTGTGTGTGTGTTGGGGGTGGGGGGTGAGGGGGCGTAATGACAACATCATAGGACACCCCTCATATTTTCATTTCCATTTAGGTCTCTCTCTTTCACCCCTCTCTTTCTCTCAGGTTTTTTTTCACTGTTGGTTATTATTTTTAAGCCCACTTCAGTTTTCTTTCTTTAAGTGTTGTTGCACTGCTGCTTCATCTTCCACCTCGGTGCTTTCAAGTCAAAACGCAAGACTCTTTAAATGCTTTCTTTAAAACCCTGTTAGTGAAGCTTTAAAACCAAATTGATCACATACAATCTTTTTTTGCTATAATGTTAGCGTAATGTGCACCTTCTATGTTAGTCTTGTCCCTCTCACTCTGTCCTCCGTTACATACGTCTTAAGTGACGTTTATGCGGCGAGGCAGCAGCAGAAATATTGAAAAGAAATTCTGAAAAAATCTTGAAAACTATTTATGATGAAGGAAATTTACATTTAAATGAATGCTAATATTTTATCCATACTTTAAAAGAGTCGGATTGATGTAAACAAAAACACATAGCAAAGTCATCCTGCCGAAAGAGAAAACTACAGGAGCTTAGCCCAGGAGCTTAAGCATTTTCCCCACAAACTTTGCATTTGTCGATGATATGTCCCAAGCAGTATTTTCAGATGAGGTCAGCAATTTTAATAAACCTTTTACTGTGAGCGACTGTCTTGTTTTATATGTTGACCTCACCACGTGATTTTTTTTTTTGCTTGTTGCCTCCTATAGACTTTAAAGTACACAGATGCTCTCTACAATTTCAAAAATAAATAATTAAAGCTAAATGTAATACCAGGTTAACTTTATAGACCATAAAATATAATTTATGATTAATAATGATACACATCGTTAGTGACACTGTTTGGACATTTACTAGTTAACCTGGGCCTGGTTAGAGAATGCCCACGTGGCCTATAGTAGCATATAGACAGCCTTTAAGTGGGATTTTTAAAACATCTAAAAAATACTTCTATACAAACCTCTAAAATATAGGTTTATTGAGAGTATTGCCTCAATACCCTCAAAAAAGTTCAATTTGTTAAAATATAAACTTTTAGGTTATATATAACCAATATAACAGGAAGTGAAAAGCACAAAAAAGTCAAAGACTTTATTAGAGTTAAAGTTATGGTGACACGTGGAAAAAACAATCTACATGTGTCTAGCCTGCTTGCATGGCTAGATCCAGCTCAATTAGCATAATTCTTGAGTGACGTTGACTTTTTGATGAGGGAATCATCTCGTCCAGCCGTCAATCTGGTTACTCCGTTCGTTACAGGGCCTGTGAGAGTCTCTGATACTGGGGCATATTTTCACCATCATAACGAGAATATCCAGGCTACTACCACAACCACAAAGAAGACTGTAGGCTGTAAACTGGTGCTGCTGCTAGCCGTGTGCAAGGCACACACCTATAGCCTACCTAAGACCGAAGCAAGGAGCACAGATCCGGGGCAGACGGGAATAATACCAGGGGAAAATGAGCCTCGGGGAGACTTAGAGAAGAAGAGCCGTAAGGAAATAAAAAACAAGAATAGAAAACTACCTAAAATAAGATGAAGTGACATTTTGTGGCGGACATACTCCTCTGTGGCTGTGTGAATGACTGGCCGGCCGTGTGAAGGACAGTGGCTAAAAGAGAAAGAAATTTGAGGCCATTGTTATCAGCCAGAAGCGGTGCAGGCAGCGCTGGCGCTGGGGTGGAGGGTGGGTGGGGTGGGGGGGATGGGGGGAGGCGGGGGGTAGCAGGCATGCTCCCCGGTAAGCTCGTTCAGCTCATGCCCTAACTAGCCTGCCTGTAGCCTGCACCGAGCCCGTCTGTTAATTCTTCCCGCACACTGAGCCCCCGCCGATAGTCTTGGATCCCTCCGACTCTCTCATCCGCCAGTCGTTCATGCCACAAGGTGTCCTGTTCGCGCAGCCCGGTCTGCCGCTGCTGGGGCTTCAGGAGGTGTTGTTGAGGTGGTGGTCGCGAGCAGCCGTGCTAGTCTCGAGACAGCACCGGAGGAGTAGCGGGGTTTGCGGAGAGGAGAGAGGAGAGGAGGAGGAGGAGGAGGAAGAAGAAGAGGAGAGCAAAACGGACGACCAAACGAGCGGATTTGTTATTTAATTATCTGTTATTGTTGATTACCAACTGAACGCGTGCGAGGACTAATCTATGATGCGGTGCTGTTGGGTCCGTGCCGGACTGGACTGGGATCACCGGTGCTAAGGCAGGTAAGGAACATCATCGGCGGGCAAGCAGGCCAGCCGGTCATGCGCGAGCTCAAACAACAAGCCAGAAATACATAGTGTGTTTGCTCGCTGTGCAGTTTGTGGACGCGGAGTGGCTGGCTCAGTGATTTATGGCCTGTATGACTTCAATCCCGGTTCAAGAAGAGTTCACAATGCTTTAAACTGCTGTAGCTACCCGCCACAAGCAACCCCCCTTTTTCTTTCGACCGTCCATCTCTGTCCTTTTCTGTTCAGCTTTTTCCGTCCTCATCTCTTCCACTACGCTTTCCACGCCTCTTCCTCACTTAAATTATATTTAGGAGCGATGGCCGGCTGTTTTTCTGTAATGGGTGATGCACTTTTCTCGTTCAATTTTTGTCCCTCCACAGGCTCCTGTTTTATTATCATTTGGGTATATGGGATGCATTGTAATTATTCCTAAAATATTTTGATGGTGTAATTTTAATCACACATGAATATTTAGCGCCTTTAGCGATTTCAGTCTAAAATGAGACCGTGAACTTAGCAACAATAGCTCAGATATGGCCAATTCTTTATTGTTTGTCGTTTAGAGTCTGTATAATTGGCCTCTCTCTCTCTCTCTCTCTCTCTCTCTCTCTCTCTCTCTCTCTCTCTCTCTCTCTCTCTCTCTCTCTGTTAATGGGATAAAGAATACGTGGATTGTCCAAGTTAATGCATTCTCTCTGTCTCACTGTCTACATAGCTCTTCATGGCAGACGCCATTTGTAATTTTATATCCCAGGATAAAACACAGACACTGGACACCAAGGCCGACCCGCCTCCTCTCTACCCCCCCCCCCCCCCCACACCACTTCTCTTCCCTCTCCCCCTCTCTATCTCCCTCTCTGTGTTGTTTTTGTTTGGGTGGCTGTTTCTCTGTCAGTGTAAGTGGATTATTCAGGCAGGCGTCTAGCAAAGTTGGTGATTGTATTAAGCTGTAGCACTACAAGCCAGGGGCAGAGACATTACGTGTCCCGTTTAATGGCGAAACAGCGATATGATTTAATAACATATTCCTCCTACACTCACTGCCATGCCCCCCCACTCCCCCCCACCCGCCTCCATCTTTCTCCCTCTGTCGTTGGGACTATTCCTTAGAGTAAATAATTAGGATTCCAGGTTGTCTACTAGAAAGATAAATGGGTGACATGTGTGACGTGCTGAGAGCCGGAGAAAGGCTGGACTATTTGATTTTGAGAAAAAAATGGGAACACATTTTAAAATAGTTGAAAAGTGAATTATATTATTTTAGCACAATTTTACCAATCTATAAAGTTATTGGTGACTGAACTGCGATTTCTTGGTGTTACTGGTAGAAGACAGATATCAATAAAACAAATTTGATGGTTTTTGTTGTTATCACGCTGATAGCATTACTATCTCCAATTCCTTCTTCTAGTATCTTAAGTTATGTTGGCGATATATCATTCAGGCCTGTTCTTTATATATACCGTGTGCAGAACCATCAGTAGGCTATATGAAGTAGACTTCGATACACACAATCCTATTTTCGGTGCAGCTTTCATGAAGCTCGGGCCTGGTATCTGTCATTCTAATGTATCGTCTTACCTTCGCACGTGCTTTAGCAAATTCTTTTCTTTTTGTTTTGTTTTTTTTTTTAACCTTATTTTTTTCTATACATTTCTCCTAAACGAGATCCACTATAGCAGGACTAATACAAAAATATCTTCGACATTAGAGCGAAATAAAAGAGATGGCTAATAATAGTGAGCCGTTGTTGCAATATGGAGCCGGGAGCCAGGCTAAAATACTGGTAGGGTTAACTTGGAAAGCCCCAGTAGGCCTAGTTTTAGATGTAGCTAGTGCTAGCGCTGCTCAGCTTGTGTGTAATGGAAGAGCTGCTTCATCTCCTCTTTTCTGCGTCAGACAGTTTATCTCCACAGAAGCAACGAATGCCAGGTGTTCTCTCGTGTCTGTCAAGCCGGCCTTTTACGGCCACAGGCCCACACCAGCGGTGAGCGCAAGATACAGTGTGTGGAGGCTAACCCTGCTGTTTTTCCTTTCCTTTTTTCTCTCTTTCTCTCTTTTTAACTAAAGGCGCCGTGATTGAGCATTCTGACAGCTTAACCCTCATGGGTTGTTGACTAGTGAAATTTCTGCCGGGAGCCTCCTTTCTTTCTTGTCTTGTCTTTTTTTTTTTTTTTTTTGCAAAAAACAATATAAATCGTATATTGTTGAGCGCAATTACATTTTATAATATGTTTCCATTTACTGTTTACCTCACGATAAATCAATCAATAAATCAGTAAATACATAAAACATTACTTGTATACTGAGATCCGAGTTCTAACCTATACTTCACCTTTTAAATACTTTTCGTCATCAGTAATATTTGTTACTTTTTTCTCCGTTTAAGATAGATAGATAGATAGATAGATAGATAGATAGATAGATAGATAGATAGATAGATAGATTGATTGATTCTTTTTTATGGGGGAAAAAACCCTGGTGAAACAAAAATCCTTTCCGCTTGGATTCCTGTGAGTGAAGACAAGTGAGGTAACAGCAGAGAGAACACAGTAAATCACAGGCGGAAAGTAGAGGTTGACAGAAATAGACTACCTACATCAGTCACAAAGGAAAATAGATATGGGCCGTGTCCACTGCCGCCATTACACATAAAATGTCGTTTTCAGCCCGAATAACAGCACACTTTTGATGGTAATTCTTTATTAGGAAAACTTCAAAAATAACGAATATCTCTGGAATGTATGGAAGAAGAACCAACATATCTTAAAAATTTATGATGATGGATTTTAATTTATTCTGTTTAAAAACAAATCTAAGTAAATTGCGTAATTTTCGTTGCATAAAAACAGAAAATAATTGGTTAAAATCATAAAAAAAATAAAAGCCATTAATCTACAACTACAGATTAATGGCTGTTATTGATAATAACAAACTATAGCAGTAATAAAAACTGCAGTTAATTACAATTTAAACAGAAATTGCAACATTAAATAACTGACCCACCCAGCAGTGTGTGTGTGTGTGTGTGTGTGTGTGTGTGTGTGTGTGTGTGTGTGTGTGTGTGTGTGTGTGTGTGTGTGTGTGCATTTGTACAAGAAAGGCTGTGCAATGAGATCAGAAGAGCGTCTGCAGGCTGTGCACTGGCCTCCAAAGGGAGGGGGATGGGGGCTGTGGAAAGAAAAGCAGTGGTTTCTATTCACGTCATGGTGCCTTTCATTCAAGGAAGATGGATTTATCTTTCTCATTTCTTTCTTTCTGTCTCTTCCTAACCTTTTAGGTCAGGTTGCAGGGGACCGTTGGAGAGACACCGTCACGTGACCCCCGGTACCAAATGGTCTTCCGGCAGTGGCTCTCAATAAGGACCGGAGCACAAGAAGACGCCGCCACTTCTCACAGAGATGCAGAAAACAACATACTACGACAACTCCTCAACACTTTTTGGTGGCTACTCATCCTACCCAGTGCAGGGGGCAGCAGTGGGAGCAGGAGCAGCCGCCAATGGCTTCGGGGGCTATGATGCCCCGGTCCCAGCGTCTCACCACCAGCCGATCTTCCAGTCGGCTACCCATCTGGATGTGGATTCATACCAGCGCTCTGCCTGCTCTTTACAGTCACTGGGCAGTAATGGTGGCCACCAGCAGCAGCAGCTAGCCAAGACCAAGGAGTTGAATGGCAGCTGCATGCGGCCCAGTCTGCCACCTGAGCACCACCCTGGCTCCCAAGTGTCCCCTCCACTTCCCCCCAACCCCAGCAACGGTAATACTGGGGCTCAGCAGCCAGGTGGCAGTACTGGGTCCTCCTCACTCTCTAAATCAGGCACCAATAAGTCATCTACTTCTTCCTCCTCTACATCATCTTCCACATCGTCTTCATCCTCTTCACTGCCGCCCAACCCAACCCTGGCCAAGCAGATTTTTCCCTGGATGAAAGAGTGTCGTCAGACGACTAAGCAGAAAAACTGTTCACCCAGCAACAACTCTGGCAATGGTGTGTTCCAATACACCTGTCTCTGTCGGTCTTTCTGTCTTTGCTTTGATTTCCCCCATGGAGCACCACAGTTACAGCACAGCCTACCTCTTTGTATCTCTCATTATTGCTTTCCCTGGCTCCCCCAGTCCTTCCTTTCCTCTTTCATTTTCCTTCCTCATTAGCATCTTTGTTCCTATTATCCCACATCCCTCTTTCCTCACCTCTCTTATCAACATCCTCTTTCCAGCATCAGATCCCCAGAGAATTTACAAGGTTTCTTAGGCTTTTATGGCAAGCCAGGTTCCCACAGGCACTAGCTGAGACAGGGACTAGTAGCCGCCTGTTCTGTTCTCTCTCTGTATCTGGTGACTGAGTTTATTGTAGTTCTAGTTAATTTTGGTAGTTAATAGTGTAGCTGGTAAGTGGAGTTTACTAAAGCCATTGATCTCTGAGTATTTTCAGTGACCAGTTCACTAACAGAATGGTTACGTAAGCTCCAGCTTTAGTTTGTTTCCATTAGTAAAAGACGCTAAAGGTCTAATGTAAAACTGTCTGGCCAATATTGAAAACTAAAAGAAGTGTTCAGTAAAATACATGAAAAGGGAGGAAAACCCATTTACTTCTATTAGCAGCAGAAAATCCATGTTCTGTGATGTGTCAAAAATGAAATGTTTGCATGCTATAGGGTTACGGTCAACACCAGTGATGAATTAGACTTAGCCCGTAGTTAAAATAAAGACTTGAAGCAGGAAGAAACAGCTGGCGTGGTTCTGTTAAGAGCAACTATACCTTTAAAAGTCAGGAAAGAAAAAGGTTGTATTTTGCTTTGTTTTGAATAGCAGACAGGTAAAAACAACATTGTGCAGTTTTACAGTCATATCCTGGAACTACTTCTTGATGAACAACAGTTGGAATTTGCATTGATCTTCTGGAACCTGTCAGGGATGGAGTTGTTAGGCTAGTCAAATTTCAATGACAAAATGTGAAGCAGTCATGAAAAAGCAATCTGTTTGTTCAGGTACATCGGCATAAATTGTAAACATTATGTTTTGAGACTTTGAAACTATATGTAATTATATGAAATATATTTAATTCCTGCAATACATCTTTACACTCTTTCAACAGAGAGAATGTATCACCTTGGCAGCCAAGACATTTTTTAGACCAAATGAATTATTTTTATTATCTAACTCTACAAAATTTGTACATAAATACAGAGAAAGTATTTTCTAATAACTAGATTAAATATTTGACAGTTTCGAAATTGATAGATAGAATTACAAGAATAACAAAAAATATATTTATTCATATTTGACTGAACTGGAAAATTTTGCAGACATTCAGAGATGACAAATACCTGGTTTTACTGGGAATTAGTGTCAAATCTTAGGAAAAGAATAATAGTTAAGCGAGTTACATAAACCTTGTTGGCAGGCTATCTTGAGATGACTTTCTTATCAAGTAAGACTAAAAACTTCTCTAAAGACATCACTAAGGTAAAAATATAGTCTATCAACATGCTGCCACAAACCTGCAACCAGTAGCTTATACCTCTCTTCATTCTTCCACCTCCTCCTCCCTATCCTGCACTTCTTTCTCCTTTCATCACTCCATGAAAATGATTTGCTTTCCGATTGCTCGCCTTTCTTCCTTCTCCTCATTTTTGTTGCTCATTGAAAAGCCACTTTAAGTAGAAAGATATTAACAGGAAGAATTTAAATGTCATGTATGATAACAGATAAATAGATTTTCAAGGAGAGGGTGAGAGAATGATGAACAGACATTTGAAATGGAAGATATTAGCATCTGGATGATAAATTTGAATACCATCAGCATGTCTGATAACGGGAAAAGAACACAGTCATTGAGGCAGACAGATATGTTATTTCATTTGGTGGTTATCATTCAGAAAAAATGAATATGAGTGTGATAATCATATTCAAAAACATTTCAGCTGACCAGACAAAAAACTGAAAAGAGATTAGACTGTTTATCAATGAAAATTTCAAACAATCATTTAGAGAGTGTCACTGCTCCAGACTAGTTACTGCTCTCATCTTTCCATCTCTGTTTATAGAAATACGATAACAAAGAAAACATAATGAATGACTGGATCTAGGTTTCCTTAAACTGTACTGTATCAGCTGTTACTAATGAGAATGCACCGCTAGCACGCACATACAAACATTTATATCAGAGGCTGCTGTGCCACACGTGCACACAAGGATGAGAGAGGTTATGTTGTTTTGAGCAACTGTATAACATAATCAAAAACTCAAGATAGGAAAAAAAAGAGGTTGAAGCTATCGGATTATCCCGTGTTACTGTTTTAGTTTAACTATCAGGTACTACAGTTTTAAAAGCACAGGAGTTCATTGCCATATGGAAAATTCTGAGCTAAAGAAAATAACTTTAGACTCAAGCTATTTCACTTTCATCACTAGTTGTCTCAGAACTTCACTGGATCCACAAATGTACTTCCTGGGAGAGAAAATGATAGGAAACAGGTCTTTATCAAATATGCATGTGTTCAATCCCTTTTCTCTAAACAGCTTTCTGTTTCTATTAGAATTCACTGTTATAATGACATAAATGAGATGAGAAGTTTGACTTTTCCTGGCAAGCAAATTGAAGTGAGTGCAGGTCAACCTCAGTTCCTGCTCATGAGTCCTTGTGCTGCAGCTGGTGTTGCTGTGGGGGGTTTGTCTTTCCAGCCAAGATGCAATTTAGCTTCTCTCGGCCAGCACTGGGGCCTCCACAGCTTAATAACTGCCACTGTTATGAAGTGTTGACAACTAATATCAAGGGATTCAGTCGGCCTGCTAGACCCCCCCTCTGCTTTATTAAGAACCTGAATGCTTTTAATTTCCTTCAGCATGCAGCCTGATTATGTTATATTCTCTCTACCTTTCTCGATCTCTCAGCTTTTACCTTCTTAAGATGCCAACATTCTTTTTTAAATATCCTTGGTTTCTTGCCTTTCTTCCACTGTCAACCAGGTATTTTTCTGTGGGTGGCTATGCCCTCATGTTTTCTCACATTCACTTTTTGTTCTCTTGTCAGCATCAGGAGGAGCTGAGAGTGGCAGCAGCGGGGAGAAGAGTCCAACTGGTGGCTCGTCAGCATCATCTAAGAGGGCTCGAACAGCATATACCAGTGCCCAGCTTGTTGAGCTGGAGAAGGAGTTCCATTTCAACCGGTACCTGTGCCGGCCACGACGCGTGGAAATGGCCAACCTGCTCAACCTGTCAGAACGCCAGATCAAGATTTGGTTCCAGAACCGACGCATGAAGTACAAGAAGGACCAGAAGAACAAGGGCCTGAGTTCCAGCTCTGGAGGGCCCTCACCAACAGGCTCTCCTCCTCTGCCCTTGCAGTCTTCTGCCAGCTTTCTCAATTCAATGCACCCAATGGGAGGGGGAGGTGGAGGAGGCAGCACAGGCTATGACGCGCCATCTCCACCATCCTTTGGCAAGCCCCACCAGGGAGTGTCTTACTCCATGTCCACTGCCTATTCAAATGTCCCCATGAAGGGCTGCCCCCCCCAGCAGAAGTATGGCACCCCAGAACAAGACTATGGTGATCCCCATCCCCACCACAGCCTAGTGCAGGCTAATAGTGCTGGCTATGGGACACCCACCAATATACAGGCCAGTCCAGTCTATGTGGGGGGTGCTAATTATGTGGAACCCATGCCTGGCTCAGGGCCTTCCATGTATGGGCTTAACCACCTCGGCCCCACCCCACCCCACCACCAAACCATGGACTACAATGGCGCAGGGCCCATGTCAGCTGCCAACCAGCACCATGTGGGTGGAGGGGGTCCCCCGGGTCCCTGTGACCCACCTACACACCCGACATACACCGAACTGTCGGCACACCACACCTCGACTCAGGGCAGAATCCAGGAAGCACCCAAGCTCACTCACCTGTAGCAGGTTTGGAACAAAATGACAACATACAAAAAAGTGAAGACCACATCGAACAAATCATGGCTCACAAACAGACTTACACATAGGGAGACTAGTGCTGCAGCAGGATAGCATGAGAGGCAAAAGAAGACTCACAGGGGCCGTCCAGTGGTTTGTCCTGAGCTCTGAAGTCACAAAGGGGAACAGCCAGTGTTGGGTAGTGTTCTGCCACCGCCCTGTTTTCACTGCCTTCATAAAGAGCTCCACTAAATCTGATTAAGACGAGACCTTTCAGTGCTACCTTGAAACGGCAGGTAATTTAATTTTAAAAAGACAGCAGTATCGAGTATCACAGATGAACCCAAACCTTTCATATTGTCAAATAACTTGATGAAAGGCATATCTGCATATCCAATGCTGGAAACAACAGCAGTGTATTATAATGCAAACTCTTTTTTAAAATAGATTTTTCAAACTTATTAAACTAACTAGTATAATGTCTATTGCTCTAACTTTATGTAACACAAACTTTAAGTAACACAAATTTTAAACCATATTGAATCATATTTGAATTTGGATTAAACATTTAACTTTTACTTTAGTGGTATAGTCATTTTAAAAACGAACCCATCTACACAGTATTCCACAGCCCCAGGGAAATGAGGTGTATTGTAGGGAGAGGTCAGGTGTACATTCAGTCCCCATGCTGCTCTTTGCTGCTGCAGACAATGCATATCAAGGAGCTTGTCTTATGGCAGAGATACATTGGCAGCTGTTTAGTATGACAGGATCCACGTTGAGCACCGTTGTATAGTCATTTGTCAGATTGAGACTGAAATGAAAACCACCATGTTCGCACAGAAAAAATCAGGAAGATTTGTTCAAAACAGCATAAAAAAACCCTAAAAATTTTGAATTTAAGACACTTAGCAATAAGTACAACATTATTAAAACTAATTTATTTTATAATTTAATATAATGCTTTCCCAGACTATACAGGTCTCCTGATACTGTAAAAAACTGAGAACTTAGTTATGTTTCTATTTTTAGCCTTTCAAGTAGAAAGTGGGGTGAGGAGTGATTGTGTGTGTATGTTGGGCACGTGAGCACAGCAAATTCTGGAGTAGTTTAGCTACTGTGTATTAAAAGGACTCTTTTGGAGGTAGCATTTAGTCTAAAATTGTACTTTGATACTTAATAGGACACATATATGAACGCAGCTCTCCCCCTTCTAAATGAAATGGTTGAAATTTTAATGCCCAGTTAACAAGGTGGTTAGATTTATGGTGCTGAGTTCTCTTCCCCTCCAGACAACACATGTTGTTGTCAGCCAGGTTGAGCTATGTGGAGGACTCTGTCTCTATACCAGCTTGCGAGAGAGAGAAAAGAAGGAGACAGAGTGAAATGGAGAGCAGAAATATATAGCTGGAGCTGGCAGAACACATCTTCTCCTGCAAAAACCACTCGACGGTCACTGTCCCTTTCTGGCTCCTGCTGTATAACCATCTCAGACCCAGTCTTTACTAACCCACTGTCTCTTGTCTATGGCAGCAGCACATGGGTTCAGAAGGAGGCAAAACCTCCCACAGTTCCCCAGACTACCCCCCCCCCCCCACCACCACCACCACCACCACCACCTCCACCCCCTTTCCCAACCACATACACACACATCCATCACACGGACAGCCTACCTATCGCTCGAACAGGGTTTAAGAAGCTATGAGCTCAATTGCTAAAGTACTCATCGACACACATCTGTGCTAAGCTACTTTAGCTAATCACACCTTCATGCACACACAGCAGTGCTAAGCTAGCAATGTTTCATCAACACACCTCCATAGCCAGGGTACGCCAGCTGTTGACACCTTCAAACAAACACACGAGAGGACATGGAAGAAACATTTAAAATTCCTTATTTTAGCACATTATTGACACAGGGTAAATGCGAAAGAGCAGAGAATATTATTTATTTATGTTGAGGTATATCATTGCTGTCTCTCTCTTTCTCGCTCTCTCTTTCTCTCTCTTTATCACTTTGGAAGAGTTAACTTACAATAGAGGACACCGATGCATAAAAGTCCACACTTTCTCCTGTGTTGTTTTGTTCTCACATATCTTGACTTTTAACATGGATACAGGGTATATATTTGAACAAGAAATGCATGTCCCAGAAGTCAGAGCTGCTGTGTAAAACACATTTTTAAAACTACTGGGTTTATTTGCTTGAACCATCAGTGAGTGCATACAGTGCACACAGAGCCTATGCAGTGTGGAACAAACACAAGCAGTGTGCGCTCGACTCTCTCTAAACTTGCTGATGTTTAGGAAGTGAATCCCTGGTTTTGTTTTTAAAAGTGCATGATTTACACAAAAGCTTGCCACATCTGGGCATCATTGTTGCACTTAGAGTTTACATTTTGATGGTTAAAGGTAAAAAAAAAAAAAAATAATAATAATAATAATGAAATCTTATTTTGAAGACGAAAGGCCCTCCAATCAAAGCGTCTTTTGCCAATGTGTGTTCAAGTGAACATTCATATAAAATATTTATTTGTTATAGCCAGTTTAAAAAAAGACTTTCTGTTTTGTATGACTATTATTTATCCTTCATGTATTTATATCGAGAAAAAATACTGTACTTTTTTAGTATTTACCTGTTATGAAAGAAAAAAAAACATTGTTTCTTCTTGTCCATTGTACTAAAGTTACATTTTTTAGTTCTTGTATTTTAGAAGAAAATTAGTAGTTTTTATGTTCCTATACTGACCCTTGTACATAAATGTCCTGGCTTGTACAGGGGAAAAGGCAAGTGTGGGGATTGTTGAACCACCCATGCATAGTGGGAAAATATAGACTAACTATTAGATGGAAAAAAGAACAAGTCTTTTTGGAGAAAAAACAAGTTCTTCTTTTGTCCTTTGTAGATCCTTTTTCTTTCACTGTTGAGAGAGTTGAATGTTGAACAATTCTTTAATAAAATGTTATGTTATTCAGAGCTAGCCTCAGTGTTTTAAGAATCACAGGAGTGTAAAGCTTGATTCATGCTGTTTTGGTAAAAAAAAAAAAAAAAAAAGACTGAAAAGTCAGCATCAGATAATGTTAAAACAAGCAGAATACTACTATCACAGTGAAGGTATCAGCAGAGAATCCTGCTCCTCTTATTTAGATTATTATGGTCAAACGAATGCTGGATTTCCTTGGGTTAATATGAAATATCAAATTTACAAATAGGAGATTTGTTGCTAAGATAAAGTTACAATTGCTATGATTATATAAATATGTAAAATGTTGATTATCACAACATATTCAGTATGATTGAAAATTCTTCAACCTACTAAAACCTTTAAAGCCACCACACAAATAAGCAGTTAAAACACAAATCTTATAGATACTGACATGTGTGAAAGACATGCTTGTTATTTTACTTAGATAACGCAAACACAGTGCCTCAAAAATGTCAACACAAAAGAGGAATGGATTTTACTGGCTTTTTTCTAGATGTGCAGTATTTAGGAAAGGTGTCAAATAAAAGTAAAATTCCAAGTAAATTTGCTTTCTAATTCACTTCATACAATCGTTGTTTTAGGTGCTTTTATAAAAGATGAACTCAGAAATGTATTTATGATTAGCCTAGACTTTTTAGTTGGTTAAAGGCACTTTGTGTTGTATGTGTTAAGAGACAGTGATATGAGTGTTTGTATCATTCCATACAACAAACAGTTTTTACTAAGATTGGAGCAACAGTCCTGACCTTTTAATAGCTAAATCTTCACACAGTCTAAACAGCACTTTTGTTGCATTAGTTATAATCTCAATCAGTAAGAATTAGAAGTTAAACATTCACCATCCCATCAGTCTTTCACTGCATTCTGTAAGATTCCGTACTAAAAAGTACCAATTTTTTAAGTGAAATAAATATGCATAAAAATACCTTTAAAGATGAAAGTAAAAACTTGAACTCAGAAACTCACAATAGGACTTGGTACTTGTTTCAAAAGCCTCTAGAGTGCATAATAGTGTCAAAAGGTTAAATCAGATTGAAAATTTGACTGTCAAATTTGTTAGATAGTTAGTATAGTATAGAATATATATAATGTAGATATAATATAGAAACAAATGCTGCTCATAAACCACAGATTAGGTGTGGCCGTGACTTAGTTCAAACAGCTTGTCTCTGATTCAGAGATGACCTGACTCTGGTGCCAGTAGTGAATACTGGGTCGGTGTCTGAGGATAAAGCATCACAGTCAGAAAACTTACAGAATTGTCCAAAAAAGAAAAGACCTTTAGCTTTCAGAAAACCTTCTCGCTGCTTCGCTTTGCTGTACAAACTAGAGAGAAGAAGGGCTTTATTATCTGATACCACTGTAAGAATAGGAAATGTATAAATCACCACCTATTACTCTGCTATTTAGTTGCTGTCTGGTATTAATTGCTGGGATAGCAGCAGCAGCCATCCTTTTTGCTAATATCAGGTGGTCTTAAGGTTGGGATTAATATTAAAGTACAAAACCTTTTCCTACAAAACCTGAAAAATAAGCACCAGATACTGTACTAATGTGTTTTGAGTTTTTGTTTTCTTCTGGCAGCTGTTTTTTTCTGCGGGCTCAAAAAGTTGAATAAAAGAATGAGCACCAGTCCCTTCAGTCAGATGCATTTTGGTGTCATGATCAGTTAGCTGTCCTCTGGCAGTTTGGCTTTTGACACGTGTTCAGCAGTGATTATTGTCACTAGCGGTGAAGAAAACATTCAGTTTTGGTGTGCTGAATCCAGTCATTACTGCAATGATGAAGATCACTTTATAGCAGGAAGGCATTCAGTAGCCAGGCCAAACAATTTGATTTATTTTGCTTCACTGCAGCTCTCCTTAGGTATCAGTGTTTATCCAAATTAAGTAACAATTTGGCTTGACGCAGTACCAATACTAAGAATTTTCCATTCCTTTTATGTATGTATGCATATTCTTATTTATTTAGTGTTGTTCTTACCACTTTTCCAAGGTGACGAAGAAATCTTCTGATGCTAATTTAATGCCCCCAGCTTTAAATCAAAAGACAGATAAGCGCTCTGACACCTCAGGATGTTAATCAGTCAACAGAAAATACTGGCTAGTGTGCAAAAATACTGAAATCCAGTGAGTGAAAACTCCAAACAACAGCTATAGGAACAATGAAGCTGACTAGGAGGTTGCTGGAGTTGTGCAAGCTATGTATACCCATAGAGCAATTTCAATATTTTCAACAAATCCTCTCTTAGGCATTTGTGGCTAATGCTTTCCTCTTTGAAGATTTCTCATCTTGCATGCAGCTCAGCTATGTGTCAGCTGTGTGTTTATGACTAAAAAAGCCCCGAGGACTGCGCCTCGGCTCTATCACGTGATCGACCCCCACCCCTCTTCTCTCTCTCTCTCTCTCTCTCTCTCTCTCTCTCTCTCTCTCTCTCTCTCTCTTTCCCTCTCGCACCCGCGTGCTTGGAGGGCTGAGAGCCTCATAAAACTTGAGACATAAATCAGACTCCCATAAATAATGGCCGCACTTCCCTTTACATCTCCGTTGGACTAACAGACAATAAAAACACCTATAAGCAGAGATTGGATCTAATTTATTGCCTCATAAAAACAGACGGAGAGCTCGGATCCGCTTTAGCAGCGCAGGCACTACTGAAAATCGTCCAGCTATTAGTGTAGCACACTCACAGCTACGTAAACACGCACATTTCTCCACTTAGAATCTTTTGATTTTAATGTGTTTTGTTAGACAGAAGATGTGACAAAGCCGTCATCGTGTTATCATCCAGTATTGAACTATTTGACTACAGAAATGCTATTCTGCACATAGTATTTGTACGGTCATGATTGAATTAGAAGTGTGTTTACTGTAGTATTGGTAGTATTAAAAGAAGGAAAAGTACAACAACCTGGTCATTAGTGAACTATGAAAAATTTGAAGTTACCGAGTCTTTTCTCACGTTACATGTTTAACCAGAAATTGGGCTTTAGGCCAATCAAAATCTCAAATAATATTAATGAAAAACTGTATTTGAGATAAACAAATAAAATGTTAATATTGTCAGTGGATTAACTAAAAATGTATTTTCGTAATAATCAATTGATAATAATAATCAAATAACCGATTGCCAAAAGCGTTATTAAAATAAAATAAAATAAAATAAAATAAAATAAAATAAAATAAAATAAAATAAAATAAAATAAAATAGAAATTACACGTTCCCATCTTCAGTCGACCAATCCACGCTCTTCAGGTCTTTACTGGCATGTGGAAAAACGTTTTCTGCTCGCCACAAAATCTTCATATAAACTCCCAATTCTTTATCAAAATTTTAAAAATATGCATTCATATATATTATTAAAAAATTATTAAATTAAAAAAGAGAGAGAATGAACGCTGCTCGCTCAGCAACTTGTGTCTGCCTTGTGGGCTTGTGTTTTCCGTGCCCATACAGCCTCGGCCTACTCACTGCCTGCGCTCAATGGCGTTTCCTCCCACACACATTTCTGCCTTTTTGCTGCCTTTTTCTCTTTCTTAGAGCCTGGGGGTGAGGCAAAGCGACTTGGAAAGAAACGGGGCGGGGGGGGAGCTAAGAACTTTTCAGTCTTTTATTTCAGTCATATCCATAATACGTCGAATCGAGCCCCGAAAGGAAGAGAAAGAGTGAGGGTGGATTTTTCCTTGTTATTTAGGGAGAGAGAGAGAGGCTGCTGTCAGACTCTTTGCAGCGAGAGAAAGATTGATCACCGCACTTCGTTTTCTTCCACTCGGGGCTATTCGGGCCCTCCCCAAAATATTCCCAGCTAAACAAATGACCGCTTCTTGATCTCTCGCAAAATCTACATGTGCGTCCTGTTGAGTCTAAAGGCCACTCTCACTTACAGTTACCATTTATACTGCTGCTGTATTCTTTTTATCATAAGAAGTAGAGTAGCGTTCTCTCCTTTTTCCCCAGCTGGGTGAAGCGACCTCGCTGTGAACTCTCCCTCTCCCTCTGCGTAAACACGGCGAACATTTTAACACCGTGGAGAGAGGGTGGGAGAGGAACCGTGGTATCTTGCAAGAAGAATTTTGGAGCCTCTCTGAAAAGGTTATTTTAGGGTAAGATTATATTTAGACCTTGTTTAAAGTTTCCTCCCCTCTCATACACACCACTACGTAAATGTGATATCTATTAGATATAAAAATCGCACACTTACACATCAGTAGGCTCCCCTCACTGTCTGTCCTCAAATCTAAGCTATGCTCTTGTAAACTGTTCCCTCTGCACTACCGCTGAGCACAAATCTTCATCGTCCACTCTTCGTGCGCTTCTGCGCCATCTAAAAAACTCTCAGAATGTTCTAAGCGTGACATTTCCACCCTCTGTCACACCTTCTAAGATTAATGAGCAGCGCGTTGTAAACAGGAGACATATTGTAGACGGTGCTGGCCGGCTCCATACACCTAACCGTCACCACATCACCCAGAAGACGGGGACAACATGCTCAAGAAGAGGATGCTCTATTGTTTGTGCAGCATCACCGGGCCTGGATGCGCCGGCCAGTCGCCCACACTGCGCACATGGCGAATGGCCACCGTATCGGGGCTTTTTTTCACGCCCTGTTAAAATACAACAATGGCAGCTACCCTGCGAAGTAGTATCCTGACACGACATTTGATGGAAAAAAAATAATAATGCTGCTTCCCACAGCCATCACAGCCGCCTGGCCTGGGTCCAGGATTGGCTGATTCGGATCACGTGGCCAGGAACTGGCTGCAATTTCGCCCCATAGTTCTTCAGTTTAGACTACCCAGGTCCCCACACGCTAGTAATATCACCAATATACACAATTATTATATAGCCACGGTGTTTACGCCATTGCGGTCGGGAACCTACATGTTCGTGCGTTTTTTTTCAGTTGATTTTTTTGTGAAGCCATAGTGTGTTGCGTGCGTGTGCAAGGGTGCGTGCGTGTATGTGTTTTTGTTGTTGTTTCTTCTGTTTTTATTTTTGGGGAAGGGGCTGTTCGGAGGGTATCGCCGTTTCGGGGTAAAAGCCCGTTTGAGAGAGCTATGAATTTTGAATTTGAGAGGGAGATCGGTTTCATAAACAGCCAGCCGTCCCTAGCAGAGTGCCTGACGTCCTTCCCCGCCGTCCTGGAGTCATTTCAAACTTCATCAATCAAGGAGTCGACAGTAATTCCGCCTCCCTTTGAGCACACCATCCCCAGCTTCAGCCCCTGCACAGCCAGCCAGCCGAGACCAGCTGCGAGAAGCCAGCAGAACCGGAGAGACTCCGCCACTAATGGCCTCCAGACGCATCACGGAGCCGCCCAGCAGCCATACACGACCGGCCAGGCCCCCGCCCCCGCCCCGGCCACGGTCACCCCGACCGGCCCGATTGCCCACGAGTTCCCCTGGATGAAGGAGAAGAAATCATACAAGAAGTGCCCCAAGCCAGGGAGCAACTCCAGCGGTACCGGATCCATCATCCCCCCCGCCTCATCCTCCCCGTCGTCAACTGCCTCTGGGTACGCTTCGGCGGGCATCGAGTCACCCACAGGTCGGTATGGTGGGATGCCGGGTAACAGCGTGTATAGCTGCATGCATGTGTGTGGTAGTGAGTAAGAGAGTGTGCAGCATGTTCTGTTCTTTTTTTACTCGCATCACATTTCCAACAGTTATTACACCCTGCGTGGATATACTTGAATGACATTGTCTTTTCCCCCCTCCGTGTGTGTTTGTGTGTGTTTTGTGCAGCGCTGTGTCAACAGGGAAGCCATATCTAGACCACTGCATTATGCTGCAGTGCTTTGCACACTCTTTCATCATGCATTAAACAACCCATTAACGTCTTACAGATAATCCTTGTCAGTGCGGATCAATACGTGCACGCCAGCCATACTGAGGGCAGATCTTTTACATAGGCACTAAATAATTTCAGAACTTTCGAGAATCGAAAATGTATTAATTCCATGTATAATTATTTGTCTTGCGTAAAAACACACACGGGAGTTTTTTTATTTCTCTTCTTTTTTTTAATTTCATGTTCATCGCTTACATATTTGCTATAGCATATATCGCTTTCAACCTTCTTGGACGATGTGCAGTAGCAGCATGGTCATGTTATTATAGATTCATAACACAAATGAGAAGGTCGCCATGTTGGATGGAGGTGGGAAAAATAATGGCGAGATAAGGACAAAATACGTTTGGGTGTGGAGGTGGTGGTGGGGGGTGTAGGTTTCGTCCCCACAGGAAACGCACTGCACACTATCTGATTTTGTGGGATTCAGGTTATTTCTATCTCTCACACTGAACTCTCTAACAGTCAATGCATTTTTCAAAATAAATAAATAATTTTGCAAATAAATAAGTAAGCAAACAAACAAATCGATGAAATAATGAAAGAAAGAAATTCCAGTTTTCCATTCTTATCCCCACACATTTAGAAATCTACCTCGTATCAATTTTAATGGGAATTTCTCGGCAAATTTTCTGCCTTCTTTTCTGAAGTACGAAAAAATCAAATCGAGCTTTCAGTTGTGTTTCTGACAAATACCGCCACATTCGTCTAAAAAAAAATTCCCACATTTCCACACGCATTTCCTTCTAGCTCCGTGATTTATTCGTGTTCCTCTCTGATCACAGAATGCAGAATCTCATAGCCCTCGCTGATTTACAAGACACAGAAGCACACTTTCATTGATGACATAGTTATCTTTCACTCTTCTGAGTGACGGTTGCTACTATAAGTGGAAGGTATATTTTTTAAAATATTAGTATTAGTTCTTTTTTTATTACAGGCGAGGAGCCAAGGTGAGCTCGGCGACGAAGTAGCGTATTTCTTGCAGGAAAAATAAATAAATATATATATGGGGTTTCATTTATTGTCTTTGTTCCTGTCCAGACCCGAGTCAGGCGGGCCTAGACGCTGGAGGAGCAGGCTCCCGCCGGCTGCGCACCGCCTACACCAACACGCAGCTGCTGGAGCTGGAGAAAGAGTTCCACTTCAACAAGTACCTATGCCGGCCCAGGAGAGTAGAGATTGCCGCCCTGTTGGATCTAACCGAACGGCAGGTGAAAGTTTGGTTCCAAAACCGGCGGATGAAACATAAGCGGCAAAACACGCACGGGAGCGGAGGAAGCCATGAATCCAGCGACACGGGAGGCTTTGAGCCGCTCGAAGGCGCTGACGCCTCCTCCCCGTATTCAAGCCAGCCTCTGGAAGCATCTGGCACAGGGGAGACTGCCTCGGAGGGAGAGCCGGGAGGCGGCAATCCATCTTCGGCCGCCTACGCTAATGACAGCGGGGACAATGCACAGCCCACACCAGAGGAGGGAGACCGTTTGAGTATCCCCGAGCAGCCACCGCTGTTTACGGCATCGGGGTGCTCTGACTCTGCGACGGCTCGTCACTCTCCGCCGGCGTTGGCGGTCACCAACTCTGCTGACAACCCGGGCCTGATGCAGCTGAGCGAATCCGTGCCTGGATTAACAGCAGCTCCCGAGCAGCAGGACTCCTCAATTACACCCACAGCTTCATCTGCTCCTTCTGCCGTATCTTCATCGTCCACCCTACCCGACCTCACCTTCTTCGCCGGGGACCCCTGCCTGTCACCCAGCCTGCAGAGCACCCTGGACAGCCCTGTGGATTTCTCAGAAGAGGACTTCGATCTGTTCACAAGCACACTGTGCACCATAGACCTGCAGCACCTCAACTTCTGAGACCTCGACACAAATTGAAAGTAGGGTCAAATAAAAGCGAGTGGGGCAGTGGGCAGAGGGGCCTGCGTTAATGAGAAATCCAGCAGAGGACACAACACTTATTTATTTAACAGAAATAAAAGAATATTAAAGCTTTTCGGCAACATTCCTGAAACCTTTCTCCATTAAAATATGTTTTGTTTTTTTTTTACATATTCTTCTTGCTTTTTTGGAGGGCATCATAGTTTCAAAGAAATCCAATTAATTTTTCACTTTAAAACATCGAAAGGATTTTTTTTCCCCTCCTTTGAAAATATGACAATATGTGGATGTATTTTTTGTACTTCACTTTCTCGGTTTGGAATTTTATTATTTTTTTTATTATTTATTTATTTCTTCTTTTTTTGGGGGGGGGGGGGGGGGATGTAAATCAATCCTTATGAGTTTGTGGATTTGTTTCCTCTAGTTCATCCTGGTGCAGCTTCATGGATTCTTAAAAGCTTCTCAGGAACTGTTCACGGAGTCTGTAGGCGCAGATATCTGGACCGTTTTGACAAAATCCAAATGGGACAATGAATGAATGAATTCTCTCTTTGAACGGCACGACGCAGAGAGGGGGAAGCCCTGCTGATGACCGGAGGTTTAAACACTAGTTTATTTATTGAGATTCTTTAATAGTGAAAATCCAAATTATTTATTGTACATATATTTTCATAGTGGAATAACAATAATAATAAAAACACAAACATTTATACTGTGCCCCATGTTTTTTTTATAGTCTCTGAATTTATAAATTAGCACATTTACGTGTGTAACCCTAACACATAGTATGGATTAATTTATTTGACAACACTAAATAGGTTAGAACGTTTTTAGACCAACAACCTACAAAATTAATTTTTTACAACACAATTTTTTACTTGTTTATTTATTACAACTATTTTTAATTATTTGTATTTTTATATATAAAGCCTATATACATGCTGTGTTTTTTGCACGGATACTTTATACATTATAACCACCTCCAAAGCAATTGAATCCAATACACTTTTCAAATTTCTCATTTCAATTCCAGTTTCAATTTATTTATTTTTTATTAGATAAGGATTAAATAATTGACCTGTTAAAATTCCTAAAATGCTTGTTTAGTTTTTCCAACTTAAAGACTATAGCCTAGGAAACTATGTATAGCTAGTGTGTTTACATGGAGATAACCTTGATAAATGGGAGCAAAATAACACATTTTCCGGAGCTGCTTGCCTTCATCAGGTGTTAGCTCAGCACGGCTAGCTCTCTGAGTACAAGCTAAGGGTTAGCACAGCGTGGCCCTCCTCCACCATCACCACCACCACCAGCAGCAGCTATTATTACAAAGTAGCAACAACAGCAGTGCTAAAAAACAATGTAGCCTTTTTTACTGACAGTGAGTGGAAGAATAGCAAGGCTCACCTGCTGCTGTAGTATGTAAACATGGAAGTTAATCCCTGATTGGCGTCCTTTTATTAAAATGTGAATGTGAAGTTAACCATGAGTGTGTCTGCCATTAGTGTGTGCGTGATTGCAAAGCTGCTCCTCCTCCCGCGGAGTCAAAATGGCGCTGAAGACAAAGCAGGATGTGAACAATAAGCAGTAGCAGCCATTACAGGATGATCAGCTCAGTGTGACAGGCAGGATGTTTGTGTGAGGACAGCGAGCAGAAAGGACAGAAGAAACATTTTATATTTATTTTAACAAAGGATTATGGTTGACTGTTCCCATCTTATAAGGAAAAAAAGTAGAGTATAAGATGATAATGGCAACAAAATAAAAAAAAAGCTTTATAATTATTTGAATGTAAAAAACAAAGCATATCATACATACATACATATATATACATATATAAAAATTGTAAAAAAAAAAAGAAAAAAAGAAAAAAAGAGCTGCATTCTATTACACAATAATAATAATGTATAAAAGTTATAATCTGATAGTAAAATGTATTAGTTGCTAACATAATTAAAAAGTCCAAAATATAAATATGTTGTACCAAATTTAAACCATTTTTGGCTTATTTATTTGAAACAATAAACTGCACAGATCAAAACTGTCCTGTTCATGCTTGCCTGTGGGTATGAGCTGTATTTCTTTGTCATTAGAAGAATATAAAAATTTTCAGAATCAAATTTTTTAAAAATCCGGTGTCAGATTTTACTTTTCATACAGGGCATGTGCCCAAGTTAACGGGCATTGATGTCCATTATTAACCTGCCACAGTCAGTAAAGAACATTTCACATTAACATCTTACCATCAGCACATTTGTTACACTTGGGCACCAGTGGCCTTGACTCTAGGTTTAAATAAAGTAGATCTTTTGGTGAGTTTTAACCCTTGACTTAACTCCTATTGGTGAGCTGTATTGTTTTTCTGTTTTTTCTTTCTTCTTTGGTTATATTTACTTTGATAGCATATACTCTCTACCCCATGCACGATTCATATATATATATATATATATATTCCTAAAATTCACCATAAAAAATAACAGGAAATGGTATAGCGTGTAACCATCAGCAAAAAGACAACACTGTTTTCACAGTGTCTTAGTAATGACAAAATAAACAGACAGAAGCAAGTGAAGTCTATGCATGTAAGTACAAGTTGTAAAATGGATAGATGTATAAGAGTGATTCCCATGGGAACCAGCAGGTACAACAAACACCATTTTTCTAACAACAGTGTTGGGTGAAGACACTGACACTGGTATCAAAATGTTCTGCATCAGCTATCCAAAATGTTCTTAAAACTCTGCTGAATGACATACTGATCTGAGTAGCAATTGTGTTTTCACTTTCTGTAACCGCAAACTGCAATGTCACATGCTGAAATTATTTTGCAAATATGATAAGATGACAAAATATGATGAGGGGGAAGATGTAGGGGTTATTACAATGTCGTTACACAGTCAATATCCACCTCAACATCACCACATCCAAACACCATATCCTTTATTTTTAAATTAAAGCAAAAGTCTCAGTTAAGGAATCTGACACTTATATAGCACTTTTATATTCTAACTGAGCACTCAAATTGTTCTTTTAAAAAATAAATTAATATTTAATATTTAATATTTATTGGCTAACGTCATTCCATTCCAACAGGACTCCATTAGAGCCTTACCTAGATAAATATAAACACCTTTACAAAAGTCTCCCTTCTTCTTTCATTCAGTTCCAGTATGCTGTTAAATTGTAAAGAGTTTGTCTATATAATATCCGACCAGATGCATTGGTTTAGATTATAGAGAGGAAGAATCAGACACTGCAGCCATGCTTCAAATTACAAATTATAACAAATTATCCCAAAATACAGATGTTTAGAATGTGCATAACGTTTTGGACATGGGAACATATCCTGTGTGTCTGTGTGTGAACAGATGACACATGCACATTTTAGCAGGTTACCTGAAAAATAGACAGAAGCAGCTTAATAGATGGACTGACCCTTACAGTCCATAGTTCTTATTTGATCATACTGAACTCTCAAGCCCTTTTGAACGTCCATAGATATCCACAGGAATGCAAGATAATTTAGTTTCTAATGCTCAGAAATTGCCCAGAGCAGAACGTCTACATGTGTCACCACTAATACCCAAACACAGTTCCATGCCTGTGCCCTGCAGCAGCACATAGGAAGAAACACTTGTTGCGCTAGAATAGAGCCATGAGGAATATGACTGACTGAAGGCACTGTGAATTTAATTTTACTGCTTTGCTGTTTTAAACAAACCCTTTTAATACCAATGCTAAAAATTCTGCTATACTTCTTAAGACACTCAGCTAGAATTCATATTGTTTAATTTAAAGCTGTGGTAAAAGCTTTTCGATTGAGCAATTGCTTAACCCTCTGAGGTCTAGAAGCACTGTCATCTATAATGACTCCAACCCCAACTCTAAACATATCCCTAGGAAATCAGAAAAAAATTAAATGTCATTTTAATAAATTGTTCTCCCTTGTCTTGGAAATCAACAAGCAAAGAAAATAATCACTCTGACACAAATCTCAAATTATCCACACTGTTGGATCTGTTTTCTGTGATAAAGAGTTTGCGCAGGGTTAGGGTTAACATCTGTGATGACTTAGACCTTAGATGGGTAAAAGAACATTTCCAAGAAAATCCTTTGGTCTCTTTGTTTTGTTAGTGTTTAAGGAAAAACTAACATTAAAACAGTCCCGACTTGAAAAATGGCAAAAAAAAAAAATCATATTTTGCATGGTTGAATCTTAACAAGGTTCCAAGTAGCGCTTTAAGCACACAACAATAAGAAACCGGAGTGAGATAAAACATTTTTTTGAACATGCAATTTATTGAAAACAATAATAATTTTACAGCTGGTCAAACGTTTAGGAACACACCTCCAAAAAACCCATGCCTTCCCCCCACCCACCCAGAAATAAAAGCTCCAAACATGAACTCATTAATGACTAGCTCCACCATTATTGTTAATCACTTCAAAAATTAATTGCAGCATCAGTGATGCAAGCGTTTCCATGAGCTGAGTGGGAACATTTCTCCAAGTGGTGAAGACGGCAGCACGAAAGGTATCTACTGTTTGGAACTTTTTGTCCAATTTTGTAAACCTCCCTTGCCATCCATCCCCAAAGGTTCATGAATCCACATTTTCACACAGATTTGGCCTTTTAAAGGGATGTGGTCCTAAACTTCTGATCAGCTTTAAAACAGCTTTTTTCAGTTTAAGCATTGTTTTCAGTAAATTGTGTGCTCCAAAAATGTCTTGTCTCATTCTCATTTCTTATTGTTCCATGTTGAAGCTCTACTTGGAACCTTGTTAAGATCCAAACATGCAAAATATGATTTTTTGCCATTTTTCCAATGGTCTTAAACTTTTCATCGAGGCTGTATAAAGACCAGGCACAGGCCTTATGACAAGCTAAATTACACTGTACCATAAAGACAAGAAATTAAGAGATGTGCACACTAAGCAGTTTTGTGCTTTAAAGGTTTTTGTTTGTTTGTTTTTGGTAAGAGCAGTTTGAAAAAGTTCTTGGTAGGTGTGGTTGTTATGATGTGTTTGTCTCACCCTTCCTATATTGTGAATAGTGTATATGTCAAAATATTCAATCTTATCTTTATGTCTTAAATAGAAAATGGACTGGTTCTTTTATAGTGCTTTTCCACTCTACCTGAGCACTCAAAGTGCTCTCATACAACATGCCTCGTTCACCCATTCACAGCCACTGTTTTTGTGTTTAAGTATTTACTATTTTATACTCACTCTCTAATAGATGCATTGGAGAGTAGCTTGGAGTTGATTACTTGTCCAATGATATTTGGCACCCACAGTAAAAAAAAAAAAAGAAAAAAAAGTTAAAGTTAAAAAAAAGTTTTATTTTTTTTTTAAGTTAAAAAGAGTATACTGGTGCTGTAACTGATTTTATATAATTCTTCACCTTTCATAACTACACTGTGGTTGAATGACAACAATTAAACAATCTTAAACAATGAGAGCACACTTCCTGTGCCTCAATATTTAATTCTGCTAGGTTACTACTGTGAAACAGTGCACAAGTAGTCTAGCTCTACCAGGATGGCATGTCCATAGGTACATTTACAAGAAGCAGGACAAGACAGGATCCTCAGTTGATGTCTGATGCCTCAGGATCAATGTTTTTGTGCAAGGAGGAACAGAGCAAACTCTGCCAGTTTTTTAGTGGGACATCTCTCACAGTCCAGCACCACGCAAATTGTCTGACATTCCCCAAAGAATACTGGAGCTGGCTGGTCTGCCAGTGGTATCTTGTTCTTTTCACAAATAAGAAAAGGTCCACACAATTTCAGACAAGATGACATTCTGCTACTTGCTAAAAGTGTTTTTCTTCCTTTTATCATCTTTTGCTAAGATTTATTTGTTGAATTAAATAAAAAATAAAATAAAAAAAAATAGTAGTCAGTCACTAAACAATGTACTTTACATATATATATATATATATATATATATCACCAATAAAAGCAGCAAAATAGTGGCAAATGCCGGATGGATGAATCTGTGTAAATCCAAAAAAGCATTTTTACTGAATACTAACTATTGTGTATAAGTAGCTGAAAAGCTAAAACTACTAACATCACCTGAGTCATTAGCTTTGCTAGCAAGCTCACTCCTCTCTTGATATAATAAGAGGGAAGAGTTGCTTCAATAGTTTAATAATAGTTAGCAGACAGCTCTGTTAACTATATGCAGTGTGTCAAGGTATATTGCTGGAGTAAAGACTGTATATTACATTAGAAAGCTATTGCCACTGAACTTAAATTTGGTATACTTGCTTTGCAGATGCAGCATGTTTTGTTGTGCCTGCTGGGGATTGTAAATGGTCCTTTTGCCTCCCTCAGAATTAGTTACTGATGTTTTTACAACAATTTTAAATTCTTTTTTCTGAAAGTAAACACTGGTTGGTTTTGTAAGGTCCATGTGCAGTCCATATCCTATAATCTGCAATACTGCAAAAAGTCTGCAAAAGGTTTTCCCATGTCCATTATTATTATATTATTATGTTCATAAAGCACAAGGTCCAGTTAGCTTTGCAAAAAATTGCTGGTACAAATGAGCTACTTTTTACTTTCTTACTTACATTTCATAACGTGTACTTTTTCACTTTTATTTAAGCAAAGAATTTGAATCAGTACTTCAGTTTTTACCAAAGTATTTCTAATATGGGTGTCTGTAACTTCTGTCGGTGCTGTGCTTTTTTGGAAATCGAATTTCCCAGAGGAACCCACCCGAGGGATTAATAAAGTTCTATCTAATCTAATCTGTAAGTACAGAGTGTCTGTACTTTTGCCACCTCTGGTACCGATGCCATAAAAAGGTTATAAACAGCAGGAGATTTGTGTGGAACTCCTGGTTTTCATCTCCTGTTCGGATATTCACTCATGTGTCATTCTACATTGCATACTTATTATAAAGTGCTTCATTAGGAAGGAATGGTTTCTCAGTTTACTCTTCTGCTGTACATTAGTAGGTGAGCACTGCATGAACTAGAAGGATAATTCAAACTATCCTAAAAAATATTTAACCGAAAAGCTATTCTAATCACCATATAATAAGTGTATTAACTATGAGACTAGGCTGTGCGACATGCAGTTAAACACAGTTGCAGTTACAATCTCTCTTTCTTCTGTAACCATTCATCTAAGTGTGTCTTGTAGACAAAGAGATTACAGCAATAATATGTCTCCCAGCATCTCTATGCTGGGAGACATATCTTACCTTCTGAGTGGCTGCATGTGTGTATTGGGGACAGAGTGTGTGTGTGTTCCAATAATCTCTCTCTCCTGGCTGTCACCGCCTGTCGGCCTGCTGCCATGCTGTAATATGCGGGCTGCTCCTTTATCTCTTGCATCACCATTGCCATCATTATGATTTCTGCCTGTGTGTATGTGTGTAAGGGTACGTGTGTGATACTGCATAACTCAGGTGTGATAGATCACCCACTTAGCAGCAGTGGTGAAATATGTGAGTAGTGGATTTTTATCATCCTGGTTGTCAAGAGGAAACTTTCCTCTCAAAAGACTGTCATGCTATTGCTGCTCCTGCAGCTTCTTCGCTAGCTTTGCTGCTGACCTACAAGTCAAAGGGATGGGCTTAAATAGAAAATGAAACACTATTTTTAATGGCAGAAGTTTTATACTTAACCTTCTTTCATGTAGAAAAAGAAACAGTTACTTGTTAATACAACAACATCACACCTGAATGCATAAAGACTACGGCAAAATTAGTTTCATAACCTGGCAATCAAAAAAGTTTACAAAGAAGTGAATATTTTATCTGTATCACATTACTGTGCAAACTGGTTTTTTTTTCTAACACTGGAAACATAGCTTATCATTTGATATATTTATACATAATCTTTTCTGCTTATCCAATTCAGGGTCACAGGGGGCTGGTAGCTATCCCAGCTACCATAGAACTAGAGGTGGGGCACCCTGAACTAGTTACCAGCCTGTCTCAGATAAGGAAATCCATACATGAGACCAGTGGGATTGCTACATAAAATTGTTCGAAATTACCCCTAAGTTACATATTGAATTGAATAAAACTGTATTTTGTGATAAACCCTTTAATTTAGATCCAGTAATGGGCTAAAATGAGATAATCTTTGCATTCTGGAAAATTTCTAACACCCCTATTTTCTATTTATTTATTTGTTGTTGTGATTAAGCATATCAACTAGCTAACAGCATGAACAGGGCAAACAATACTGTAGCAGGGGGATCTAATAATAAATAATAACAAGTCCTCCATTCTAACCACCTTATTGGTTGTATGTCTCTGCCATAGGAGAAGGTAATAATTGCAGGGAACAGAAAAAATCTGTAAAATAAATGATCCTATGGTAAAGACTTTAAATATTTATTTAAATACTAATATTATGTCAATAGTACATTTGGGGAATTATGCAACTGTCCTTCTTCTCTGCTTTTAAAAATATGTACTTATGTAAGTATTTTGAGTCTAATTAAATTACCAAAAAGCCAAGGCCCAATAAACAAACTTAGAGGTGCATTTCACTGATAGTATCATTAACAAAAGAAAAAAATTCTTGTTCAAATCCACTCTTGTTTGATGGACCCTCCTATCCACCCTGACCTACTGTTTATGCTGATTTGGGGGATCTAAAGACAAAGTCACCTGACTTCATCTTTTGTTCCCATGAAAATTGCTCTGGCCACTAGAGGGTCCTGTCACTTGAGCCAAACCAGACATCATTTCAAGGCATTCCTGAAATGACTGATGGTCACATAATTGTTTTCTTTAAAACCCCTTCAACATTTGCTGTGACGCTGTAAGGGTTTAAAACAAAAAAACAAAAACAAACCTACCTATTTATTATAATAGGATGTTAAGGTTATTTGAAGCAGGTTGGAAGGATAACCTGCTCTGTATACAGCTCCGGTAAACAAAACTACACTTCTGCTTGTGGTGTCAATGAGTGCAGCTTTTGAATTTCATTTGGACCTGAACATTTGGTTTTAAGAGCAGCTTTTCTATGAGTAACTGTATGATGAGTTTCACTGCTGCGACCCTAGGACATACATGATTTACATATTATTTATAGATGCTGTTCAGGTTACCAGGCACCCAAAAATGAAGAAAGCTAAAAATAAAGAAAGTTTTATTAGAAATAGAAAACACAGAGCCTGTGATGAAGTTATGTATTTTATTGGCCTCAATATCCACCCTGACCTCCTCCTTATTCCAGTTTTGTGGCTCTGTGACTGTTAATGGATTTCCTCTTTTGTCCTATCATTACTAGGGCCACTGGACCATTCTGTCACTTGAGCCTAACCAGATGCGGTTCTGAAGCATTCCACTGCTGGAATGGCTTATTATATCTTTCATAACTGGAACAGCTTACAAAAAATAAACAAAAAAAACGAAAAGATAATTTCGAGAGTTTTTGAAAACTGTTTGAAACTCTATTTTAGCACAGTTTCAAAACACAAGAAGCTCTCTGCACAACTGTCTGATAAACAGACAGCTATCAGACAGCCTTGTGTTAGATTGGCTAACTCAAAGTTGTCCGTTTTGTTAGACTGCACGGATCGGTTCCTAGATTTGTCTCAAGTTCTGAAACTCGTGTACACATCAAGTTTGTTTGGTATTGCCATACTTTTAGGATTATTTTCAAACCTAATTTTATCATCTGATATGATCAGATGCACTTGTTATTATCTGCTTAAATATACAGCAACATATTTGAAATCATATATCACAGCACATATCCTATAATGCCAGAGAGGGCAACATTTCTAGTATTAGATGAAAGGCATTCAATAATGCCGGTATAGAAAATGACTTGTTACTGTACTTTTTTCCAAAATTGGAAGATTGAAGCTGTTTGTTTTTAATCTTACAATAAGGGACAACATAAGGGATTCACTGAAAGTCTCTCCAACCTGGCAACAGGTAAACTAATGTGCATTCTTGACACAATTACAACACATTTAAACAGTTTTGGGACCCGAACAAAAGGTCTGTCCAGTTTGTTTGAAAGCAATAAATAAAATAAAAATAAGAGGTGATATAAGGAGCAGAGTCATAACTAAAGAAAACAAATGTGTAACTGGGGTTTAGAGTGTGTGCATGCTCTGTCCTTGAGTCACATACATGTGTACAGTGACAGAATCATTTCCACTGTATGTTAATGGTAGGTAAACTACCTTCCATTCAGTCTTGTATGTGAGCCAAAGAGAGGTGAGCAATACCTATGAGGGTGCCATCAATATACTGTTTGTTGTGGATGTGAGAGCAAAGATTGGACAGCTATCCCCCCCCCACCCTACACAGACACACACACAATTCTGTATATTGAGTTGTCAAGTGGTAGCCTTGGAGGACACACACCAAACACAAATCACTCTCCGTATGTGCACAAAACTCTCTCATGGACTCGCTTACTAATAGGTCAATAAAGAGCCATTCCATGGGATTACTGGTATTTGCCAAGGGACCAACACAGACAATTGTCAGTCAATTCAACTGCTCTAATTAACTGCCACTAAATAGACTGCTGAGTGGTCGACTCATACCACTAACCGGCAGCCAAGAACTGAGAAAAATCAAATAATGATGATGCATCTAAAAATGCATGGTGGAAATACTACGATGTGTTTTATAACATCACACTTAAAAAGGGTGCTCCAGCTTTTTATAAGACATTATAAACTTATCTAGTGGCCAGAGTTGAAGGTAATTAACCTTTTTTGAAATACTATATTAAATAAATTTTTTGTTACCCAAAACACTTTTTTTTTTGCAAAATTCTGAGTTTTCATAAAAAGTCTGTTTAAGATGTCTCTCTGTCACAAGGGGAAATTCCAGATTATGTGATTTGCTTGCTGCAACTTTTAACTGTCCTATGATTAATTTTACCTGTACCTTTGATAGCTGTGTCCATCCCCCTCCAGCTCTGACTTTTCTCTTCTGTTCTCCACTGTTCTCTCACATCACCATTCTGTGTGCAGAGGAACACTACATAATTACTCTGACCTCCAACATTTGACTTCAGTTTGAAGAGTATGAAATGCATAGCTACTACATCTATTGTGAACTTGTATTATTTGCGGGCACTAATAGGCTTCTTATTTTGTTGAAGCTAGGTTAAGATGTGGCTTCATGCTGACAAAGAACACTACAGATGGGATATTTGCTTTGAGAGTGTTGTTGGAGATGTAGAGAGCAGTTCAGGAGAGTTTCACAAAACTTAAAGAAGTCCATTTGTCTTCTTTTTCAGGCTCTTTAGACCACCATGACTTGGATGACAGTGGTGAGGTGTGCGGTAGGAGTGACAGATGGGTTCAAGGTGGGGGTGGGATTACATCAGGGACTGGCTCTGAGCCTCTTCTTGTTCTCAGTAGTGATGGACAGGTTGACAGATGAGGTCAGGCAGGAGTCTCAATGAAGTATGATGTTTGCAAAGGGCATTGTAATTTGTAGTGAGAAGTAGGAAGCAGGTGGAAGGGAGCTTGAAGAGGTGGAGGTATGCACTGAAGAGAAGAGGAATGAAAGTAGAGGCAAGACAGAATACATGTGTGTGAATAGGAGGGAGATAGTTGCCTCAAGGCGTTCAAGGCCCAACACCCTAAAATAATACAGAAAAAACACCAACAATCAAATGACCCGCTTTGAGCAAGTACTTGGGAAGGAAGAAACTGTTGCCAGAATCAGGCTCAGGGAAGGGTGGCCATCTGCTGCAAGGGAAGGAAGAGAGGACAAAAGAAAGTTCTGGAAGAGAGCCAGAAATTAATGATTAAATGCAAAGTGCTGTATAATCTCTCAGGCTCTCTCTATGACTTATGACTTTTGTGTTGTGTTGTGATCAAAAAACATCAAGATCCTTTTCTTCTGCATGTCAAGGAAGTTTTTATTAGTGGTTCCCTTACACTTGAGCTCCTTCACTGTTACAAATGGTGACCCTTCAACTTGGTTCTCATTTTGTGAAGAGGAAGAAACTGTGGAAAACTGTTTGATCATAGGTAAATGAACTTTCATCACAGGTAACGTGATGAAAGTCAGGTCAGCTGAAATTGCAGAGGCATAAGAGCTCATTAAGAGACTCAAAGCAGTCCTTTGATACACAAGAAGATCACCTTCATCTCGTTTTCACCTTTTCACTGTTGGTTCTGTTTTTTTTCACCATTTGATATACAAACGATAACAAAATTTTTAAAAAAGCATTAATGACATCACTGTTATGAAAGTATCCACATTCATTGATTTGACTATAACCAAACCACAATTATTTTGGTCCAGTCAATGTCAGGAGATTAAAACCGAAAAAACAGAGTATATTTCAAAACAACAAACGTTGACCAAAGTACTGCAAAATGTTACAGAAGCCAAAAAAAGAGAAATAAAGATCTTGATCCTCAATGATTGTGAACAATAATCATACCCTTTAATGCTATCAAAATGTTAGATTTTTGTCTTTGAAAAATGTTCTTAACATTATTGGCAATCAGGGGATATATATATATATATATATATATATATATATATATTTTTTTTTTTTTTTTTTTTTTTTTAAGTGCTTCTCTTTTTCTTTAAAATACATGGTAGTGATTGCAAATATTAATAACCTAGATCCCACATGGTTGATAATAAAGTCTCAACTCAAACTGGATCAAAAAAGTGTGAAGAACTGTTTTAAATTTGAATTTAGGCACCATCAGAGCAATCTCATTAGATGATCTAAGATATGTGAGAAACTACTGTCCATTTAGGTCACATGTATGGCATGTTTCAAAAAACAGGAAGAACTGTCTAATAACATACTAACTACATCGCAGATCATGTCTCACTTTTCTGCCTTGGTGCTGTTTGGCCCCAGGTTTGTTGATTGATTTACAACAGCCTGTAGTAGCAATACTTAGAGGTTCTAACATCAGCCAAGTATTCTTTTGGATGTTTCTTCCCTTTTCCAAACATGGAATGTTGAAAAAAAAAATGAAAAGAAAAAAAAAACAGTCATGTTGCATTACATTAAAAAAAAAACTGTGTTAGACGGAATCAGCATGCTGGATCTGTGAATTTGACTTATAGTGACAGGAGTCGTTTGTTTTTTGTTTTTTTAATTAGTTTTTTTCATCATTAATTTCTGTTTTCTGTACACATTTCCTGCAGGATCTGCAATGCATTGCATTTTGGTTGTCAAACATCAGTAAATTGTGAAATGATGATGTCCTGAAAAGGTACAAAAATTATGAAGTAGAAGATCTACTTCTTATTTAACATCATCACTTCACAAATGCAGAAAATGTCAATATCACTTTAATTTCATTAGCAGGTTTATTTAATGTCATCTGATGGTGCTCAAACTTGGAAAAGAAATTAAAAACGAGAATGTCAGCGATGCAGACAATTTCTCTCTCTTTCTCATCAGCTGAAATATGTGTAAATGTTATTAATAAATTCTGTTTAATATCTGCATCAGTGTTTCAGGTTACAGAGTTAATGCAACTATGTAAGCAGTCTCCTCCGTTTCCTTCACTCAGTCAGTGCTTTGCTTTCACCATGTCTCCTATATCATCTTTCATGATTTTCTGAAAGCCCCTCAGATCTCACACACACACACACACACACACACACACACACACACACACACACACACACACACACACACACACACACACAAAATTGCATCCACGTGCATGTACAGACAAACAGACACACACATATCTCCACTCTTTTCCAGGAATACTGGAGCACAACTTCCTGATTCCGGAGCCATTCAGTTGACAGGAATATTAAAATGAGAGACAGACAAATAAAGAAAACTGAAGAAGAAGCATCTAAAATCAGACTGATACATTTCTTTGAAGAAGGGATTAAAGTTACAGTCAATCACAGTTAATCAGCTTTCTGTTTTGTCTCTGCATCTTAATGCTACCTTTTAACCTATTTTAATTTAGTCCTAGATAGACACCACAAAAAATGCAAACACTCAGAAACATAAACAGACAGTCAGAGGTAGTTTGGTGCTGAGCTTATAACTAAGACTCTCTGCCTTACCTGAGACAAGCCTCACAGCTCACCTGCCCTCCCAGCTAGAGACTCTGGTAAGTGGAAAAAGATAATCAGAAAAGCGACCCTAACCCTTTAACTTCATATTTCATATTTCAACAGGTTTGCACATTTATTTCATTTTTTTTCCAGGACAGCAAAAATGACCAATAATACAGGTCAGTGGGCAGCAGTAACATTCTATAACTTCCAACCTAACCTACACACCTGCTGCTCATATACTTATCAAGCTGCCAGTATTTAAGAAGCAGCTCTAGCCACTACTCTTTGCCAGATTGGTACCAATGGTTGTGGAAGTTGGGCTCCTAAATGTTCCCTGTGTGTTCTTGAAATTTTAATGTTCCTGTTTCTCTGTTCTGCAGAAACCTCTCTGGGTTTCCTCAAGTGTTGTCATTTCCTGTGGGAAAACGTAACTTTTGCCTCGGTACTGGTCTGATGCTCTCTGGAAGAATTTGCTCAGAACTCAGCTGGTACCTGGTACAGGCAGATAACTCATCTGCCTGTCTGTACCACTGTTGTCACCCACATGAGGAAGCTTGACCAGGGTATCCATCACCCTGTATCTCTCAACTAAGCACTAGGACCAATTCATATTCAAGTCCTCACCTTTCATCAAATGAACTGCAAGGCAGAAATTCACGCAAGAGACTTGGTTTGAACATTTTTACATTTTTGAAATTCAATTCAATTTTATTTATATAAAGCCAAATCACAACAACGATCACCTTAAGGCACTTCATACCTGTAAGTTAACATCCTCGTTAACCTACAATAATGCAGAGAAAACAGAGAACCCCAACAATCCTATGGCCCCCCTATTAGCAAGCACTTTGGTGACAGTAGTAAGAATAAACTTGCTTTTAACAGGAAGAACCTCCAGCAGAACCAAAAACTAGTTTGTTTCGCGTCACTCTGAGACAGGATGCTTCTAATTCTAGAGACATTGTTCAAATGGAAGAAAGCATCCCTACATACATGTTTAATATGTGCATTGAAGGACATATCCTGGTGCTTTCAGGCTAAAACTCTTTAACACACATTAAACAACTTACATTTATATAGTACTTTTACACTTTTACTAGCCAAAGCCACGATTTAAAGATTTACATTCATAGATTGCTTGTAAATACTACTGCTGCACAATGCTTTTCCTACCACAAATTCACTTCTTTCACTATGTCAGCTGTCTTCCTTTCAGCCTGTATAGTGTTTAACAACACACTATATTTTTTTTCAAACAGAAGAATAGGAAGGAATAATATAAATATAAATATTTTCAAATTGGTCAAAGAAGTCCAGACGCTTTTCTGTCCAAGCTCATTAGACAATTTTCATGTTACCACTTATCAGGATTACCATGTTAGGGTAAGTGACACAAGATAACAGATGGATATCTTTGTAAAGTTGAACCCTATAGTGCAGGCTCCGGGGGGAGCCTGCACTATTTCTGTGAAGGCAAACAAGTATACCTATTAAAAAAAGTATACAAATTAAAAAAAGTGTCTGTTTTTAGAGAAATGTTTTATAGAAAACATTGTCTTAAGAAAATATTGTATTAAGTGTCAAGTCATCTCCATTCACTCCAGTGGACCATTTCTTTATTGCAATAGTAGATCATGGACCCTTTCAGTAGTTCATGGAGGTTAGTGCCATACAGTAGCTATTCCACTGAGATATAGCATTACAGAATGTTTAGATGCAGTTTTAATAAGTAAAACAAGACCATATGTTAACATCACATGTAAATCAAATTAAAACATGTTAGTGGAACAGTAAATTAGGAGTTTTGTGTTAATTAATGCCAGAATAGGCTAGCAAACACAATAACAACATTTTTAACATTACAAAATTAACAATGGCTTCAGTTGACTGAGTGAAATATTAGTCATTTTAGCATGTCGTTTTCTGGCCCATTTAAATAACTGTACCCACTGAGTATAACCTACTGTGTTTAAATGATAACTACAACAATCAGGGAAACAGCTACATTTTTTTGTGAAATTTGGCTGTAAATAATATGCGAGAGCATATTTGAGAGATTTTGTAAGCATTTCAGGCTTTGTGGTCTGTTGTTGGGTTTTTTTTGTATTTTATTGGAGTTCAGGCCCAGAAGAGTTGAGGTGGAGGACCCAAATGAGACTGAAAGCACAAAGTAGATTTTAAAAAAGCCCAAAAGTCTGAAAAAATGAATCAAATGGCAAATGGTAAATGGCCTGTATTTATATAGCGCTTTACTAGTCCCTAAGGACCCCAAAGCGCTTTACATATCCAGTCATCCACCCATTCACACACACATTCACACAAAAGGCTAAATGGGAATTAAATTGAATACACAACAACACTCACTTCTTTCTTCACCACGGCAGACTGGTACAATGTTCACATTACTGCAGGAACAGTAATGTTATCCAGTCTATCTACTAATCTCCTGTTCGCCTGTCCCCCTACTTGTGTTTAAAATCCTAAAATACTTAAACTCCTACACTTGGGGGAGCAAATCATCCCTGACTCAGCATGGGTATTCCACCCTTTTTCAGCTGTGCACCATGGTTTCAGATTTAGAGATATTAATTCTCATTACTGCCTCGTCAGACTTGGCTGAGAACTAGGGATGGGTATTGATAAGATTTTCACGATTTCGATTCCATTTTCGATTCTGTTTAACGATTTGATTCTTTATCGATTTTCTTATCGATTCTTTTTTTAAAAAAAAGGAGAACACGAAGGTTGATTAGCTTAGAACTTTGTTTTATATCTTCTCTTCGAACAAGATAGAAATTTAGGAGTAACATGGCCTTACAAACCCAACAGTGAGATCTTAACAGATCCACAGCCTACGGCTCTTCAATGGGGTGTCACAGGGTCCCCAGGAAAAAAAATTCTAAATGTAAAATAATAAAATAAATATTCTTCTGTAGCAATAACAAAGTATAACATAAATTATTCAGTAGCAATTACACAAGAATATCCAGTAATGTCCCTGCCTACAATTAAACACATTCACTTGCCGAATATTGGGGACATCTGCTGTGGCAAATGGGTTCAAGCCTTTGACCACAAACTTAGTCACTGCTCGGTGACATTTGTCTATCCTGGCCTGAAAGGAGACGCCACCGGTAGACTGCAGTGAGACCTGCCAGCATCTGAGCCAAACTCTGTCTGTCTCTCTCATCATGGTCACCTAAATGCACAGTAATGGCAGGTTTTGTGATAAGGCAGATCGCGCAAACATAATATGCACTGTTGTTGATTATTTACCTGCCGCATTAACGGGAGAGGACGTGCAAACGTTACCGCTGCTGCTGGGTTGAGATTCACGAGTCCAGAGCGGAATTAAAAACACGACATTCATTTAAGGTAATCGTGTGTTTTTTGCATATTCGTAGTGTTTCCTCCCTTAAATGAAATATCTACTTTGCAAGTTGCCCCGTTGTCATCCGTTCTCGTAAAGTATAACCAAACTTTTGAGCGTTTGAGCCGCTTAGGTACCGTGTTTCCTGCCAGGTAAATGACACTCCGCAACGTGGTGACCTCATTCGGGGCGACTGGAATCGATAAGGGAATCGTTTGCAAAAATGGCAAACAATTCCAAGGAATTGAAACAGTGGGAACCGGTTCTCAACAAGAACCGGGTTTCGATACCCATCCCTACTGAGAACTGCTCCAGTGTGAGCTGGAGGCTACGCCTGGTGAAGCCAACAGAACCACATCATCCACAAAAACGTGAGACGAGATCCTGAGGCCACCAAAGTGGAATGCTTTCCCCACTTGGCTATGTCTAGAAATTCTGTCCTTAAAATTTAAGAACAGAATTGGTGACAAAGCGGAGCCCTGATGGAGTCACTGGGAATAATTATGGCTGACTGCCAGCAATTCAGACCAAGAGCTTAATACAGTTAATGGCTGATACCAACAAACTACAGCACATACTCTCCCATAGTACCTCCCATAGTAGCTCAGTTAAATGGAGTGAAATGTCTACAAAATACATGTGTTGGCCAGAGGGGCCGATGGCGCGATATGGCAGCCTCGCTTCTGTCAGTCTGCCCCAGGGCAGCTGTGGCTACAACTGTAGTTTGCCTCCACCAGTGTGTGAATGTGAGAGTGAATGAATAGTGGTATTGTAAAGCGCTTTGGGTGCCTTGAAAAGCACTATATAAATCCAATCCATTATTATTATTATTATTATTATTATTATTATTATTATTATGTAGCCTAGTCAGGTAAACTCACATGTAGACTTGAATATGTCAAAGGTATTCCTTCTATGACAGGTATAGGTAGTGGCAGCCACAGATCCATGTAGCTGCCTCAACAATGGAGGTGTGAAACATGTTTAATTTAGACTTGATGTTCCTAGCCTCCCTCATAATGTCTTTGAAGTTCTGCAAGACTTGGAAATTGAAGATTTTGTGGTCAGGGGTCTCTGTCAGACACTCCCTTATCATATGATTGAACGCTTACTATACATTTGGGAGGGCCTCTCCAGCATCCTCCCACACCACTCTACCTCACTATCATGTGGTGCTCATTGAGAGCTCATCTAATGATGGGATTCCAAACTCAATCAGGGAGTCCTGGTGCCACATGCACTTTTGAAAATCCTTATGTTCAAACATGGTGTTCATTATGGACAAACTGTAACAATAACACAATACCACTCAGGTTCAGATCAGGCACCCATTCCTGCTAATGTTATCTACATGGGGCGATCGTGGCTCAAGAGTTGGCAGTTCGTCTTGTAATCGGAAGGTTGCTGGTTCGAGCCCCGGCTCAGACAGTCTCAGTTGTTGTGTCCTTGGGCAAGACACCCCACCCATTGCCTACTGGTGGTGGCTAGCAGCTGTGGCTACAATGTAGCTTGCCATCGCCAATGGGTGAATGACTGAATGTAGTGTTAAGCGCTTAGGGGTCCTTAGGGTCTAAGTAAAGCGCTATACAAGTACAGGCCATTTACATGAGTGAAGAAGAACTGGAGTGTCCAGGAGGGGCACTGTAGGAGCCATTTTTTGTTTTGTTACCTAATGTGTGCCACTAGGGGTCACTTTTTGTGTTTTACTGTATGGTGTGTTTATGAGACTGTATTTAACCTCCTAGGACCTGGCGTCCACATATGTGGACATCACATTTTGGGTTATTTAGACCAAAATACTGAATTTTGCTCTACAAGGGCCTGATATCCACTGACGAGGACATTATAGTGCTACTGTTCTATCAAAATTTTAAATGAATATCCTCATATGTGGCTCTCATTTTTCTTAAAAACAAAAATAAGGCAAAAAAAAAAAATCTGGTAATTCTTTGTTTTTACATTCATCGGGCCCCAATATGTCCAAATATCAAAGAGAAATGAAAAATGCATGCAGTGGAAGAGTTCGGGTCTTAGGAGGTTAAGGTAGACACACATAATTAGTGTCAGGTGTTATTGGTCAGAAAGAGCAAACAGTCTGTGACCACTGCGCTGTTGTCATTTATGATAAATGACACTGGATAAAAAGAACTGTTGAACAACAAATACAACCAATGGAATACAATAAAGATGTTAAATTGACAAGATGAGTATGGCTGGAGTTATTGGAGTGTGGCAAGTTTCATTCATAACAGTGGCATCGCGTTCAAGGTTCAAGGTTCTTTATTTGTCACATGCATAGTTATACAAGTATAACACACAGTGAAATGTAGCCTGACACGCTCCTCGACATGTGCAAAAATTGGGGGGGGGGGGGGGGGTGTAGAGGAAGAACATTATATATATATATATACATACATATAGTATATACACTGGGTGAATGTGCAGTAGTAGCAGCAAGCAGGTGAATTCTGTACATTAATATGAATAGACATCTGACTATTTTACAGGATAGACAATATAAACATATTTAAAATTAAAGGAATTGAAATGTACATTGTGCCTTGGTTTAGAGTGTCTGGAAGAGAGTCCTGTCTCAGTCAATTATAGATGATGTGAGAGGGCGGGTGTGTGTGTTTAGGGCACGGATGGCTTGGGGATAGAAGCTCCTCTTGAGTCTCTCTGTCCTTGCCCGGAAGATGCGGAACCTTCTACCAGATTGCAGAAGTTGGAACAGTTTGTTGCCTGGATGGGACGGGTCCTTCAGTATCTGCGCTGCTCTAGTCCGGCATCTCCTGGTGTAGGTGTCCTGAAGCGGGGGGAGAGCAATCCTGCATCAGCGTTCTGCTGTACGGATCACTCTCTGGAGAGCTTTTTGGTCCTTCACACAGCTGTTCCCAAACCACGATGTCATGTTCTGTGTGAGGATGCTCTCCACAGCGCCTGTATAGAAAATCCTGAGGATCTTTGGAGAGACCCTGAACTTCCTCAGTTGTCGTAGGTGATACAGGCGCTGCCTAGCCTTTTTGGTCTGGACCTGAATGTGGGCAGCCCATGTCAGGTCTGAGGAGATGTGGACACCAAGATACTTGAAGGACTGCACCCTCTCCACTGGAGCTCCATTGATGATGATGGGCTTGTAGTCTCTGTGCTGACCCCTTCTGAATTCCACCACCAGCTCCTTGGTCTTGCTGACGTTCAGCTGGAGGTGGTTGTCCTGGCACCACGATGCCAGATTCTTCACTTCATCCATGTAGGCCGCCTCATCGTTGTTGGAGATGGCACCCAACACCACTGTGTCGTCAGCAAACTTCACAATGGTGTTGGAGCCATGGGTGGCCACACAGTCTGAAGTGTAGAGGGAGTAGAGCAGTGGCGAGAGGACACATCCCTGAGGTGCTCCTGTGTTGATGGTGATGCTGTTGGAGAAGCACCTGCCCACCCTCACCACCTGAGTTCTGCCAGTGAGGAAGTCCAACACCCACCATCGAACACCTCAGTGGCTTCAAGCATAGGTTTAGCCGCTGCTTGATACACCCAGCAGCTCTGTGAAGGCTGAGTGTATCAAGCTGAGTAACAGTGCTTCTACAGTGTTACTCAGCATGGAAGCACGGATTATATCTATATTCATACATCTGATGCTATATCTCAACCTCATCCTCTTGCTCAAGCTCCATCCCCACCAGAGAGGTGACGTTCTATGTCCCAAGAGTCAGCCTCAACAGCCAGAGATTGGATTGCCAGGCCTTCACTGCTTCGCTGCCCAACACATGTTGCACCTGACCCATATGTGACCCATGTTGTGCCTTATGTGGGTGGTGAGCAATGAGGAGTAAGAAAGAAATACAGGTTGATCACAACTGCCTTAGTGAATGAATTATATTAGCCAATTTTTACTATAATTTGGTGGAATGGTAAGTGGTGGTTTAGTTGAAGCTAAATAAAAAAGAGCTGTGGCTTCACTTTCCTCGTGTTTTAATTTTCTGTGTTTATTCAAAAATAGTAGTACTTTTTACTTAGTTTGCACATTTACACCTGCTTACTAGATCATGTGGCATTATCATGTGTTAACCAGGTACAAACCTGCACAAAAAACTAACATTACAGAATTACATGGATGTAAAAAACTAAACATGGGGACACAGTCGAGTTTGACCAGTTGACCCCGCTCTCTCTCTTTTTCTTTCCTTTAGGCTCTCCACCACCCAGGCAGCGGTGTAGGCGTCATTTAATCTTTTTCTTGTCCTGGTCTATTCCTGCAGACATCCTGCCCACTCATTCTGCCTCTCTTTCCTTTCAGCCCCTCACTGATGATTAACCTCCCTCCTTGTCGCTCGCCCACGCCGCTCGTTCTGATTTCGTCATAGCGGCACGGCTGCAGTACGCCTGCTGTCAGGCACTTCACACAGGCTCTGGAGGGGAAAAATTGATGATGGGTTCATTGGAGGCAGTTATAATGGACGCTAATGACCAATGAGAATGTGTCCAGGCTGTGAAGTACACACTTGAGGAACAAATGTTTAATACATATGAATGTAAGAAATGAAGAGATGTTGTTCCCCTTTCTCCTTGAAAGAATATAACAAAAACATAGAAAGACTAAAATGAATTAAAAGTCCTATTCTGAAACATTTCCACTGAAAAGACTTCTTCCAAAAAACCTCAACGATTGCACAGTTGTAGACCGTTGATATATACACATGTACACACACGCACACACAGAAAGTACATTGTGTTGTCATCCTTGCTTCCTGCTCTGCTGGACCAGCAGGATTTGGCCCACTAAAATGCCTCCTGTCTACTTTAACTTCATTTGTGTAACAGATCAGTTCATTCATTCAATTAGCACACACTCACACACGGGCACCTGCACATGCACATTCACTCATCGGAAATCTATGGCTTCCCAATGCAATTGTTGAAAAGTAAACTGACTCCCATAAGTCCCTTGCAATTGAGCTTTCTGATCAATAGGAGCCCTTTAATCCATAGAGAGATTTTTTCTGTCCTGTCGAGAGAAATGTTTGTTATAAAAAACAGCTAACTTTACCCCAAAATGGCTAAACGTGTTCCTAGTGTTTAAGTTATATTTTATGTGATATATGTATGTGTGTATTAGTTGGCTCATAAATACGCATTCTGTAAGTGCACAAGTGGCTGTTACAGGAAGACAACGAGTCAGTACACCATCCACATACAGATAAATGTCAGAGCTGAACAGTTGGTGCTCAGCACAGTGTCACGCCTTATCCAGTAATTTGCTCATCACATATTGCATTGTAGCTAACAGTTGATCTCTAGTAGACACTGCATGTAACCTAATTCATTTTTTTCAAGTATTTTTTGTAGACCTGTTCACAACAACAGTCATCCCATTATCGGTATGCTGTAAGATAAGACAATGCAATATTTTGGAAAACCAAATATTGTATTCCTTTAAGCAAACACGTGCAGAGGTGGGGAAGAAGAACTCCCTTAGCACCAGATTCAGAGAGGAGCAGCCATCTGTTGTGGACAGTTGGGGGTTGAGGGACAAGAAAATACAGAAAAGACATATATATTTACTACACTATCCTATGTCAATGAACAGTTTTTTGCTGTCATTGGTAGTTGCTTCAGTTCTTCATCCCAAACTTAAGATGTGTTTTACCTGACACCACTCCTCATCAACACAAGTGACAGAATTGTTATTAACATGCCAAGGATAAATGAAGTCAATTACTGTTTCTTAATGTAAAGTTGTTTTCACACATGAACTTCTGTCAATTTGTGGAAAATCAGGTTGAAACACTTTCCATAGATGCCTTTCCTCACATTTAAAGAGTCTCCCTTTACAGTATTGCATATACGCCATGTGGTGAGGGAAAGAGAGCTATCTAAGTAGAGTATGCAGTAAGTCAGAACTAGAGTCTTCAATGCTGAAATCTAATTTTGAAATAGATGATTGTAATTTGTGTCACCTGAGGGGTTTTTTACAGAGCAGCTGAGGTGGCGCAGGGTTTAGGAAGCCTTCAAACACTAAGGAGCTATGTTAAAAGATAATTCTAAGTTCTTTCAATATGGACCCTATATTACTTGCTACAAATAAGCACAATAACATGAACAAGGTTTATTTTGAAGAAATTTAAATGAGAACAAACAGTTACATCACATACCAAACTAAACACATTTCCTGTTTTAGCACTCTCTTTGTCTATTGGTTTTATTGTTACATGCTCAGTGTTATTGTAATGCCTGCTTCCAAAAAAGGGAGCTATATCACTGTCTTTTTTCCGTCCACATATACAGTAGGTTTGGATATACCCAAAGGCTCAACAGTGGACTGTGAATTATCACTGACTTTGATGTGGTGTTGTTCTGTGTTTCTGAATTACAATTTATACTGGAGTGCAATGTTATACTAGCTGAGCATGGACAAAACTATAATAAATTTGATTTTTTTTTTATTGTGTAGTAGATGTAGAACCAGTATTACTTGTTGTATTAATATTTAATAAAGGGATAGTAGCATGGTACCAGTGTACTGTATTTAGTTTGTTTAGTTTCAGTCTTCTTTCTTTGAGCTTTTTGCAGGAAGGAGGTCTGGAAGCTGCAGGCCGGCTCACAGGTCCTCTTTTATTCTCTGCCTCTCTCTTTGCTCTGACAGATCCGTGCTGATATCAGATTGATGGGCCGGTTTGATTGAAGTCTCTTTGTCGTGCTAATGTCACCGCGAGTGATGGATGAGGCAAATGGGCCAACTCAACGCGCGTGCGTGCAAACTCGACTCCAGAACCGAAAGAAAGAGCCTCTCCCCTCCTCCCGTACACACACACACACACACACACACACACACACACACACACACACACACACACACACACGGCTTCCCTCGCTCCCGTGACCAGCTAACAAACTTCTGGCCTCCGGTCACCATAGGCGACGAGCCACGTGACCTGCCATGGAGGTAAGAAAAGGAGTGACACGGTAAAACGGAGAGAGGGAGACAATTGAAGAGCAAGAGCCAGAGAAAATTGAAGAATTTGAAGAAAAAAGACAGACTTTAGGAAGACTGGGTGTAACCTGTGTGAAGCTGAAAATGTGACTGTATTCTTTTCAGTCCTCTCCCGTTGTTTTCCACTGTCACTGACGAGCCTTTGAAACACAGGTTGAGTTACTGATAGAGTAGGGCCTTTAAAACACACACAAACTGCAGCAGACCACATGTGTTTCTGGTTTGGAGAAGTAAAGCCTTCGCATTTTTTCATTCACATTGGAAATGTCTACAGTTTTTTATTTGTAATGTAATTTTGTCGCGACTTTTTTTTTATTACTTTAAGGGTTTTTCAATTAAAAAACCAACACGATTTTTGTACTGCTTTTTGCACACAACAAGGAGATTCTATATCATACTGCCGACTATAGGAACAACTTTCAAATGGATTTTTTAGTTATTTGATTTTTGCTTTTCAACGAATTTCTATTAACCTCGGTCGTGTTTCTTGCTGATAACAAGTCGAGACATTTTACCAATTCCCTGGTGCTTCGAGTCTGCATGGACAACATGAACTCCTTTGTGGAATACTCTATTTGTAACCGACAACCAACTGGCATTTATTCTGCGTCTAAATCTGGATACCACCATCATCACCTGCACCATCACCTTCCCCTGGATCAGCGTCAGGGATTCCCCGTGAGCATCCAAACAGGCCTCAGCGGTTCTCCTGTCCCCGGGTCCAGAAATGACAACAGAGACGTAGGAGCGAGTTATACCGCGGATGGAGGGATGTACGTGGGCGTTGGGGCGGACACCGCCAGCGGAGGAGTAAGTCAGCATCATCAGCAACATCCTCCTCAACATCACGAACAGCATACGCACAGCGGCTACCAACATCCAACACATCACAATCACCCTCAGCTTCACCAGAGCCAAAGCCTGCAGAGTGTAATACCTTCTCCTTATAGTAACGGCTGCAACACGGGGGCCTATGTGGGCCAGGCATGCACCACAAACTCGGAGTATGTTGCTGCCACAGGCGCACCAAACTCCGTCCATCCGCAGTATTTCATGGAGGATTCTTTGGCCTCCACCTACTGTCATCAATCAAGCTTCCACAACTCGGCCTCAACCGTCGGCCCCAGTTACAGCTCTCTTACCGGGGTCTACTGCGGGCCTCAGCGCACCCTTGCTGGGTCACAGTACCCGCAGCAGATCGGTGGGGGGGTTCTTGACGCAGGAGGCTACCTGGAGCTTTCGCCTGGGGGAGGCTACGGGGAGCTGCCGGTATCTCAGGATCGTGAAAGAGGGGACGATGAGGTCCAGCAGGCCGGGCAGGGGCAGACCTTCGACTGGATGAAGGTGAAGAGAAATCCACCGAAGACAGGTGAGAGAGGGTTCACTTATCCGTTTAACGTCTTAATAAAACCTTATCGTGAGATTAAGTCTGCAGTCCGTCAAAAGTTTCGTATAATATTATGGCATGTTTTTCATATGAAATGCAGTCAAAAATAAATGCACGAATAAACAAACAGAGCGGGGGAATTCGTTTTAAGACGGTCAATGAGGAGTGAATGTAGCTTGAATGCAGTCAGGAGCATAATTTGTAGATCAGAACTTTATGGTACAGAGAACAACATTGTTTGATCGAAATGATTTTTACAACATTATTTTATCCTTTCAGAGAAAATACATCATATTTTTACTACTACTTTCTTTGTGCGGATGGCAGGCTTTTATTTTTTTTATTATTATTTTTTACTTATCTTAATTACTCAATTCGTCAAAGAAGAGGAAAGAGAGAAAGAAAAAAATAACAGTTGTGGTTTTCCAACATAAATAAGGCCCATAATGAATTACAGCAATTCGTTGTTGCGAGCACTTAAAAAGAAGACAGAAGTTCCCATATAAAAAAAAGATTGCTCGTTAATACCATCCAGCACGACTAATGGTCACAGATAAATTAGGCCTTTAAATAATTTCACTTTAAATAACTGGTAGAACAGATGTTGAAAAACTGATATATGAATACACTGTATTTTTATTAACAGAGTGCTTTGTTGCATTTAGGAACGCTTTGGACTTTATTACTGTGACACAGTTAATTGAATGGCACTAAAAGTACAAATCAGAGTCGTTTTCGGACTTCACTATGCAGTCGTATCTGTAGATACTTTGGTCTGGGTCAGCTGAGCCCAGGAGTGTGAGCTCTCTCTCTCTCTGTGTGTGTGTGTGTGTGTGTGTGTGTGTGTGTGTGTGTGTGTGTGTGTGTGTGTGTGTGTCTTAATGATTACAGCAGACAGGTTATTTCTCCGTTGGAAGTCTTTCCTGCTTTGTTATCTTTAAAAGCAGCCCCTCCATTAACCAGCTCCACCACCAACACCGACACCCCCGTGCTGCTTCTCCATCCCTCCTTAGGCCCACTGATGTCCTTCACTGCTTGTGTTTTTTAAACCTCATCTTTGTGATGCACTTTGTATTTATTTTGATGTAATTTAATAAATTATGGATATCAAACCACAAACCAAACTCTGACTAAAGCTAAATATATCTCTATTTTCTAATTAATAACGAACACATCTAGCTCCAGTAACAACGAGCGTTTTTCTCATTACACGTACAAGTAAAACATAAAACATTCGTCTAACAGCTTGTCCATCTCTTTCGCAGTCAAAGTGGCCGACTACGGTCTTGCCCACAACAACGCCATGCGCACCAACTTCAGCACGAGGCAGCTGACGGAGCTGGAGAAGGAGTTCCACTTTAGCAAGTACCTGACGCGAGCGCGGCGCGTGGAGATCGCCGCCACGCTCGAGCTCAACGAGACGCAGGTGAAGATTTGGTTCCAGAACAGACGCATGAAGCAGAAGAAGCGCGAGCGGGAAGGCGCCACCGCGTCTGCGCGGCCATTCTCCTCCTCTTCCGGTACCGGCAGCAGCTTGAACAAGGAGCTGGAAGACACTGACCGCTCTTCCGCGTCTACGTCTCCAGGCGCGTCCCCGAGCTCGGAGACGTAATCTGGCTTTGTACCACTGTGATACACCCATCAACCCATTCTTAAAAGACTGCCTGTTGAACAGATTTTCTAAGTCCCAGAATTCTATAATGGCCGACCACCCATTCAGATGGACTTTTATGCCTCATGTACATGAACATGGAGAAAATAAGTTCTCAGTGCATTTTAGGGAAAGAAAAAATGTATATTAGTGACATAATTGACAGTTACATACAGTAAGTGCACTGATTTGACAAACTAATGGCACTTATGCCATGGAGATAACAGAAAATGCATAAAAATATCTGATTATAGATTTTGATACAAACTGGATGAGGGGAGCAGTTAATGTTGGGTCTTTTAGTGAAACTCATTCATGTAGATGATGATAATGACGATGGCATCATCTTTATATGATCAATCTTTCAGTCTGATGGGGGGGGGGGGCGTACAGTTCTTTTGTTAATAGTTTTGGGGGGAAAAATCTATTTTAGTCATTCTGTTATAGCATTTAACTTTCTATATTTAAAAAAGTCAATCCCATAAAATTTGCTTTTACTATGTCACTAAAACTCACCTAAAAGCCTTCATGAATGCTGCAAATGTAAATGATCTCGGGGAGATATATACAAAACTGTGAAGATGATGATGTGGGTTCTGAGCTATGTTGGTAACACAGGAAGCCTAATGATGAGAATATAGTGCTATCTGGTACACTTTGAACATACTTTTTTCCCTGTTTCTTACTGTTTCTAGTGTTGGCCTACATGTGTCTTCCTATGCAGCTATGGTCTTTGCACTATGTGACTACAGGGTGACACTTTCAGACAGAAGATACATGAAGCTGGAATGTTATGTTTTCTTCAGGTTTTATGAGCATTTACAAAAGCTGTGATTCTTCTGCAGTCTGATTTAGAATATAAACATGTCAGTTAGATTCAGGTTAATGTAGAGTGTTTGTTTGTGTGCACTTAAAAGGACAGGGTTTAGGGAAACTACTGAACTTAAGATGAAGAGTGGAAGTGTTTAACTTTTACTGACTGGGTCCTTGCCATTGAGAATAACTTATTGGATGTGTTGTTTATATTTCTGATTCTAGATAATATGTCTGTGTGTGTGTGTGTGTGTGTGTGTGTGTGTGTGTGTGTGTGTGTGTGTGTGTGTGTGTGTGTGTGTGTGTGTGTGTGTGTGTAATAGGGGGGTAATGTTCCTTTTCCAGACAAAATGATTTCACATAAAGTGATTCACTCCTAAATATGACTTTAGAAAAATAAAATTGTGTTTGGAATCTCCCTTCGCCTATACCCACTCCAGTACCAGATAATTTTATCCAAGCAGATCATGTTTACATTGTTCAGGAGTCTGTTTTCCTGAACAATGGCTGGGTTTGATGTCAGCCTGTACCCTGAACTGACAATGATGTGACTGATTTTTTCTTATATTGTTTTTAAATGAGAACAGGGTTAATTTTAGTTCTGCTGCCTTGAAGAGACTCTCAGTGATATTTCTGCCTCCTTTTCTACTTTGAGCTACCTCATAAAATTATTTTGTTGATTAAGAGTTGATTCTTTGTTTTTAAACTGACCGTGAAGTGTCTAATGCATGCATGTCAAATTCCTTTTAATTAATGGAGTGCACACAGCCCAATTTGACCTCAAGTGGACCAAAAAAGTGAAACTGTTGCATAAAAATCTGCAAAAAAACCCTCCAAAAGGCTTAATTTCATTCTGCTTTCAGATTGAATGAACGGTGGATTTACAAAACAGATGATATACAGCTTGTTGTAAGAAAAATATGTCCTAAATTCCATATATCTAAGTTTTTCCACATCTAGTCAGTCTACTCGCACACATGGAAAAAATGAAGCCCAAGAGGCCATGAGAAGGCTATAAAACTGAAGATAATTCAGCTCTGTGGCTTGGAAAAATTTAAATAAGCACTCTGATGACTTAATGACTTGTAACACACTGCTCTCTTTTGAAAATACAGTAAAACATTCCAAAATTCCTCTATTTTCACACATTGCAAAATCATCTAGAAGGTATGCTTATACTCTTTGGCTGTTATTTGGACACATTGGCCAAACATTTGACACCAGTATGTGTATGATATGAATTGATTGGTTCTTCACTCATAGATAATACTGTTTTGTTTTTGTTTGTTTGTTTGTTTGTTTGTTTATTTGTTTCAATTTTAAGACTGTATCAGAGTGCTGAATACATCAGAAAAGTCTCAGGAAAACCACTTAAAGGTATGAAACTGGATTTCCATCTGTCTAAACTCAGGAGATGCCAGAGGTCCACATTTATGTTTAATATTGTTGTTTTTGATTTGAGGAAACAATCCCACCAGTGTTCTTATTATTTCAGAATGCATCATGTGTGTTACATTCATAAATTAATTAATAACAATTTACTGTACCAAAAGCGTAGGACAGCCCCTAGAACCCAAATGACTGCGCTAATCCAGTAGTTAATCCCAAATCTGTTTCCATAATAGCTAATTCATGAGCCAAGAGGAACGGGAAATGCAGTGCGGAAATGGATTTTCAGATGAGGAGTGGAATCACCATTTTAAATGTCAAAAATAAATCTTTGATTCCTTTATCCAATTTTTTTTTCTTCATATATTTAAAAATCAGGTTTTTTTATTTAGAACTCAAAATTGCCTTTTGAAAATCTGTTTTCACTGAGAATTATTTTTTTTAAATGAAATTCATTTTGGATTTAAAGTATTTATTAATGGATTAATAATTCATTTTGAAAAAATTTGAATGATAAATAGTGTTTTTATTTTAAATTAAATTATTTAAGTAAATTAAATGAATAAAAATGAATTTGTAAATTATCCATCCATCCATTCGCTTATCCTTTTCAGGGTCGCGGGGGGCGCTGGAGCCTATCCCAGCTGTCATAGGGCGAAAGGCGGGGTACACCCTGGACAGGTCGCCAGTCTGTCGCAGGGCTAACACATAGGGACAGACAACCATTCACACTCACTCGCACATTCACACCTAGTGGCAATTTGGATTATCCAATTAACCTATCCCCACAAGCTGCATGTCTTGGGAGGAAGCCGGAGTACCCGGAGAGAACCCACGCAAACACGGGGAGAACATGCAAACTCCACACAGAAAGACCCCGGCCTGATGGTGGAATTGAACTCAGGACCTTCTTGCTGTGAGGCAACAGTGCTAACCACCGTGCCACCGTGCTGCCTTAATTTGTAAATTAATGAACAAATACATATTTTATCGTACAATTCGATATTTAGGCTTCTTTTTTTCAATGAGCATGACTCTTCTGGTCCTCCATATAGAAGAAGAAATACAGTGGGGCAAAAAAGTATTTAGTCAGCCACTGATTGTGCAAGTTCCCCCACTTAAAATGATGACAGAGGTCAGTAATTTGTACCAGAGGTACACTTCAACTGTGAGAGGCAGAATGTGAAAAAAAAAATCCATGAATCACATGGTAGGATTTGTAAAGAATTTATTCGTAAATCAGGGTGGAAAATAAGTATTTGGTCACCTCAAACAAGGAAAATCTCTGGCTCTCACAGACCTGTAACGTCTTCTGTAAGAAGCTTTTCTGTCCCCCACTCGTTACCTGTATGAATGGCACCTGTTTGAACTCATCATCTGTATAAAAGACACCTTTCCACAGCCTCAAACAGTCAGACTCCAAACTCCGCCATGGCCAAGACCAAAGAGCTTTCGAAGGACACCAGGAAAAGTATTGTAGACCTGCACCAGACTGGGAAGAGTGAATCTACAATAGGCAAGCAGCTTGGTGTGAAAAAATCAACTGTGGGAGCAATCATCAGCAAATGGAAGACATACAAGACCACTGATAATCTCCCTCGATCTGGGGCTCCACACAAGATCTCATCCCGTGGGGTCAAAATGATCATGAGAACGGTGAGCAAAGATCCCAGAACCACACGGGGGGACCTGGTGAATGACCTGCAGAGAGCTGGGACCAAAGTAACAAAGGTCACCATCAGTAACACACTACAACGGCAGGGAATCAAATCCCGCAGTGCCAGACGTGTTCCGCTGCTGAAGCCAGTGCATGTCCAGGCCCGTCTGAAGTTTGCCAGAGAGCACATGGATGATACAGCAGAGGATTGGGAGAATGTCATGTGGTCAGATGAAACCAAAGTAGAACTTTTTGGTATAAACTCAACTCGTCGTGTTTGGAGGAAGAAGAATACTGAGTTGCATCCCAAGAACACCATACCTACTGTGAAGCATGGGGGTGGAAACATCATGCTATGGGGCTGTTTTTCTGCCAAGGGGACAGGACGACTGATCCGTGTTAAGGACAGAATGAATGGGGCCATGTATCGTGAGATTTTGAGCCAAAACCTCCTTCCATCAGTGAGAACTTTGAAGATGAAACGAGGCTGGGTCTTCCAACATGACAATGATCCAAAACACACCGCCCGGGCAACAAAGGAGTGGCTCCGTAAGAAGCATTTGAAAGTCCTGGAGTGGCCTAGCCAGTCTCCAGACCTCAACCCCATAGAAAATCTGTGGCGGGAGTTGAAAGTCCGTGTTGCTCGGCGACAGCCCCAAAACATCACTGCTCTCGAGAAGATCTGCATGGAGGAATGGGCCAAAATACCAGCTACTATGTGTGCAAACCTGGTAAAGACCTATAGTAAACGTTTGACCTCTGTTATTGCCAACAAAGGTTATGTTACAAAGTATTGAGTTGTATTTTTGTTATTGACCAAATACTTATTTTCCACCCTGATTTACGAATAAATTCTTTACAAATCCTACCATGTGGATTCATGGATTTTTTTTTCACATTCTGTCTCTCACAGTTGAAGTGTACCTCTGGTGCAAATTACTGACCTCTGTCATCATTTTAGGTGGGGGAACTTGCACAATCGGTGGCTGACTAAATACTTTTTTGCCCCACTGTACATCACTTCTGTATAATTTAGTGTAAAGTGGTTACATTTAATGAAAGATTTTAAGTTAAAATTGAGAACCTAAGGGTGCAAAAAGAAAGATGTGATTTAAACCATGGAACAGTCATCATTATAATGTTTTTAGTTTGAAATTGAAAGTCTTCTGTCTTTAAAAAAATAACTGAAAGTCAGTTTTTTCTTTTGGCTTGAAAGTTTTATTGCAGACCATAACATAAAGAGTAGAATGATATAAATAACATAAATGTATATGTCTATTAAAAATGCTTTGCACAAAACATCATGGAGAGAGCTTTATGCATTTCAGTCGCAGGCTTTCCTTCAATTCACAGGGCCGCATTGCCAGTGGTTGAATCCACCTTCCTCCACACAATGAGGAATATTACAGACCTTTGTGGGTGGATAGCTCTATCTAAAGGTGACCCTCTGGGATATCTAAACATGTAAACAGACTCCTCATCACCTTCTCATCACTCCTGTTCTGAAGATTCTTCTCCTAGAGGCTAACTGGGAAACTCAGTCATCACTTCATGACAAATAAAGATTAGACAGAAGCCACTCACAGATCCTTTTTACAGCACTTCAACTTCCCCAGCTGAAAAAGTCCCATAAGACAAGATACTTGCAGATCTGAAAATTGCTTTATGCACCATCCCCACCACCAGTCTCACTGAAACCATTGAGCTCAGATATGACTCTGCCACAGCAAACCAAGAAGAACTTGGTATAAAACCAAGGATGCGTGTAGAGAAAGCCCGCATGGATAACAAGGCTGGGAGCCAGAATCAGAGAAACTCAGAAGGATATGAGAATAGAAGAATAATCCTTTAATTGTCCCACAAGGGGAAATTTGGTTGCATATTAGTAAGCTAACTGAGCTGTAGAGGGCCATGGATGAATAAGAAGTAAAATGTCCATGACTGAGGTACTAGAAACTGCCAAACAAAGTCTCACAGCCCTTGCCACTAGGCTGAGGAGATATACCAGAGAAGCAGAGGCCAAGAGAATAAATGGCCTGTGCTCCATACATGCATCCAGGGTGCATTATCAGGTACAAGTAAAAAGTAATACAAGGTCAGATGCACCTATTGCTGAAATTGACTAAAACTTGAAAACATCTGTGAGAAAGAGGTGTCACACATTGTCAACCCATTGTTTAACCGTACACTGGTGCAGTGGGTCCTAGGTTCCTCCTTCCCAGGACTTGTCCCCATGGTTGCCTGACCTAACTTGAATTGAAGACATTTGGGACATTATGTTTTAGTCTATCTGATGCCACCAGCTTGCACCTGAGATTGTCAAGGATGGTCAATGGTCCATCATCGATCATCTCATAGGAAGATGCCCCAACCTTGTCAGGCATGCAAGCACGTTGGGGCAATATGAACTATTGAGTATTATTGAGTATTATTGTAGGGTCTTTATTATTATTATTATAAATTGAATTGAACTGAATTCCATTTTGAGTTGCAAAATGGCATCATTTTTTCACTTTGATTTTTTTGGGGTGACTTCTAAGTTTCATTTCCATCAAACAATGTGGGATCCCTTTAATTTCTAAGGCCATATGAGCATAGGTATCCTGCATGATTTTTTTCCCATTGAAATTGGATTGGATGTCTTTACTAAGTGTTCCTTTAATGAATATGAGCACCGTATCAGTTTGTTAACGAGTTAGTGTGATCTCACAGGAAAAGAGTTTAATTCAGGGCATGCAGTTATTATGTTGAAATAATGTAAAATACCTAACAGTAGGAGAATTACTCAAATTATGAGCACTGGCAACCCTCCTGCTGCTGCTGTTTTAGTTTCCTTATCTCAGTATAGTGTCCAAGTCTAAACAAAGAAGACAGTCTCATGCATTAGATGTTTAATTTCCTACAAATTTCTTGCAAACATGATTTTGATACTATAGTTAAATTGGTGAAGCAGGACAAAAATATTGTGCTTTAGCAGATGAAGTGACAAATAACAAGATAAGAGTGTATGTAAGAGAGAGAAAAGAAAGAAAGACCTCAGCAAAGAGTGGAAATTCTTTCATGATGACCTCACTGGGGCTGACCTCAAACTCCTGTTTTACTTTCCACAACTCATCTCAAGTTCAACACACTGTCTGCTGCTGTGTTCAGTATGTGTTTGTGTGTGTAATGCCTTCATAAAAAGCAGTGAAAAATAAAGTGGAGCGGTTACAGTTCAAGAGTTCACATTCTCATTCAAATTGAAGACAGCATGTGCAGGCACCCACAATCTTACCCCAAACAAAGAGCTATAGCGTGTCATAGTGCTTCATGTTAAAATTCCTCTACATGCTCTGTTTTTTCTAACCAGCCACGTGATCAGTATTACTTTGGTTTTTGATCAATCTAAATTCACTTTTTGAAAAAAGTTTGTGGTCTGACCAATTAGAGCCAAACAGTGGGATGTGTATTCACAGTATACATCAATATGTTTTTAAATTATTGAGCTGATCAACATAACATAACCTCTTCTTCTTCTTGGTTGTTGGTTAGACAATAGTGATTGCATTTGAGAAAGTCCTGACACCTTTCTACCGGGGAACATGAAGTAAGAGTTCGTCACTTTAAAAAAATGTTTTTATAACAATAATAGTGGTGATATAAGCATTGTCTAACAGCAAGAAGGTCATGGGTTCAAATCCACCAGCAGGCTGTGTAGAGTTTGCTCGTCTGTGTGGGTAGTTAATTTTCCTCCCACAGTCCAAAGAGGTTAACTGATGACTCTAAATTGACCATAGGTATGAATCTAGGTCTGTCAGTTTGGGATAGATGGCAACTTATTCTTGCCTACATTTTAATATGTTTTTATAATGTACCTTCAAGCAGTAATTATATCATGCACCTTGAGGCAACTGTTGTTGTGATTTGGTGCTATATTAATAAATAAAACTGAACTGAATAGTTTTTAATCACTTTGATTTTTATATCTATTTTGATAAGGCTTTCAGAAATAAACAAATACAATAAATAAATGAGAGCAAACTGAAGTAAGATTTTAGTGTTTATGACGTGCTAAGTTAAATGTGTGTGTGTGATAGAGAGAGAGAGAAAGAGAGAGACAGTGCAGTGGTGAGCATGTGTGCTGGTTTTTATCTGTAGGGGTCATCCGGAGTTCAGTAGTTCTCCTCCTTAGCTCTGTCCACAGAGAAGCATGTGAGCCCTGCAGAGTCAGCCTGTTGACTCAGTGCTGCTGCTCTGAAGAAAAATAAGTCTGGCATCATTCCCCCAATAAATCATTTGAAGGTGAATCTTCTTAAGTTCAGTGGAGTTTCCCCCAATCTGCACAATCTACTATCTTGTCAGACTGAAGAAAGCTAAAAATTAATTCCCCAATGTTCTCGGCGGCAGCCAGGATCAAATAACAGCTGAGATTGTACAAATATAGTAATGACCAATCTAGCCTACTGTAATCTGTAACTAGTAGACAGAAACAGACTTATATAAGATGAACAGATAAACCAGAATTAAGTTGCAAAATTCGTTCTTGTTAAGATGCAAAAGCACTAACCACAGTGCTGTGGTTTAGTTTTTGAAAGCATCAGTCCATTAACAAAGAAGTCCTGTGTTCTAAACCCTGTAGTGCATCTTTGGAATCAGACAAACCTTTGGTGTTTGCTAGTAGTGACTAGGGAAACACATAAAAGAGGTTGCAAACAAGCACTGAATTTATTATTTTTACCCAAATAAGAATGAGCTTGTTCCATATTACAGTTTAAACTACAACAAATTTGGAATCCACTCCGCATCCATCTCAGTGCCCCAGGAAAAAAAGGAAAAAGAAAAACAACATACTGGATTTTATAATGGATGAATTTACATTAAAAATCATTTAGCACCTTCTAACATGACATTGTGCAGCGAGCGAACTAGATGTTTTATGAGAAAAGAACACTAAAAAAAGGAAGAAAGGCAAAAGGTCATGAAGGCAGAGTTGAAGTTTTTTTTTTAAAGTGTGCTTGTCAGCAGGCTGGAGGTTAGGGGGAGAACAGAGAGCAGAAGGTTATCTGCCCAGACATTCCTGTTCATCCAGTGCAAGAAAAAAAAACATGAGGACATTTCAATGGAAATTATGATTTCAAGCAAAAAAAACAAACAAAAAAAAGACTATTTAAGAATGTTTATGAAGTGCTTAAATTGGACATATTTGTTTATCAGAATACACAATACAGCAGTGGTTTTCTGCACCACTTTGTCTTTTGTGTGGCAGACAGGGCTGAAAGCCTGAGAGTGTTTGGTTAACTGATGCTGTGTACTCCCTGACCCTGTGTCCTCATCACAAAGACACATACACTAGAGGCTGCATACTGTTAGCTTGAGATAAACAGATTATTGTGCCATGTTCTTTCAGAACTCTCTGCTCGATTTGTGTCTATCTATCTATCTATCTATCTATCTATCTATCTATCTATCTATCTATCTATCTATCATATATCTATGTGTGTGTGTGTGTGTGTGTGTGTGTGTGTGTGTGTGTGTGTGTGTGTGTGCGTGTGTGTGTGTGTGGGTGGATGCTTGGCTTGAATGAAAGACAGGGGAAACAGGAACAGCCTAAAGTGCATCAACAGTCCTCAAAATGGGGGCGAAACCGAGGGCACATCTATCACACAGTGACAACACAAATACATCACTCCCAGCACACAAACCTTTTGAGCTCTGTGACTTTAGTTTTTGAAGAAGTCTATTAATTTACGATAGAAATATGAATATATAAGATAAATAGGATTCAAACTAGTCCAACACATTGCCTTTTTTATCAATGGTTTATTCTATTCTCTGTAGTAAAATGCTGCGATCAGCGGGATCAAATGCGGCGCTGAGGTTGAGCAGGACAAGTACAGAAATGTGTCCAACAAGCCTATCATTCGGATCCTTCACTCTGAATGAACTCTAAAACCTGACTGAACCTCATCAAATTAATCATTCCACTGCAAAAGATCACATAGCTGATTTATATCAACTCTTTTTTGAAATCAAAGAAAGACTGGAAATCAGTCTAAAATTAGCTAAGACAGTTGAATCAAGTAAAGGCTTTTTAAGTAATGGCTTAATTACAACCACCTTAAAAGACTGTGATATGTCACTTATTAATAAGGATGAAGTGAAATTGAGGCAATAATTAATGATAAGGCTTCTTTGAGCAGTCTTGAACGGATGGGATCTAATAGACATGCTGATAGTTTTGAAGCATAGGCAAAACAAAAACACAAACCTTATGGTTAGAATTTGACACAGGACTCAATATAAGCAGTATTTAAGTTTATCACCACGTTTATCACCACGATAGAATTAAGAAATGAGAATTGAGAAACTTAAAGGAGAGTTCTGGATTTTGGATTGTACTCTAAATACATGCTGAGTTTATTATTGTGATTAATAGTCAAGTCTTAAAAGCACAGTGGACAGAAATATATTTCCAATCCTCCCCAAAACTGCCTGTAAATGAAATAGTCATAGATTATCCTACAGGAAGAATTGTGGTATAGCACTGATAACATTTTATAACAGTTCAGTTGTTTTGTCTGTGAGATGTAAGGTCAGCTTTTTTTCTATGATGACTTCAGGTCAAAGAGTTATGGTTTTAGGTACAACTTTAGCTTCCGATCAAAAAATAAATGTTCCAAAGTTCAAAATAGACAGATGAGAGAAAAAAGAACAATAAAAAAAATGGTGAAAATGAGCTTAACTTGACCTGAGGGGTGGATAAAGGGCACAGTTTGCTTTTTTTTTAAAAGCTATTTTCATGTTGCCCTTTATCTTTTTTATTTCTTCTTTCCTTGTCCACTCTGAGTATGAAAAAAAAGCACATCTTAAAGAGATAAATGCCTGGATTACATGTAATTTCCTACTTTTTTCATCTTTAATTTCATCCTACACTAACAATGGAACAGGAAAAAGTGGAAGAAGGCAGAGACAAACAATCCATACACCATACAGTGAAGGTGAATGTATGTATGGGAAAATAAATTCAAATCGTTACCACCACTCCCAACAACTACATCATCATCTTTTTTATTATCATGCAAATGGAAAATATCTGACTTACATTTAAAGCACAGCTTAAATAAACATTTAAATGTTTAAGGATTATTATTTAAATGTATATATTACAAACAGGTCAAGCGGGTAGGAAGTGATGCACTATGCATTTAAATGTGACCTGCCTCAGAAAACTTTACTAACCTCTTTTTACTCTCACGTGCTTAAATACTGTTATTTCATTTAATAGTAAGTAATTATTTAACATTGTCTGTCCCCCAAAGTGTTCCTTTAGTCATGTCTCCTTCTGCTCTCTTTTAGACTGGTCACAGCAGTTGGGGGTGGGCAGTTGGCTGCCCCTCCCTGTGCCTGGTACTGCCAGAAGTGTCTTTCTGTTAATAAGGAATTTTTCCAATTTACCATTCCCAACTGCTTGTCCATAAGGGGTCATCTGACTGTTTGTGTTTTCTTTCTAATACTGTAGGGATGAAGCTGAAGCTCCTTTAGGTAACTATTACTGAGTTGGCTGTAATCTGAAGAGATGCATTCTTTTGGGCAGCTGTGGCAATTTGAAAAGAGCAGAAAATGTCAGAATTAAAGAAGCTATTGAAAACAAGAAAAATCTGATGGCGAAACAGACAGAAGAAACAGACACAAATGTGAATGTTTATTCCACAAACACCTCCAAATATTTGTATGTGTGTGTGTCGGGGGAGGGGGGAGGGTGTTAAAGAGATAGCTAAGATCTGAAGGATCAGGTTTCGTTGATCTTTGTTAGGGTCATGTTGAGTTCGGGCCAAGAGATTCTTGACATTTCTCTCTGCACTACCTGACCTGACATGTAACCAGGACTTGTGTGTTTTCGTGCATGTGTTCAGCTATGCCACATTTCCTGTTGATAATAAAGAATAAGTAAAAAGGCACCTACTCGTTTTAAGTTTTTGTTTTTAATTCAGTTTATTTTGAGGCTGGGTTTTTTTGTTTCACTTTATTCATCAGTGTTTAAAATGTGTAGTTTCAGTCTTCAATGTTTTAGTCTTTCTAACTATAAGTTAATGAAAAGCACACGTGAGATTCAAGATTTAGGAAAATCAATACAACTATCACAATGCACTTGAGTCAAAGTCTTGTATATATCCACCTTCCACCCTCTCAGTGAAGATCTATCAATAATTTGCCTCATTGGGCAAGTTATTATAAAACTTTTACCAGAGTAAAGGTTTCAGGTTTTTATTTTAATTTAAAACAAGCCTGTTAGTTACTGTTTGTTTGAAAAGCGAAAGCTAGAAAAGTAGACAAAACTGTCAGCAGCTTACAGAGCCAGCAGACGGAAAGGTTTCCTGGCACTAGAAAACAAATGGATGAACCAAAATGGATGTTACATATCTTCAATTTGTGTGGCATTGAAATGTTCCAGTTGATAACAGGCAAAAGCAGCAGTGGTTTACTTTTTGAATCCAGTTACTGTAAATCAACATTTGACCATAAATTATAGTTTGGGAATTCACCTTAACGAACAAACAAAATTTACATTCACATATTGTTCTTTTATGCTACATACAGATTACATTTCAACAAAAATAAATAAATAAATTTAAAAAAAAAATATATATATATATATATATATATATATATATATATATATATGGGAGACCGGGGATAGTTGTAACATGGGTCAGTTGTAACACTTCCAATTTCTCCAATCAGGGCTAAGTTTCAAATGATGTGACTCATCCTGTGCATGCCCAATTCAGTTCTGCTATCACATGTGAAAAATCAGCACATTTTGTCACAGACAATTTAACACGAAAAAAAGGAATTTGTATGCCAAAAAGTAAGTTTTTCTACTTTATTTCAATTTCTAATAGCATTATCTGCTTTGCAGTTAAACTCATCAAACTTAAATTATGTTATTTGTATGTCTATGGGGATATATTCTGTGTAGGTCTTTAGTGCTAATGTTTAGCCGTTGGCTGTAATGTTAGCTAGTTCATGGCTATAGGAGTCTGGGTCAGTTGTAACAGCAACAGTCTGGGTTAGTTGTAACAATAATGCAGATGTTACAACTTACCACACTATTACTTTAACTTATATTAAACAAGTTGGGGCGACAACATCAGCAGAGAGAGGTTCACTGGTCGCTTTTGTATATGCGGTTAATGTCATTGGCAACACAATTCCTCCACTGTTTGTGTTCCCACACATACATTATGCAGACCACTGTGTCAGAGATGGACCAGTAGGAAGTACTGGTAGTGGAAATAAATCAGGATGGGTGCAAGAAACAGATTTCCTCATCTTTCTGAAGCACTTTGCAAACCACACCAAGGTAAGCCATGATAAAAAGTAATGGAATTGCGATGCTGGTGAACAACTACATTTTTTCAGCTTCATTGTTATGTTCAAAATTGGTGCAAGAGTTGTAGGTTATAATGCCCACTGAGCCAATGGGACCAAACTCAAGGAAGACCAACCAAAATGAATGAAATATTCAGTTGCAGAAAATTCCATAATTTGTCTTTTTTGGGGGGTTGGAATATGTTCAAAAGCTAGATTTCTGCATTCTGTCACACACACACATAGCTACATAAATGGCTTTAAGTGCATTCATGTGTTGAATAAACAAAGATTACATGTTAATGTTTTGTCAGTACCCTTATTTCATTGTGTTACATTTTACCCCAGGATATGTTACAACTAACCCAGACTATGGGGTTAATTGTAACATTTCACTCTTTGTGTTTGAGACCATACCATGCAATGGGTAATTGTGCTACAGAGAAAATAGCTGCACTATTTAAGAGCAGACACATGTAAATACTTTGCATTACATTTTGAATCCACTACCTTAAAAGAGCTCCAATTTCCAGACAGAAATGTCAAAAATGTTACAACTATCCCCGGTCCCCCCTATATATATATATATATATATATATATATATATATATATATATATATATATATATATATATATATTTTTTTTTTTTTTTTTTTTTTTTTTTTTTTTAAATATGTACACACACACACCCAGCACGCCCCTGAGGGCGGTTTATCCTTCAAGCTCGGGTCCTCTACCAGAGGCCTGGGAGCTTGAGGGTCCTGCGCAGTATCTTAGCTGTTCCCAGGACTGCGCTCTTCTGGACAGAGATCTCCGATGTTGTTCCCGGGATCTGCTGGAGTCACTCGCCTAGCTTGGGAGTCACCGCACCTAGTGCTCCGATTACCATGGGGACCACTGTTACCGTCATCCTCCACATCCTCTCGAGCTCTTCTCTGAGCCCTTGGTATTTCTCGAGCTTCTCGTGTTCCTTCTTCCTGATGTTGCTGTCATTCGGAACCGCTACATCAATCACTACGGCCGTCTTCTTCTGTTTGTCTACCACCACTATGTCCAGTTGGTTAGCCACCACCATTTTGTCCGTCTGTATCTGGAAGTCCCACAGGATCTTAGCTCGGTCATTCTCCACCACCCTTGGGGGCATCTCCCATTTTGACCTTGGGACTTCCAGGTTATACTCGGCACAGATGTTCCTGTACACTAAGCCGGCCACTTGGTTATGGCGTTCCATGTATGCCTTGCCTGCTAGCATCTTGCACCCTGCTGTTATGTGCTGGATTGTCTCTGGGGCATCTTTACACAGCCTGCAACTGGGGTCTTGCCTGGTGTGATAGACCCCAGCCTCTATGGATCTTGTACTCAGAGCTTGTTCCTGTGCTGCCATGATTAGCGCCTCTGTGCTGTCTTTCAGTCCAGCTTTGTCCAGCCACTGGTAGGATTTCTGGATATCAGCCACCTCCTCTATCTGCCGGTGGTACATACCGTGCAGGGGCCTGTCCTTCCATGATGGTTCCTCGTCTCCCTCCACTTTCTTGGGTTTCTGCTGCCTGAGGTATTCACTGAGCACTCGGTCAGTTGGGGCCATCTTCCCAATGTATTCTTGGATTGTCTCATCCTGGACTGTGGTGCTGACACTCACCAGTCCCCGGACCCTTCCTTCCGCTTAACGTACAGCCTCAGGGTGCTGGACTTGGGGTGAAACCCTCCATGCATGGTAAGGAGCTTTCTTGTCTTTATGTCAGTGGCTTCTATCTCCTCCTTTGGCCAGCCTATTACCCCAGCAGGGTACTTGATCACGGGCAGGGCGTAGGTGTTGATGGCCCGGATCTTGTTCTTACCATTCAGCTGACTCCTCAGGACTTGCCTGACCCTCTGCAGGTACTTGGTGGTTGCAGCCTTTCTAGCGGCCTCTTCATGGTTCCCATTCGCCTGCGGGATCCCCAGGTACTTGTAACTGTCCTCTATCTCTGCAATGTTGCCTTCTGGTAGTTCAATCCCTTCAGTTCTGACTACATTCCCTCTCTTTGTTACCATTCGACTACACTTCTCCAGTCCGAACGACATTCCAATGTCATTGCTGTATAGCCTGGTAGTGTGGATCAGTGAATCAATGTCTCGTTCACTCTTGGCATACAGCTTGATGTCATCCATGTACAACACTAGAGGCCAACTCCAAGCCCATAGCACAATTCACCATCAAGTGCGGGATCTATCAAGGAGATGCTCTGTCCCCACTGCTGTTCTGCATAGGCCTGAACCCCCTCAGTGAGATCATTATGTAAGGAGGCTAGAGAGCAAGATCAAAGTAGCACGGAGGGAGGTTAGCCAACTAACGGAGTTGCAGAAAGTTGTATATATATATATATATATATATATATATATATTAGGGGTGCAACAATACTCGTATCGATATTGAACCGTTCGATACAGTGCTTTCGGTTCGGTACGCATTTGTATCGAACAATACAATTTTTTAAAATTTATTTTATTAACTTTTCTTCTGATGATGCTGTCTGTGTTGAGCGCTCAGTGGATCTGCGTTCGACTACTCCGCCTAGGCTGCACTGTTGAGTGCAGATCCACTGAGCACAGCGCAAGCTAGCAAGACAGAAGCTAAGCCCGTTGCAACATGGCAACTGCCTCAACGCTACCCGAAATTGAGCCTCCCCCACCCTCATTCAGATCTGGCGTTTGGAACTATTTTGGTTTTCATGTGAAGCATGACCCTGATGGTAAGAGCGTCATGGACAAAAGTAAAACAGTATGTCGGATGTGCCATGCAATGCTCAATTGGTGGGAACTAGTGCGTTAGCACAGTTAGCTTGTTAACGTGTTGACACCGTCCAGCCCCACACACGGGACGATCCGTGGTAAGTCGTTAATAATAATAATGGATTGGATTTATATAGCGCAGGGGTGCCCAATCCCGGTCCTCGAGAGCTACCGTCCTGCAGCTTTTAGATGCATCCTTGTTCCAACACACCCGAATCAAATTAATGGCTTGTTATCAGGCCTTTGCCAAACACGATGGCATGCTGAAGAGGTAATCAAACCATTTGATTCAGCTGTGTTGGAGTAGGGATGCATCTAAAAGCTGCAGGATAGTAGCTCTCGAGGACTGGGATTGGGCAGCCCTGATATAGCGCTTTTCAAGGCACCCAAAGCGCTTTACAATGCCACTATTCATTCACTCTCACACACTGGTGGAGACAAGCTACGGTTGTAGCCACAGGTGCCCTGGGGCAGACTGACAGAAGCGAGGCTGCCATATCGTGCCATCGGCCCCTCTAGCCATCACCAGTAGGGTAAAGTGTCTTGCCCAAGGACACAACGACCAGGAAAAAGAGCCCGGGGATCGAACCGGCGACCTTCCGGTTACAGATAAGCTTCCCAACCCCCTGAGCCATGGTCTCTGTTAACGGAGTTTTGCCGCGTTATAGTGTTAATGTCATTTTAACGAGATTAACACTGACAGCACTAGTGGGAACACAACGAATATGACTGCACATTTACGCCGACATCATCCTAGTGCAAAGACAAATGGAAGCAGACAAAAACAACAAGATGATGATTCTCCTTATGGGGACCTGATATGTTTAATATGCTGCTGAGAATATAGCCCAGAAGAAGCGTATAGTATAGCTTTTATTTTGGAAAGAGCCATTTCTCTGTAATAAACCCTCTTTTCCAAAGATGAGTGATTTCTCGATCAGATAGATTTTTTTTTTATTATTTTTTTGTTTCAACAACATTAAATTTAAAAACTGTATTTTTGAGTTAAAATATATTTTTATAATTTTAATAAATGACAAATTAAAAAGGCATGAACATTTTTTTATTGAAAAAATATCGAACCGTGACACCAAAGTATCGAATCTCGAATTTTGTGTATCGTTGCACCCCTAATATATATATACTTTTTTTTATTGTATTATTGATGTTTGCCTATATTGATATAGGAAGGTTTTTTTCTCCCAGCTCAACAGAATCTTACATACTTGCTTCAATAGTTGATGCAGTACAACAAAATAATACAGACAAAATATCAAAATGATATCAAAATGCTTTTCAAAGTGATCCATTCAGCACTGCATGTACTGGTGAAACGTCTGTACTCCTCATTAAAGATAAGCAGCCTGGTGATGGGGCACAAACTTCATCCAGAAGTCCAGAAATAGCCTGAGGCAGGTGAACCCCGTGGAGTAGGTAAACCCCTGTGGTGCAGCTTGTCTACTGGTCTCTGCAGCCCTGCTGAATGCCTGAGTCACACACACACACACACACACACACACACACAGCAGGCAGTTGTATTCTGAAACAGTAACATGCAGTCAAACTGGCAACCCTTTTCACCCTAAACAGAGTCCATTCTGTTCATTAGTTAAAGAGGAAGAACACTTTGAATCTTGTCTTTCTGTTTTTCAGGAGAAAGATAGTCAAAAAAATAATTAGAAACTCACTCCATGATAAAAATAAACCTCACTTGACAACTAACAACTAGCTAAATAACAGTGTTTATTTACTTTTCAGTTCCAGTGGTTGCCAGTTGAAACCAAGTTAATCTGAACAAATGTGAAATGCTGAAAACACATAAATGGCTTGAACCCATTATGACACCATTTTAATGTGAGGTCTAGTCTAGCTATATTTGCAAAGTGACCATATACAAGATGGCATCAAAAACATTAGGAGGGGGGAACAACTAAGCTGTAGTGCCTCTTCACCTCACTGTGCAATACCTTTTGTGCAATATTTTTGTTAATAGCCAATGGTGCAATAGACCTCAATACTTGAAATGTGCAATTCACTTGTATTTTTATTTTTATTCCTATTTATTCTATTTATCCCCTTCGTATATTTTATTTATATACAGTATGTCTCTGTATTTATATGTGTGTGTGTTTGTGTATATATATATATATATAATATTCTGTAACTGTAACTTCTGTCGGTGCTGTGCTTTTGGAAACCGAATTTCCCAGAGGAACCCACCTGAGGGATTAATAAAGTTTTATCTTATCTTATCTTATCTTATCTTATCTTATCTTATCTTATCTTATCTTATCTTATCAATAAACTCACCTGAATCCCAACATGTTCAGTAGCTCCTTTCTGGTAGAGCAGTTTTCGGTCTGGAACAGACTCCAATCTGCTGACCACTGAGCAGTGAGGAAACCGTTACTTACTGATTCCAGATTATTGGCTTGCACACAAAGAAAAAGGCAGATGCTCTGGCACATCTTCCACCAACAGCATGTGGAAACAGTGAATGTGTGAAAACTGGTACCAATGTGTATGTGACTGCAATGACTGCAATGTTTGTGTGTGTGAATGCACTGTGTGAATGCATATGCACTGTGAATGCGCATATGTGTGAATGTGTGAGCAGTGCGGAAGACGGATGAGTGTGTGAATTCATCTGACTTCCTGTATAGCAGTCAGCTGGAAGCTTTTAACTTAATTCAAACCTTTGTGTATGTGTGTGTGTGTGTGTGCGTGTGCGCACATTTGCCTGTGTGTGTGTGTGTGTGTGTGTGTGTGTGTGTGTGTGTGTGTGTGTGTGAGATAGAATGGAGAGAATGCAGAAGAAAGACACTGAAGAAGTAGTTTGTATAATTGAATGCTTCTGCTCTTTCAGTGTACTGAAGAAGTTCTGAACAACACCTGGCAGAGAGAAAGAAACAGACAGGGTGTATGGAAGTGTTGCATACAAGAAAAAAGAACATAATCACAAGCAAATAATTTCATTTCAGAGGTGCAGGTATTCATTGCTACTCATGCAATTAAATTCCTTGCCCATAAATTCAGCAACTCATGCCCACAAGTGGCTTCTTTGTGAGCACTGCAGCAGATTAATGCAGGCAACTCTGCTGTCAAAGCTGAATTCTGCTTGCTGGAAATAACCTGACTTTTGACAAAGCTCAAAGAAAATGGGATCCTAATGTGACTGGTCACTTTAAATCACAGACGCCGCAGCATCTGTAATGGACAGGTTCGGTTTACTGTGTTAAACCAAGTTATACCTTGGAAACATCATAAGCTTAAAACCACATTTGTTTACAATTTTGAAAATTAAGTTCTCATTATTTATTACCAACAGTTACTTTTTTCTGTGTAGCAGTGAAGATACTGGATTCTTTTCGGTAGCAAAGTGGAGTCAGTGAGAAATCAGTACATCCACAGGTGTATAGAAGAAATAACATCTATCTATCTTTTTTGTCTAGTCATCCTGGGCAGGAGCCTAATCAGAGAAATCCAGATCTCCCTCTCCCCAGCAGCCACCTCCAGCTTATCTGGGGGTACACTGGGGCATCCCCAGGCCAGATGAGAGATATAATCTCTCCGCCATGTCCTAGGTTTAGCCTCTTCTCCAGGGACAACATGCCCAGAAGACCTCACACTGGAGGCGCCTGTAAGGTATCCTTGTGTGATCACCTCAACTCCTTTCGATGTGGAGGAGTAGCAGGTTTACCCTGTGCCCCTCTAGATAGACTCCACTCTTACCTCTATCTCTAAGGGAGAGACCAACCACTCTTTGGAGAAGCTCAATCCATTGTTATATCTCCAATCTCGGTCTTCTGTTCTCTACCCAAAGCTTGTGACCATAGGTAGGGTCATAGATTGAATGGTAAATAAACAGCTTCACTTTAACACTCAGGTCTCTTTTCACCAAGACAGACCACATCACTACAGATTAATTTAACATTTAAATTGTTTTTGGGTCAAAATGACTCTGCCAATTGCTTTAAAATTGGGAGTTATTACTTTCAACGGAAATATATATTTGCACAGTTTTACAACCTTGCTAGCAGTAAGCTTCTGCAGATAGAAATGTACACTGCATCTTCCTCGTACTTTTACTTGACCTGCACTGCATTAACAAAGCACGAACGTAACGTAAACATGAACGTAAAATTACCAAAAACTGCAGAAGAGCTACTTGAGACTGGCTCCAACAGAATATAAGTCAAGGTGAGTGCTGAGTCCAAGTTTTGAGACAAAAAATACAATCAGTGGTTATTTCCGAATGTTTTAAAGACATTTCCCACAAAAGTGTAAAAACAATGCTGTGCTGGTGTGGTGAATGTTTGGGGGAGAGGAGGAGTCCCTCTTTCACTGAGGTCTGTTGCTGTGCTGTCTCATCAATAACCCTCATATTGACAAGGGAAGGGACACACAAAGGCAGGGACATCCCTCAGCAATGTGATGACTATGTGTGTGTGTGTGTGTGTGTGTGTGTGTGTGTGTGTGTGCGTGCATTCACATTATTCCCTCCAGCAGTAATGTGAATGAGGTTTTCAGGATTATGAAATGTCGCTGTGTGTCTTTACTTCTGTCAGTGAGCAGGTGGTCAGTCTGGTCTCATCAACCTTTCCCTCAGTCACACACACAAACACACCCACCCACAGTTGCTCTGTAGCAAAGGACAGATGTTTGTAGAGAAGACGTGTGCACACAGAGGGAACATCCATCAGAGACTCAGTAAGCCCCTTTCACACATGCATTCTTTTCTATTAATCTGACAACATATGAACTTATTGGTTTCATGTCATTGAATCAGAAAAAGTATTCTGATTCTGATTCTGATTGAAGGAGTGTGACATTGTAAAAGTTAAGGCAGCAATCTTACTGGTAACATTAAATCACTTTCAACATAAGTCTGAATTTGCTGTCACATTAACAACCTGTTTTCAGTCTTTCACTTTTAGAATCCTAAAAACACTCTTTTGCTCTTCTGAAATCCAACTCTACACCTAACTCTACATAAGAATATGCGTCTCATGTTCTAGTTCTCTCATGAAAGTGGCTTTAATCATTTCTCAATTTTTCTAATGCAGCACATATATTGCTTGTTTTACTATGTATTGCATAAGAAAATTGATAAATCTTCAAGTCATATGAGAAGTACAATACAATTGTAAAAACATTTTTTTATATTATGCCTAAGAGAGGCAGATCAATAAGTAGAAAACCAGTCTCAACAGATTCTTTGTGGCCATTATGATCTTGAATATTAACTGTATAGTGTATGTATACTTTGTAGAAATATAAGATGGATACATGGACTAGAGTGGACTTGCTCTAAATACTTGTTTACCTTGTTTACTGTTCAATGATTGCTCAGCAGTGGTATTTATATACTCGCTGTACAATCTAAAAACACTGTATCTATGAGCAAAGATAAAACAGCTTTTATGTAATTACTTTATTTTCCCAGGAGACATTCTGTAAATGCATTTTGAAAATGTAGTTTTGTGTTTGCAATTAAGTGAAACGGGAAGGAGTTTTCAAGAAATGTGTCAGCTGTTATGAAAAATTTAATTGCTAACTTTGTTGAGTTTATCGGGTTGTTATTTCTGTATTTATTACTACCAGTATCTATGCCAGTATCAAACAACAGCAAGAACCATCCGCAAGTTTTTCCAAAGCAAAAGTTGCACCAGTGACTTTACATGAATGACCTGGCTCTATTTCATTCCACTAAACCAGGGGTGTCCAACTCCAGGCCTCAAGGGCCGGCGTCCTGCAGGTTTTAGATATCATCCTGGGTCAACACACCTGAATCAAATGATTAGTTCATTACCAGGCTTCTTGAAAAGTTCAAGACATGTTGAGAAGGTAATTTAGGGACACATATAAAACCTGCAGGACACCGACCCTTGAGGTCTGGAGTTGGACACCACTGCACTAAACAAAGATTAAGCCAAAATTTCCCAAATATGGGAGCTGCAATGCTGCATTTTTGGAGCCAAAGTCTGTGCTTTCATGTTTCAAACTCCAAACAGTTGTCAGCAGTTATTGTTTGTAGTGCAGCAGTGGAAATACAGACAACTGTCACGAGATTACTTTACTGCTGATAAAATCTTTAAAACCAGAACAAGTTTTGAAGCTACTGCACTGCTGTTCCATCAATGAGTTGTACAGGATTACATAGATTTTATGATTAGAAAACATCATCATAATGAAGAGGATGCATCGTTTCTAAAACAAAAAAACAAAAAAAACAACAACAACTATTTGTTGTCTGTTGTCATTGCTTAAATACTTCTTGCACAATTTTCTTTACATTTTTTTACATTTTTGTTTGATAAGTTTATGTATTTCTTTATTTACAAATCTTTATAGTGTTTGTACAGCACTTTGGTCAGCCTTGGTTGTTTTTAAATGTGCTCTATAAATAAACTTGACTTGACTTGACTTATAAAGGGAACAGCATTAAAGGAGCTGTTTCTGGTTGGTACATAGATCTGTGATTGGCAGTAAAAATATTGTAATACTGTTTTGATGAACAGCAAACAAATGCAATGATCAAGTGCTGATTACCAACTTTTTACAGTTGTGGAAAAATCCTAAATCCTACTAAAAACAGCTTATTGTAAAATATTAGCCTTTGTATAATTAATTTTATAATTCTATTCATCTGTACAAAATGTTTTGTTACTGATTCAAGTGACTTCTTCAGTCTCAGCTGAATGCCTGTACCTTATAGACAGTACATTTACATAATGACTGACACTAGCGCCACTGGCAAACAATAGGCCGTGAGGTCAGGTTCATGATCATTAAATTGTCATGACCATCGATCAATAGCTATAAGTTATACTCGTGCCACACATGAGTAACTTGCTGTCTTGAGGATTTCTTGACCTTTTGAAATTACAGTTTGCCAATTCAAATACAGTTGTTACTTCTACTGAGCACAGTGGATGCATTGATTTATTGACTTCACTTTAATATAGAAAAAAAATCTATTAAAAACCATAGTTTTCTGGAGCATGTTTTGAAGCATTCCCATCCAGTTTGTGCAGTTACATGTTGTTGCTGCAGACTGAGCAACTTTTTGTTGACAGGTTTAAATGTTTTTGCAGTGGCTTCAGAACTTGGCTTAGATTTCTTAAGCAGTAAAGTAATCCAGTGACAGCTGTCAGTATTTCCACTGCTCTATAGCAAACAAATACTGTAAACAAATACAGCTTAAAATGGCTGCCACGATGTTACTCAGTTTAACGCAGTAACCTGAACTATCCATCAAAGTGACCAATGACAATATGACACCCCACTTCCTTTGGGCTCCACCTCCAAATAGTCAAAAGTCACTTGTCAGCAGGATTCACCTCCAAGTGCATAGAGCAACCTGCAAGAGCGGGAAACTGTAGCAATGCGTGCAAAACAGACACTCTCACGTGCATGATGGCTTCTTTGTGTTATGAACATGTGAGTTCTTTAATTATTTCATTGCACTCAAAAAATTAAATTGTTTGCTCAGATTAAGTTTTTTCAATTAAGTTCAGTTCAATTTTATTTATATAGCCGCAAATCATAACGACAGTTGCCTCAGGGCACAACTGTTTTCTTGGGCTCGACTTATGATAGAAAAAGAATTCCATATATTTGTTGTTGTGCTGATGCGATTCTCATCGAAATCGCATAACTCATCAAAAGTGTTTGTACTTGTCTGTCAGAGCTCTTACTTGCCTGAATGCTTTCCAGGATTTCATTTGTGTTTTCAGTCAAATTACTTAGAAATGAAAACATGTGTATATATGAAATGTGAAAGAGCAAGACCAGAAACACACTGTTAAGATAAGATAAGATAAGATAAGATAAGATAAGATAAGATAAGATTACCTTTATTAGTCCCACAGGTGGGAAATTTGTTTCGTTACAGCAAAAGTGCAAAGTTATGTAGTAGAAATTAGAAAACACTGGAATAAAATAGAATACAAATGCTATTTACAACTGAGTAAGAACATACAAAAGTACAACTTTGTCAGAAAAAGAATTGCACATATAGCATTCTAATTGCACATGTGTGGGTTTGATCAGCTGCAAAAGTCTTTGTTTGATATACCTTTATTAGTCCCACAAGGGGAAATTTCATAAGGCTGCCGACCTATTGCACGCAATGGCGACACCATCTTACCCTCCGACCATACATATATTACACAAAACATCACATGGGGAAGACAGGTCAGAGAAGTATAACAATGGAAAATGTACCGCACGAGGAAAGATAAGGAGAAAAAAATAACTCCCCCCAGACTGAGCTCCAACAGGGAGATCAGTTTGAGAACAGAAAAAAACACCTCTGCACATGAAAAAACTCTTAATGCACCAAAGAAACACATGACAAGCAACAGGGGTGGGTAAAGGGTGAGAGACAGCCGATTTAGACAGTACATCCGGGCCTGCAGCCTGTGCGCTGGTCTCCTTGATCCACCGTCAGCATCGGAAGGGAATAAGCGTCGAAGGCGTTTGGAACGGGAGAGGGGATGAGTGTGTGCATATCAGTGTATATGTATGTGTGTGCATGTCCAGAGTTCAGCTGAGACAGTGTCCTTCGCCCTGCTAGGCTAAGTAAACAGTCTTACAGCCAACCCAGGTGACCTTGCATGGAATGGGAAGGAACAGACTAAACACAGTCGTTATCAGGGTGTTTTTGTTCGGCTCCAGCCTTGAGACCGCAGCTGGCGCCGATGGGGTCTCCGCATGAAGTGATGGTGGTTTTTACTTTAGTGCGAACAGCTCATATGAATTTCAAAGCAGTTCTACAGTCCAACACTGGTCTCTCAATCTCCCGTTGGAGAGCCACGAGCTTCGCCATACTTGCGTTCTGTGATGTTGTCATTTCTTGTGCTCAAGGAGCCGATTCTGAGAACTCACAACAGTGTGCCTCCCCGAGATGTCATCCAATTTGCGCCCAGAGATGTTATTCCAAGCTAGCCCTTCCGAGATGTAATCCAGTCTGCAGTCAGAGATTTTATTCTGAGTATTCACAGCAGCCATAGCCTTCCAAGATCTTATCCGTGCTGCACTCAATGAGCCCATTTTGAGAAACTCACGCCTCTTCCCATCGTTTCACTCCCAGTGGGCAGCCTTGTGGGGGTTTGAACAGCCGGTTCCGCTTCCTTAATTCTTCGATAAGTCAGGGCCAAGCCAGCTCCGATCAGCCAGAACCCTGTTATCATGGTTCCGAATAGGTAGATATCTTCAGCACTCAGGCTCACCCGAGCCCACCCCAGAAAGACCTGCCAAATCTCTCCATCCCACATCGTGGGTGCCGCAGCCACTGAAGGAGCTGCTCAGTGCTGTCAGAGTCTCCTGCATGAGGTGGGAGATGTTGTCCAACAGGGATGACAGCTTAGCCGCCATTCTCCTGTCACTCACCATCTCCACTGGGTCCAGAGGGCATCCTAGAACAGAGCTGGCCCTTCGGATCAGCCTGTTGAGTCTCTTCCTGTCTCCGGCAGAGATGTTGCCGCCCCAGCAGACCACACCATAAAAGATGGCTGAGGCCACCACAGAGTCATAGAAGGTCTTCAGGAGTGGGCCCCTCACTCCAAAAGACCTGAGTCTCCGCAGTAGGTACAGCCTGCTCTGCCCTTTTCTGTAGAAGGCTTCTGAATTATGAGTCCAGTCCAGTTTATTGTTCAGATGAACACCAAGGTACCTGTAGCTGTCCACAGCCTTGATGTCCATACCTTGGATGTTCAGTGGTTGCAGTGGAGGATGTTTGTGCCTGCGGAAGTCTACCACCAGCTCCTTGGTTTTACTAGTGTTGATCTGGAGGTAGTTCAGCTGGCACCAGTCCACAAAGTCTTGGGTCAGTTCTCTGTACTCCTTGCCGTCCCCATCAGTGATGAGGCCGACTATTGGAGAGTCATCAGAGAACGTCTGCAGGAAGCACTGGGTGGAGTTGTGGGAGAAGTCTGCAGTGTGATGGTGAAGAGGAACGGATCCAGAACCGTTCCCTGTGGGGCCCCCGTGCTGCAGACAACCCTGTCCGACACACAGCCCTGACTTAGTGGTCGCAGTGAAACTGCCCCTCAGCTGAAAGTATATATGGGCAATAAACACCTTTTCTGATGTTCTCAGCAAAGGTTTATTTGAAAAAAACAGACATTCAGCAAGGTGTTGGAAAGATTCCTCAGAGATTTTGGTCCATATTGAAATGATAGTATTACACACTTGCTACAGATTTGTTACCTGTTTATCCAAATTTCCTCTTTGACCACATACCATAGATGCTCTACTGGACTGAGATCCAGTAAAGGCATTTTTCTAATCTGCTGTTGTCCAGTTTTGGTGATTCTGTGAGAGATAAATTTCATGTTGCTGTTCAGAGAACGTTTGTAACGAGTGGTTGATTGATTTACTGTTGCTTTCCTATCAACAACCATGCCACGTTCAGTCACCTTCATTCCCCATTTTGATGCTCGGTTTTGAACTACCTTCACTATGTCTACACACCTAGATACTTTGAGCTGCTAACATGATTGGCTGATTAGATACTGGCCTTAATGAGTACTTAAGGAACTAGCATATGTTATAAAGTGGTTGCAGAATCTGTGTAGCATGACTTTACTGGACTACAAAGTAGCTGGTGCTATCTAAGATTTTATATATTTTCTTTGTTTTCTTATGCATATAGGCTCTTGACTATCATTCTGATTTCTCAGTTACAGCAGTTTTATAAAGATTCAACTAAATCATTCACATTTCATTTTAATGTCTGGACACATTTTCTTCTACATTAGGCCTAGATTTTGCAACACATTTTCCAAAGTCAGTAGGAATTTGAGGTATAAAAACTTTTGGTGCCTTAAGTCTGAGTTCAAATGGAGGTGAAAGGTTTTAATTATTCGGTCACAGAATTCAAGTGATTAACTGAATTTATATGTTTTTACGTATGAAAAAATGTCTTTGAAAGATTTTTTGTTTCTTTTGCACACGTCCACACAGAAAACCCACAGAAAAACCCCAAATAGGCATGGTTTTTACAGGTGGACGCCATTGACATTTTCTGACATTTTTTTTTTACTTTTGCATTTGTCAGCGTTACAACTGGTAGCAGGAGACAATACCTGGAATGTACTGAATTGCACATGTAGTTGAACTCCTCCAGGCTGGATTCTAGGAGACAGGCAGTTATTCTAGGAGAACTGGACAGGGCCGTAAAAGTTCCTTAACCTATCATCAGGACCATTCTCTTCTCTAGTGTGCAGTAAGGAACAGGATGAGCACTGTCAGAGGCCTACAGAGACCACTACTGTGAATAAATATGACCAAACAATCGAAGATGGCCTGAGGACCCAATATACTCTAGTCATGCCTGTGCTCACTGTCTGTCTGGAGTCTGATTGGCATTTGCCATAGAATAGCAGAATGTGCTTTTAAGTGAGCACATGTGACAGAAATGAATGTTACACTGCCTGTAAGATTGGAAAGCATGACTGGTGGTGGGTCAGTGTCGATTTAGCGAGGCATACCTATATAGAGTCACACAAACAGAGGTCTATATAAGTCGACACCTCAGACTTGTTCTCCTCAAATAATTCCTGCATTATTTTTAATTTGTGGGAGGGTTCAGGAAATCAGGGAATACCGTTTCCATGTAAAAGGGTGCATGATTGCAACAATGCTTAGGTAGGTGGTATGTGTCAAAGTAATATCAACATGAATGGCAGGACCCAAAGTTTTCCAGCAGAACATTGACCACAGCACACTGCATTCTTTCTGAATGATCACAAATTACATTGGAATCAATAAAAAATTTTGGAATCACTTTGGAATGTCTATGCTGAGAGTGAAAAAACACACTGGTGTTTGCAGATATTTTAGCAGTGCCCATGAACTGAAAACAAGACCCACTGTTGTTCTTACAGTATAAGGTGCATAATAAAAGTACAATAACAGTAACAGTCATTTATTCAGGTGCATTGATTGTTTTCTCAAATGAAAATAGCCTAGCTACCAAACATAGCTTTTCTCCAGTAGTTAACTACCAATCCTGCTGATAGAAAGCTAAGGACATTAGCTTACAATTAGCTTAGAAAATGCACATTTAACCAGAAAAAGTATGACAACGCCTTGAGTCCCTCATGTTGGCTACTTCCGTTTACTGCAGAACACCAAACATTGTCAGTTTGAAGCACTCAGTCATGTTTATGGAAAAGTAAACACTCTATCTCCTCCTCAGCATTACTACTCTATTTGAGTCTGTTCCCAAATAAAGATGCGTAAGTGCCTGTGTGACAGTAGCTGACCGTGTCAAAGCTTTCAATCATGACATTATATTCAGTTTGACAGAATCATGTTAGTAATTAAAAACAAACTTGTGAACAAAGTGACACCTTGGACCCCAATCATTGTGATAATAACTTTTTAAAGTGTTAGAAAGGATCTTTATAATAATTAAGAACAATTAATCATTACAATAATAATTTATCAGCCTTTTGTTTTACTTTGGCCGCTACCCCTTCTGCCAAGGAAAAAAGTGCGCTATTAAGAGCAGGGTCAAAGCAGGGTCCTTGTATGGATCGTCACCTGAATGTCCCTTGTTGAAATAATCCCTTGTGATTCCAAATTCCTCCAAAAATCTAAAGTTATGTCTTAAATATATACATAATCCCAAGCTGGTAGTAACACTGAGAATTGTGCCCAGCTGAAATTTCTTATACTCATGTTTAAAGAATATTTCAGATATATTTTGTAAAGCAAAGGTGAACATATCTATGAGGGTTCTTAGATATGTGTTATACTCTGAAGCAAACTATAGTGGTGCTGCTGTCTGGACAATCTCAACAGTCACTGATAATGCCTTATAATGTTTAAGGTTCTATCGTTGTCTTGTTGACTCAAGCTTTCTTCAGATTTGTGTGTGTGTGTGTGTGTTTTAAACCTCAAGGCTAACATATATGAAAAGCAGTAATGTAAAAATGACTTGCTTTAATATATCAGTGAAGCCCCCAACGTCATCTTCACTGTGTAAAGGGCAAGTCTCTCGCTATTCTTCTCTCTCTGCATGTTAGTATGTGTACATGTATGACAGTTTTGTAACAGTGGATGCAGAAACAGGGAGAACCAGTGTGGAAACCCTGATTTTTTTTACAGATACTGGTATGTGAGTGTTTGTGTTGTGTTTCTGTCCTGGATAATTCTGAATAATTAAATGTCACTCACTTGTAGTGATGGTCTTTATAGAAGATTTCCCATATCAGTCTCACTTACAGATACACAGTAACAAGAAAACGTGAGTACATGGTAAAGAAGTAGTGATTCTATATGCAGATAGAGGAAGAAGGAGAAGAAGAAGGTCCGAGATCATGACTGCTAGAAGCTACAATTGTTGTTCCTACAATCTGCTCAGTTTTTTAGCATCGTTAGAATCTAATTGCAAAACACACACAAGCACTTTTCAACCAGGCAGCATTCAGCCAAGCAGCAGATCTACTTAGTTTGCAGAGTGTACTGTATTATTTCCATATTCATTCACTCTGAATGCCTAAACCTGTGGATTGATATGTGGTCAAATGAAAGAGGAAGGCTAGGGGCTCGCGCTTGAATGGAGCTTAATTTACATGCTAATGTGCATGTGTGTGTATGTGTGTGTGAGTCCTGTAGATAATTATTTTAGCCTGGATCAATGCTGAAATGAGATGACACTGCTACCAAGTGATGTCACATACACACACATGGGCTTGTAAAGGACTGACATTTCTACCAAAACTCTATTGTGAAGCTGACCAGTCTTCTAGCTGTCAATTCACATGCTCTCTTAGTTTCACAAATAGTTTCTTATCTGGGTTGAGTCCTTTAAACCTGCTTTATATATTTATGTATGTAATGTTAAAAAATTAAATATGTAAACAATTCCATGAACCCAACAGGTGGAGGCAGAGGAGGACTGTCAATGGTGAAATCCCTACAAAGTTGGCACTCAGACCATCATCCTTCCAGTCCTTCTTGTACTTATTCAGTTCTGGAACCAGTTCTTGATCTGGCATTCCGACCGGCATGTTTCCATGTGCTGTGGCTAACCTGAGTATTGGTTGAAGTGGAAGTCCCTTGCCAGCTCAACAAGCTTACAGCTTTGATGGAGTGCTGGAAATAAACTGATTCCAGTCTGTTTTATTTCAAAATCCCCACACCCATGCTGTTGTTTGGATAATGATGTGTTTCTCTCAGACTAACAGTGCAGCAGCTCTGCAGCTGAGAACACAATGTCAGCAACAGTGACAAAGAACAGTCAGACTATTTAGGCAATCTTCTGTTTCTACAAAATGAAGAACCCATATATTCAACCAATAGTTTTAGTCATTTAATGATACTTTAGTTAGATTACTCTCCTAGATATGATGTAGATGTTTTGTTAGCAGAAAGTTCCACAATAAGAAAATACATTTGTTTGATATTTGAAGATGTGCAGTGATGTGAAATAATAACTGCCCTAAAATGTCTTAAATCTGATTCAACAAGTATGTTTTGAAATTGTAAGGACTAGAAAATACAGACATTTGTGTTACCTGAAAATTCTACTTAAATACAGTAACAAAGTATTTGTACTTCATTACTTTCCACCTCTGTATTAGATCCCATGTTAAATGAATCATCTATCAGTTACATTAGGATACAGTTAGCGTTTAGCATGGTAGCGTGGTAGTCAAATCAAGTTCAGTGAGTTTAATTTTGTGAGTGGAGACATACATTTGTATGCTGGAACATCTGTACATAAAAGAAGCTTCAGTGGCGATTCTAGAGTTTGCCCAGGCTCTACGCCAAAATTCAGATAGAGCCCCTCCAATCAGTGTTCATCACATTTATTTAATGAATAATCTGAGACTAACAAGGACAACAACATACCTATAAAAAGAACAGGTAAAAGACTACCCCAGAAATGGGCGAGGCCATATTTAATTTATGCCCATTTACAATGCCCAAGACTAAGTGGCCTGGTTATGGTAAATGCCCTGTATTTGTATAGCACTTTACACGTTCAGTTATCCACACATTCGCACACTGGTGATGGCAAGCTACATTGTAGCCACAGCCACCCTGGGGCGCACTGACAGAGGCGAGGCTGCTGAACACTGGCGCAACCGGGCCCTCTGACCACCACCAGTAGTTGGCAACGGGTAAAGTGTCTTGCCCAAGGATACAACAACCGAGACTGTCCGAGCCAGGGCTCAAACCAGCAACCTTCCGATTACAAGACAAACTGCCAACTCTTGAGCCACGATCGCCGGTGTTTATACTGCTTGTACGTTACTTTGACTTGCTAACGACATGAACAATACTCAGTCACATAATGGCAAGCAGAGCTAAACATACCAGGCTACTCTGCTACTGAGTTAATATTAACTGTCAAAATAAAAAAGATTTAAAAAAAACAATGATGTGATTCTAGTAAAAGTTGATGTGTGTGTCTCTCCCACATTTACTTTGCTAAACTAGTAACAATAACTATTAGTAGTTAATAATTGTTATCTGCTCCACTCATTACTGACTTGCTTTTTTCCTTCTTTCTTCTTTTCACTCCCAAAGGAATAATTGAATTCAGTTTTCAATTAAATTGCATTTATACAGCACCAAATCACAACAACAGTCACCTCAAGGTGCTTTATATTGTAAGGTAGACACTACAATAATACATAGAGATTGGTGGAGGATAGTAGTTTTCCTTGCATTTTCTACTCACACAATGATCACCTTGTGCTCTTGGTTAAAAAAGAAGCTCCACAGTTTGGCAAGTATGTGGCTAACTGTTAGGTGTAAATCCATCCCTCTGTGGGCAGAGCGACTTTCTCCACTCTTTGGTCTGCATCATGCAATCTGCGACTGGCTGCTTCCACTTAACACTAGCTCAAAGAGCTCTGGTCTACAAAGCACCTCAGCAACCTTTTCAATGTGAACTCCATCTAAAACATCTGAGCTATGAAGCTCAAACAATACTGTGATGATTTTTGTTGAGTGGATTTCATTGTTCCAATTACATTTGTTTAACTGGAATCATGCACTCCACTTTATATACTGTAAAAGTGAGTGGAGCCAGGTGGGACCATCTATATTAGGTCTCATGTATTGTCATTACAAACCTTTGCCAATTTACACTTTAGCACTTTTATTGTTTTGTTTTTAATGCTGCTCTGTGGCACATTTTAACTTGGATGTTTATGGCAAGTGATTCTCTTCTAGAGTCAGCTCAAAGTTTTTAGTACCTGTGTGTTATACAATGTGATACAATTAATACAAACAGGAACAGCAGTAAAATGACTGGTGCTGATGTCTCCCTGCATTATTCATTCTATGAAGGTTAAAACATGGCAGAACAGAAGCAGAAGTAATGGTTTAACTGCCAAATGAAGATTTAACTGAGAACTGCAGACGGCGAGAAATACTAAGATGAATAGCGCAGGATCAAGTGTTACCGTAGCAACTGAAAACCCATCACGGATTCCCATCAAAGCCCCACAATGCTCATTTACAGTCGGATCCCGTAAGGTCCTGACCCGGGCCAGCACTGCAACCATGGCAACTAGGCAGACACAGATAGATAGATAGATAGATAGATAGATAGATAGATAGATAGATAGATAGATAGATAGATAGATCAAATTCTGCAACAGTGATAGGCAAAAGAATGCCATTTTGTCTGCAAATAGAATGCATATTTTTGCATAATTATACCAGTGTCAGTATTTTTCACTTTAAGGTTCAGCTTCCAGTTCAGATACAGTCCAGACTGCCCCCTAGTGTTTTTGATTTGGTACTACAGAAAGGAGCTGGAATGATTTGTGAGGTCTTAAGCCTCCTACTCAATGACAGCACTCACAAAAGTCAAAGAGGCTATCTGCTTCTCACTATGACACTCTGTCACCATCACCACCACATACAACACATACTCTCACTCTGATTATCATGGTTACTCACTTCCAGCCTCATGTTCGTAGAAAGTACCTGTAGGCTAAAAACACCAGAATTTAAAGTGTAAAACTGATTTAGTTTGTATGCTCACACGTAGAAACACATTACTTTAACATGCTGGTCACACAATCAAGCAAGAAAAAAAGAAAGAAAGAAACAAACATCATGAACAACATTCACAGCCTTACCCTGGGGCCTGTTGCCAAGGCAACACAGTGATGGAGAGAGTGCAGGGCTGATGTCAGGGTCACACAGAGTGTGAGGAGAGGGAGGAGGTGTCTGTGTGTGTGTGTGTGTGTGTGTGTGTGTGTGTGTGTGTGTGTGTGTGTGTGTGTGTGTGTGTGTGTGTGTGCATATGAGCATGAGAGCATGAGCAGTCTTCTGAACAGGGGAGGTTTTCCTGAGCAGATCTGTCAGTACCTCTTTGGACTCTTGCCAAACACCATACCACATTGCAGATGAGAAAATATCACACACACACACACACACACACACACACACACACACACACACACACACACACACACACACACACTATAGGTTCAAAAACCTTGCACACTGCACTGCCACCCATTGACAAACTGCTGTAAAGGCAGCTTTCTTTCTTCCTCTCTGTTCGTTAAGTCCTGCTGAGTACTGCTTGGACTGTATACTATTGGAACTACTTCTGTTATTATTACTGCGAAGGATACCAATGATAATACTGACAACCCTACTGATTCTATTGCCTGGTTTAACTCCACTGATGACCCCATTATGTTGTTTATTGCTTGCAGTTATGTCAGTTTTGAAAATAAATAAATAAATACATGTTGGCAGATATTATGATAGTACAGAGCAAGATTTTCAATCAAAATTATATAAAGAGGTATAGTGTACTGTTTAAATTTTTTTGCGAAAGAGAACTGCAAATTATGTTGCTTTGTTTCATTCATAGTATAGTTTGAGTGGCTGCATTCCATTTACCTTGATGTCAGAATAGCAAAGCTGGCTCAGCAAGATTGAAGAGGAGAGGGGGTTATTTACTGTTACTAGGGTGAGACAGTTGTGTGCAGATTGATCTTTTCTTCACTAAAAACAGGATAACCTATAAACTAAATTTTAAGCCGTCTTGAGTAAAGTTTTATGCAAGTGAAGTACAATAAGTGGTGACTGGATTTAAACACTGCAGTATTTAAGTTACAGTTGTATTACTTCTGCCTATCAAAACACACACTGCCTTTGTGTAACTTCAAAAATTCTCCTTAAAAATGATCATTTATGACTTAATAAGAACTTTAATTTAACCATAATATTTTATATTTTATTGTATTTTATGTATTTTATTACATATCAACCTTACTGTTTGAACTGCGGTAACATATATAAAATGTAATTAGTTTCCTTAATGTTTTGAGTTCTGCCACCTTTGACAGTTTACAGTGTGGAAAGGGTTACAGATCATTTGTTAAAGTTGTCTTATACAAAAGATGAGCATTAAGTAGGAAGTATAAATATGAATAGTGTTATTCAGACTTACAGGCTTAGTAGAAGATCTACAAAGAGCAGTTCTTTAATTACCAAAGTTTTTGGTATGAAATTTCAATAGCTAATAATAGTGCCTGTTTTTTCTATATACATTCTTCCTGCCTGCCAAATAGTGGCGATATCAATTTCGTGCTACAGTTACTGTGCAGCATTTCACTTTCATTTTTCATCTTCTGCACTAAAACTGAATCCTTTTCCATATATACACCATGTGATACATTATTTGTAATATAAGAACACATCATATTCAGTGTTTTACATTCTGAGTGTAGAAAGTGAACCATTGTTTACTTTCACAGCAAGGGAGAAATTCTCCCAAAGCATAAGTTAGCTGCCATGCTTTGCTACGTAAAGTGCTTTAGGTAAAAATGGTTGTATGGTTATAATAGATCAAAAGTGAGGTATTCAAGAAAAACTTGAATACATGCCTGCTTTAATTGCAATTAGATGGCCATACTCAAGGACATGCAGTCCCTCCGCACTGTTTCAACCTATCTACATAACACAATATTAAAATTTCCCAAAATGAGGCAATGCAACTATATCTTGGAGTTGTTTTGTGCTTGGAAGTTATTCCTGTCAAGCTTCTGCAGAATTTTCCTAACACATGCAAACATATACACACAATAAAGACAGATAATGGGTGGACAGTTGAAGATATAGAGAGTCTGGTCTGGTTCTGTTTAAACTATGATTACTAATATACACACACATAAAAAGACACACTAACAAAGGCACTTCCCACTAACAAAGCGACGAGGTTTATGTAGGAGCCTTTTGAAAAGAAAAGCAAATGATCACACCCATTTTGCTTTCTTTCTGGGAGATTTTTTATTCTCTCTTTCCCTCTCTTACTCTGTCTTTCATCAGTGTGATAACAAGGCTGTAAGAGCTTGTTAACCTCACACACACACATCACATCTCAACCCAAAACCACAGTGGCTGAATGTGTGCCTTTGCCCCACTCTCTTTCTGTCATCACCTGATTTAAAAATACTTAGGATGAAGTAATATTTGCCTCCAACCATTTGTGTGTGTTTGTGTAAGAGGGAGCGGGAGAGAGGATTCCACATTAGACTATTTAACTTAGACTTACCAACCCTGCTGTGTGTGTATGTCTGTGTGTTAGTATGTGTGTGTGTGCATATGTATACATGTGTGCGTTTGTTTTCACTGGCTGCAGCTTACAATGTCAGAGTTTTGGCAACCTGGTACAAAATTTTGCTTCCTCAGCAACGCTGTAACCAGGAATATACAAACACTGCCTATACCCAAACAACATAACACTTGCTGGCACTGTCATTCTTATTAAGGTATAACAAGCATACATTTATTTTTGGCATTTATTAGAAAATAAAGGCAATACCAGCACCAGGTAGCTGGTAGCAACGCAACGTCATCATAATATTATCATGGATCATTCAACTTTTGTGGATAAAAATGGGATGTTAATATAGTGAAATTAAAATGCATTTGTCAGGCTTTATAAGTGCTTTAAAAAGTACTTAAGTAAAATTACCTATAGAAAAGGATAAATGCTAATAATATGTCCTTTTAGCCAGCTGCTGAGTGATGGCTGATAAAAATGATGCAGATCTTTTGGGGCCTAAAATGTAACCTGATTGCTCAATTATTCATGCACTTGGAGTAAATAGTCTTACATAGCACTTTTCTACTCCGATTGCTTCATTCACTTCATTCACCAGTGCTTTTCTCTGTATCCGAACACCTTGTGTAACATTTACACACTCGCAATCGATGGATACATCAGACTCAGGAACTCAGGGTTCATTATTTTAGCTAAGGATACTTTGACATGCAGGTTGAAGGGGTTGAAGTGAGATACCAGCCTCCACTGTCTTGGTAGATGACCCACTGAGCCCCAAGTTGCCCCAACTCCAAAGTCAAGTTCATGGACTAAGAAACAAACACAAACAATATGCGATCAACAAGAAAAGATTTTTAGAATATCAACAAATTAAATCCATAGTAAAAAAGAAATTTAAACCGGGTCAAGTTGAACTACAAACACCACCAAGTGTGGTTCAATTTCTTACTCTTAAAACCCCCAAATTACTATCCAAAATATACAGAATGCTTTCTAAAACAGATGAATCAATATCACTTCCTATTGCAAAATGGGAAGCGGATTTATCAGTTAACTTAGACCTAAACTTCTGGTCTCAGATTTGCTTAAAAACCTTTCATCTAATTAGAAATCCCAGTCTTCAATTAATTCAATACAAAATATTACATAGAGTGCACTATACAGGTCATCGGATGTTCAAGATGGGCTTTACGTCTACCAACAACTGCTCACACTGCCAAACCAATTCACCGGACAATTATATCCACGCTCTTTGGTTCTGTCCACCAGTTCAGAAGTTTTGGCGCGAGATATGTGAAGACTTATCGAAGTATCTGAAATGTAACATTTCAACTTCCCCCTTAGTGTGTTTGTTGGGCAGCTTAGATAATGTCACTTCAGAAAAGAATATCGCCCATATGGTTTTCACTGCCCTATGCATAGCCAAGAAAACAGTCCTCATGAACTGGAAAAATAAAAATAATCTTAATTCTAACCAATATAGAAATTATCTATTAGATTACATTAGTCTTGATACAGCCTCTGCCACCACATCAGATCAATTGCTCTGGGCTCCTTTGATCAGCTCCATCACCTAGTGGGGGTGGGGGGTCATAGTTTGGTCCCGCCTTCACTGTTGTGATTGGTGTGGGGGTAGGGACAGGCTTAGGGCGTCGGGGGGTTCCCCGGAGGCATTTTCCTTGGGGGGCTCAACCCGGGGTAGCGGTCATGTCCGGTTAGGGGCTCTGTTGGCTCTCAGGTGACGGTTTCCTCGCGGCTGCGTGCAGCGGGACTAGGGGAGGGTCTGTGCTGACGGACGTGGGTTACTGACCTGGTAGCCTGGCTGCCCCTGGGTGGGTCCGGGATGGGCGTGAGGTTCTGGTGGCGCTCCGTCTCTGGGCTGAGGTATTCAAGAAAAACCGGGCCTCGGGGGCTTGGGTCCTGGTTGGTGTGTTGCCGGGGTTGTGGGCGGGTGGGTGCATGGGGGCCCAGCCCTGGAGCAGGGTGCCGCCGGTGCATCGAGCCACCTGGGGGGCTCTTCAACTGGTGGGGAAGATTGTCACATCTTGCAGGAGCTTTCCTCTCCTCAGGGGCTCTCTCTACAGGAGGGGGAGATACAGGAGAGGTGGAGGAAGATCTCAGCCTGGGTGTTTATTGTCTTATGTAGTCTGGAAGAAGAGTGGATGGTGGGGTGGGTGCAGTTTTCTCTGTGGTGGGGTTGGGTGGACTGTCCTGGGCTCTGTGGGGCCGGGAGGCGCTGCTGCGCTGGGCCCCGGTCTGGATGGGCCTGAGCCCCCTTTCCCTGGTGGGTCGCGGAGTATGGGGGTGCCTACTGGGGTCAGCGGGGGAGCTGGCCCCAGGGAGGGGTCACTTGCCCCTCCCTTCCTTCCCTCCCCATCTCCAGCTGCCTCCCTCTTCCCGCTCCACCACAACCACCCACACATGCAGGACCTTGGAGTAGGGGTATGTCACCAGGGTACAGAGGAGGCCACCCCCCCGTCCCCTTCTGGCTGCCTCTGCCTCAATTTTATCCCACAACTTAGACATTCACATTACTCACACTCTCATTACACATACATATAGGATCTTGTGGGTGGGCACGATACACGGAATCCAAAGTACCATCAGGGTGTACACCCCCACCCCTGGCGTCGTTGCCCACCTCTCAATGTTAAATACACGTAGACATTGAGGGCCAGCAGGAGGGACCATGCGCTTACCTGCTGCTCTCTGGCAGGTAGCTCCATGCCCTCCTGGGTTTTAAATGCACCTTAGAACACACATGCATCAACACTACAATGAGCGGGTGGAGGGAGGTTTGGAGTCTTCTCTCACCCCCATTCTCTGCGACCTGCTGGAGCGGGGGGGCTAGGAGGAGGAGTTGGCCGTCCGACTGCGGTCTGGAGTGTGGGGCCTCCCTGCTGCTGCGGAGTCGGGGCGGTCTGCCTCCCCCCACCGCAGGGAAAAGGGTAACACCACCTGGGTCTGGGTGCAGTTCCCCCCCTCCAGGGGCAAGGGTACCTAGACCCGGGGCTTAGAAGAAGAAAGTGTGTACTTTATTGAGCCCCGTGGGGAAATTGCTCTCTGCATTTAACCCATTCACTCAGTGAAGCAGTGGGCAGCCATTGGGCGCCCGGGGAGCAGTGTGTGGGGATGGTACCTTGCTCAGGGGTACCTCAGGGTAGCTGTTAAGGGGAATCGAACCCCCGACCTTCCGATCATGGGGCAACCACTCTACCTACTGAGCTATCCCTGCCCCTTAGAGTACGCTTGGGGAGTGTGATCGTGTGTACAGCGTCTCTTTATGTCTGTCTCCACGTTAGTTGAGTGTGGAGTAAGTGTATATGAGAGCATGAGGGTGGGAATGGATGTTTGTATATGTGTGTGCCTGTATTTCTGTGTCTATATGTCAGGTTGGGTGTCAGGCGCCACCTCTCTGGGGACATCTTAGGCCCTCCAAGGTATGGAGGCCTATCTCCCCCTACCACCACTTCCCCTGCCAGTGGCGGACTCCCTCAGACATCGGTGCGTTGGTGGTTCTTTGTGTCCGGGGATGGGCGTCCGGGTACACACCGGCTCACTCCTTGGCGGCCGCTTATCGGGGCCTGGAGCCTGGGGCTCGCTCGGGCCACTTCGGAGGTGGGGTGCCCCCGGCCTCTCGGCCTGGGGCTCGGTCACTCAGGCGCGGCTGGCTGCCGGCGGAGCTCACGGGCGCGTCACTGCAACTCCCCCTGGCTTCTGCTCCGCGGCTGCTGAGTGAGCCCTCATCTGGGACTCTCCTCAGCTCTTTCTGGGACAGTGGCGCGGCTGCTCCTCTGTTGGTCTTCCTTGGTCTCTTGTGTTCTGGGGGCCTCTGGATGTCTGGAGTTTTGATCTCCTCCATACCTGCTTCATGCCCTGAAGGACGGGGCTGTGGCCCCCCCACACCCTCTAGCAGATCATTACATGAAGGAACCTTTTAAAAAACAAAAAACAAACGCGTCCATGCTCACAGGTGTACACACGGGTGATCACACCAACAAACTACACCCTTTTTGGCTCCTACCTCAAAGCACACTGTGTTCTGTTGATCTTATGTGCTGCACAATAATGTTTAATATTTAGTATTTACTGTCATATTCCCATACAGTGGGGCAAAAAAGTATTTAGTCAGCCACCGATTGTGCATTCCCCCACTTAAAATGATGACAGAGGTCAGTAATTTGCACCAGAGGTACACTTCAACTGTGAGAAACAGAATGTGAAAAAAAAATCCATGAATCACATGGTAGGATTTGTAAAGAATTTATTCGTAAATCAGGGTGGAAAATAAGTATTTGGTCACCTCAAACAAGGAGAATCTCTGGCTCTCACAGACCTGTAACGTCCTCTGCAGTGTTGGTCAAGTTACTTGAAAAAAGTAATCAGTAACTAATTACTGATTACTTCCCCAAAAAAGTAATCCCGTTACTTTACTGATTACTTATTTTCAAAAGTAATTAATTACTTAGTTACTTAGTTACTTAGTTACTTTTTAAAAACACGATTTACAACCTGAAGAGGTGATAAAGCGATAGATCTTTCAGCCCAATTCTACTTTTTCTACATAATCCATCATACAAAATGTAATCAAATGGAAAAGTCTCTTTTTTTAACTTGTTTTATCATTTTTAATCTTTTAACTTTATGCATCAAGCAAAAATTTAATTATATGCAACATTCTCTGAGTTGAATAAATGAGTTTAACATTTAAACCTATTTTCTGCACATTCCAGCACATAAAATAAAATAATTTTTTGTGTTTACACTCACTCTTTCAAATAGATACAAGTAAAACACAGCAGAACATAAATAAAGTCAAAGACTCAGCGGTCCTGTTGCTCTATTTTCACCTGTAAAGCAGGACTGCAGTAGGCGGAGGTTTACCCTGGTGCAGGTGTGCAGCGGTCAGTGGAAGGATACGGCAGTGTCTCTGTGAGTTTCCCATTACGTCGTTGCGCTCTTGGTGCTTCCTTGGAAGTTTAGGGGTTTTTTTCGCTGTAAAAAGAAGTTTTCTTCCCACGCACGATGGACGCTAATGTTTTTGTCACTTTTTATGGAATCAAACTCAAAGTAAGGTCAGTACTTCCACGCTTTAAACGCTGCATGCTCATACTCTCTCCCGCACTCGATATGTGATCCATTGTTGATCTGCACACAGCTGTTGTCACTAACGGCGCACTTGCTTACGTCACTGTCGTGAGATATTCTCGCAAAAAATCACGGTTTTAGTAACGCAGTAACGCAGCGTTCCTACGGTAAAGTAATGGTAATCTAATTACCGATTTTGCAATAGTAATCCCTTACTTTACTCGTTACTCGAAAAAAGTAATCAGATTACAGTAACGCGTTACAAGTAACGCGTTACTGCCCATCTCTGGTCCTCTGTAAGAAGCTTTTCTGTCCCCCACTTGTTACCTGTATGAATGGCACCTGTTTGAACTCATCATCTGTATAAAAGACACCTGTCCACAGCCTCAAACAGTCAGACTCCAAACGCCGCCATGGCCAAGACCAAAGAGCTTTCGAAGGACACCAGGAAAAGTATTGTAGACCTGCACCAGACTGGGAAGAGTGAATCTACAATAGGCAAGCAGCTTGGTGTGAAAAAATCAACTGTGGGAGCAATCATCAGAAAATGGAAGACATACAAGACCACTGATAATCTCCCTCGATCTGGGGCTCCACGCAAGATCTCATCCCGTGGGGTCAAAATGATCATGAGAACGGTGAGCAAAGATCCCAGAACCACACGGGGGGACCTGGTGAATGACCTGCAGAGAGCTGGGACCAAAGTAACAAAGGTCACCATCAGTAACACACTACAACGGCAGGGAATCAAATCCCGCAGTGCCAGACGTGTTCCGCTGCTGAAGCCAGTGCATGTCCAGGCCTGTCTGAAATTTGCCAGAGAGCACATGGATGATACAGCAGAGGATTGGGAGAATGTCATGTGGTCAGATGAAACCAAAGTAGAACTTTTTGGTATAAACTCAACTCGTCGTGTTTGGAGGAAGACAAATACTGAGTTGCATCCCAAGAACACCATACCTACTGTGAAGCATGGGGGTGGAAACATCATGCTATGGGGCTGTTTTTCTGCCAAGGGGACAGGACGACTGATCCGTGTTAAGGACAGAATGAATGGGGCCATGTATCGTGAGATTTTGAGCCAAAACCTCCTTCCATCAGTGAGAACTTTGAAGATGAAACGAGGCTGGGTCTTCCAACATGACAATGATCCAAAACACACCGCCCGGGCAACAAAGGAGTGGCTCCGTAAGAAGCATTTGAAAGTCCTGGAGTGGCCTAGCCAGTCTCCAGACCTCAACCCCATAGAAAATCTGTGGCGGGAGTTGAAAGTCCGTGTTGCTCGGCGACAGCCCCAAAACATCACTGCTCTCGAGAAGATCTGCATGGAGGAATGGGCCAAAATACCAGCTACTGTGTGTGCAAACCTGGTAAAGACCTATAGTAAACGTTTGACCTCTGTTATTGCCAACAAAGGTTATGTTACAAAGTATTGAGTTGTATTTTTGTTATTGACCAAATACTTATTTTCCACCCTGATTTACGAATAAATTCTTTACAAATCCTACCATGTGGATTCATGGATTTTTTTTTCACATTCTGTCTCTCACAGTTGAAGTGTACCTCTGGTGCAAATTACTGACCTCTGTCATCATTTTAGGTGGGGGAACTTGCACAATCGGTGGCTGACTAAATACTTTTTTGCCCCACTGTACATTCTGCAAATTAATTGCATGCTGTGTGGTCAAATGTTTGTGGATGCCTGAGGAATTTCTCCTCTTTGTTCTGATCATTGTTGGGGTCCTTAATACTCATTAAATTACTTTAACTGAAACAATACAAACCTATAGGCTACTGTCCCGCACACCATCACAAATCAATATCATAATGAGGAGATAATGAGGTCAATCAATCAATCAATCAAATGCATCAAAAATTTCACATACTTCATGTAAAACCCATCATGATTAGTGTTGGTGTGTGGGACTGCAGCCTATAGGTTTATATTATATTACTGGTAGGACACAATGCGTTCCAGGTCATTTTATACAAAAATATATAATTTATAATTTAGTATAATGCCTTACTTTATATATAACAACCCCAACACTAATTACAACAAAGATGGGAAAGACCTCCAACATGCACAAACATTTGACCACACACCATGCAAGTAATTTGCAGAATGTAATGTATTTGATGTACTGCTTACTCCCAAACAGGAGCCAATGAGAATCCAATAAGAATCAATAAGAGAATTGATAAGGAATCAAATCGTGTTATCGATAATGGAACTGAATTAAATTCTTAAACAGATTGTCCAACACAGTCTTTGTAACACTATCTTCATTCCTCTGGCAAGTGATAGGGTGCCAAGAGTGAAACTGTGGTACTGCATGAGAGCGTCAGGAGTGACAGAGAAGTATTTGTGGGTGGTGTAGGACATGTATGGCAACAACAAAACAGTGGTAGGTTTGTGGTAGGAGTGAGAGAAGAGTTCAAGGTTGGGTGGTATTACATCAGTCAGCTGCTATGACCCCCTTGTTTGCAGAGGTGATAGACAGTTTGATGGATGAGATTTAGCCAGGAGTCTTTTTGGACTATGATATTTCTAGATGACATTGTGATCCGTAGTGAGAGTAGAGAGCACCTGTAGAGGTGGAGGAATGCTCTACGGAAATAAGTAATGAATGCAAGTAGATGCAAAACAGAATACATGTGTGTGAATGAGAGGAGACAGGAGGAAAGCCAAAGATGCAAGGAGTAGAAATAGTGATGGATATATATAAATCTACATATCTCAGGTAGAGCAAAAGAGGAAGACCACCGAGGAGACTCATCGATGTGTTGAAGAAGGACATGTAGAGGGTTGGTGTGACAGAAAAGGTTCAGGCAGATCATATGGTGTAGGGACCCCTAAAGGGAGCAGCACACTTATTGTCAGTGTTGGTCAAGTTACTTGAAAAAAGTAATTAGTAACTAATTACTGATTACTTCCCCAAAAAAGTAATCCCGTTACTTTACTGATTACTTATTTTCAAAAGTAATTAATTACTTAGTTACTTTTTAAAAACACGATTTATAACCTGAATAGGTAATAAAGCGATAGATCTTTCAGCCCAATTCTACTTTTTCTGCATAATCCATCATACAAAATGTAATCAAATGGAAAAGTCTCTTTTTTTTAACTTGTTTTATCAGTTTTAATCTTTTAACTTTATGCATCAAGTAAAAATTAAATTATATGCACCATTCTCTGACTTGAAGAAATTAGTTTAACATTTAAACCTATTTTCTGCACATTCCAGCACATAAAATAAAATATTTTTTGTGTTTACACTCAGTCTTTCAAATAGATGCAAGTAAAACACAGCAGAAAATAAATAAAGTCGAAGACTAGCGGTCCTGTTGCTCTATTTTCACCTGTAAAGCAGGAGTGGGGTAGGCAGAGGTTTACCCTGGTGCAGGTGAGCCGCAGCGGTCAGTTGAAGAATCCACGAGTTTCTCTGTGAATTTCCCATTAAGTCGTTGCGCACTAGGTGCTTGTTTAGGTTTTTTTTTCCGCTGTAAAAATTTCTTCCCACGCACAATGGACGCTAATGTTTTTGTCACTTTTTATGGAATCAAACTCAAAGTAAGGTCAGTACTTCCACGCTTTAAACGCTGCACGCTCATACTCTCTCCCGCACTCGATATATAATCCACTGTTGATCTGCACACAGCTGTTGTCACGAACATCGCTTACGTCATTGTCATGAGACATTCTCGCAAAAAAATCACGGTTTTAGTAACGCAGTAATGCAGTGTTCCTACAGGAAAGTAACGGTAATCTAATTACCGTTTTTGCGATAGTAATCCCTTACTTTACTCGTTACTTAAAAAAGTAATCAAATTAAAGTAACGCGTTACAAATAACGCGTTACTGCCCATCTCTGCTTATTGTACGTAGTACTCTCAGAAAAATTATGTTTCTTAAATGGTTATTCAGATGCCTTCATGGTTCTTTAAAGAACCATCATACATCAAAGAACCTTTTTATTTTTTAGATGGTTCTTTAGCTATTACAAATGGTTCTTTAAAGAACAAAAGGTTCTTCATCCTTAGCTATCTAAGTTTGATGGTGTAAAATGACATAAATATTTATTCACTATAATTAGAGTGTGAATTATACTTTGTGTTTTGTTTGTGTGCATGTGTGTGCAAATGGGGAGGGCGGGTTACCTGGCCATAGCTGGACTGACCATTGGGCATACCAGGCATTTGCCCGGTGGGCCGCTGGCGATTTTTTGTTTTTATGGATTTATGGATTTTTTTTTCTTTTAGGAAGGGTATAAAAGGTATGAAAGGTGTTGGATTGGCCAATTGGTCATGATCGACTCTGGGCTGGACCAATTACAGCCGAGGAGGCCGGATGCACCCTCCCCCTTGTTTAGCAATCACGTGATTTTCGCGCATTGCATGCCGGGAACTAGTGGCAAAACAATCCAAGTACCGCATCAAATGCAAGCATTTGCAGCACCGCAAAACGTTCATTCTCCGGTTCCAATACCTTCTTGTTTTTTCTTTGCCGCACAAAAAAGTTATGTACAAAACAAAAGGAGAACAATGCCGGTCCGTGCAAAGACAGACTCAACGAAAAGACAAAGAAAAGATACGAGGAAAAAATCAAAGGAGTGAAAGAGTCAGACCCTTACGAGCACACAGAGTGGACAAAAGACGTTAGCGTGCTGCCCAACTTTCACCACGCTCATATTTATAATTATACGGTTCTTGGAGTGAGTGCATACACTCGTGAAGTTTGGTAACTTCAGGTCACTGCAACAAGCCCAGGAACAGTTTACCGACGGATGGGTACAGGACCTTGAAATGCACCGTGTAGAACGAAAGACCATCGTACGTATCATAAGTTTACCAGTCTCACAAATCGTCGTCATAAATACACTGTGGGCGATCGTGGCTCAAGAGTTGGGAGCTCGCCTTGTAATCGGAAGGTTGCTGGTTCGAGCCCTGGCTTGGACAGTCTCGGTCGTTGTGTCCTTGGGCAAGACACTTCACCCGTTGCCTACTAGTGGTGGTCAGAGGGCCCGGTGGCGCCAGTGTCCGGCAGCCTCGCCTCTGTCAGTGCGCCCCAGGGTGGCTGTGGCTACAATGTAGCTTGCCATCACCAGTGTGTGAATGTGTGTGTGAATGGGTGGATGACTGGATATGTAAAGCGCTATATAAATACAGGCCATTTACCATTTACATTCGTTAACCGTTTATTAATATAACCTTTGAGCTCAACGGTAATTAATTAGTAGTGGAAATAATTTCTGGTAGCATCACAGAAATGTAGCAGTGACAATAATACTGTATGCTGTAATCGCACTGGGCAATTAGTGATACAAAACAACTGTTTTATCCTGTGAATAAAAGTATATGTTTTTGTCAATGTACCATGGTAATAACAGAAGCGAAACACAATATTGTGTCAGGACAATTCACTATTTATGCACAATAAACAAAGGAGCATAGCGCGACAATTTCTGTTCAGCGCCAGACTTGCTTGTAACCTATATCACCAATTATGTCAAGAAAAATGACGTATTAACTACTACAAAACTCTGACCTTTGTGGGAATGCTTGGAGCAGACTAACATGTGAGCTGGAGTGTTCTGAGACGTTTATTATTATTAAACGTCTCAGAATTTGGTATATCCAGACCATCTGTCGGCTCTTACTTCAGAAACATGGCTTAAAAAATTTCTCTTCAACGACGTAATCCGATAAAAAAAACTATCTCTTTGCCCGTCGGCTTCCCGTGGCTGTCATGCGACCGGCTATTGAAGTTAATAATACAACAGCTTCTTGCCATTTTTTGTGTTTCTTTTTATCGCTGTGTAACTGAGTTCAATTGAAAGCCTGCGTGCGCTAGTACCTCTTGCCACAAGTTACCAGAATCTTTTGCGGTTTTACCCCTGAATGACGTCACATTTTCAATCTTTATCCTGGTGGGCTGGTCTCTAGTCAAAATGCCCGGGCCGATTTTTTGTCCCAGTCCAGCCTTGTACCTGGCAATTACCTTTTAAGAGCAGAGAGCATACTTGCTTAAAAATATACTGGTGGCAGGGGTGGGGGCCAAAGCCTAAAGACCCTACCCCCAACACCCCTAACCCCGCAAACCCCCTGATCACAAACAATGTAGTAATAGAATATAGAATTTATCATTAAGACGTTTATGATTATAGTGAGTTAACAAACAGTAGACACAATACACACATTGAAATACTGTACTGCTTTAAATTTTAATAAAGTATTACTATTTTCTGCTTCAAGGCATTACTTTTGAGATTATTATACATATTAGAAAATATAGCATAATGATAATACTAGTTATTGTAAACTTTACAAACCACCCAGCAGTATGTAAAGTCAAATTATAAAATACAAGTGTTTTGTTTTTGTTACTCGTCATTGTAACTAGCTGTTAATGTTGTGCTAACAATAACGGTTAGCTATGTTAGATACGTTAGCCGTTGGCGTTAACGCAATTCAGTATCCGGTATACGGAACTGTTTTCCTAACAAAACCACTGTTATAATTAAGTGAAGGTGCTCCCAACTATTTTGAACCTTTGGCCTCTAAAATATGTGGTTCAATTGCGCGCTGGGTACATAACGTAATGTCGGCTAGACCGATATTAAAATTTATAATATTGTTAAAGTCACTAAAATGGCGCCTGAAGCCTGTTGTGACATGAGCTGTGTCTGCTGTAGAAACTCAGAAATTCAGTAGAGCTGAGCCTTACATTAAATACTCACATCAGCCTGTACTTTGAATTCTGTATGAGCTATGCATAAGTGTTTTGAATGAATAGAAATGTGACACATGAGAAGGTGTGTCTTTGACTGTTCCTGTATAACTTATCTTCGGACTAGTTAACAAATTATGCTCCGGTCATTTGATGTTACCAAGATGGATGTCCTTTTGCAATATAGTTACATTTTCTTTGTACATTTCATTTATCCACCATCATACATTAAGCCAGACCTCCCAAAGTGTGGGGCCCGCCCCCTAGGGGGGGCGCAGAGCCATTGCAAGGAGGGAGCGGTATGAAAAGAAAAAAAGAAAAAAAAAGGCTTGGACACTGCTAGCATAATGGACAGGTTTTTGACAGGGCGCCCACACAAATGCAAAGCAGGAGATGAAGCATCGCTGAATATGTTTCCAAACCAACTTCATTCTAAGTCAAAGACTAGAAAATACGGTGAAGCATATCTTCCCTTTGGTTTCACCTGCACAAGTGCCAAGGTAGGTCTCCCTGCAGGATTGGTTTTCCCTTCGTCGGGAGCACGTGCTGGGCTCTTCAAATCACGGACAAACAGAATCCCACACACTTGTTTTTTAGTTCACAAACACTTCTTGTAATGACTAACTACTGATGACATTTTGGAGATGTTAGCTCTTTATAGAGTAAAGTTACAGTGGGATACAAATAATATCAGGCTGATCCTGCCACAATTTGTTCCCCCGGTTCAAATCCCGGACAAACAGTAATTGTTTATGTTTTTAAACCCATTTTGCACAGAGAGGCATTTTTTGAAAAATGTATTGATAGCAATGTTGAATATTATTACACAGGAAAAAAACAACTACACGTAAAATAATTACACCGTGACGCCTCTGCCTTTGTAAATAGAGGGACATTAACTGCGTGTGTGTATGTAAGTGTGTAAACCTGCAGATAGAGACAAAATACTGTTAATCTGAATATCTGGCATTCTGCAATTCATCTCATGTAAACAATAACGTGGCGCATAGCGTAACGTGAAAAAAGGCACATACCTTTCACGTTGCGTGACCAACTCTGTATTCCTTGTCCACACATAAACGCAAAAAAGGAGTTTTAAAAAATCTCTGTTCTCGGTGATTCGAAACGCCGTTTACATGTGGACGAAAGGTCCAAACACATAGAAACACCTGCGTTTTCAAAAATACCCGTGTAGGTGTGGACGTAGTGTAAAAGAGTTAGTAGTTTATTTTCTTACTACCTGTAATTTCTTGCAGATTAATTTACTGTGTGTGTGTGTGTGGGGGGGGGGGGGGGGGGGGCGCGAACATTTTTGTTGTAAAACAAAGGGGGGCCTGGCAAAAAAAGTTTGGGAATCACTGCATTAAGCCAAGAAGAGGTCATTATACTAACAAGAGGTATCAACACTGGGCCAAAGTTCAGCACGTGGTTAAAGTTTGTAATCCAGCCGGGGTGTAAATATCACTCAGCAGCCAGTCGCAGAGATGAAGCAGGTAGCATCAACACATAAATCTACTCTACCCGGCTTAAATCACAAGACCACCTCTGACCGAAAAGCTGTAAATTTTTCTTGTTTGCACAAATTAATTCAGATTCACACTAATTCTTTTCACAGCTCCAACAAAATGAGGAAGAGGAGGGAGAAAAACAATTAGATTGAATTACAATTTGATGGAAGTCAAGGACACGGAGAAGGATGCTTAGGATGAGGAGGAAGAGAAGCAGCAGGAGCATCTTTAGGGATCTCTATGATGTCATTGAGGTTTGTTTCATTAATATTGTCCTCTCACAAAGAAAGATGACTTGTTTTAGTTCATCTACTTCCTGTATTAAATAGTGATTTGCAAAATGTTGTGGAAAACCACAGAGCAGGCACATATAGGGCATCTGCAGGTCAATGAACATCAAATCTCTCAGAGTATTATACTTTTAGTCTTAAGAACATATGTTGTATATTTATCATATTTAATTAAACAATACATGTATTAATTGTTGTGTTATCTATAGATATAGTATTTATATATATTTATTTATAGTATAGTAAAATGTTTAATTGTACTGTTTAAATGACTAATATGTGACATGTATGCTGGGCTCGTATTTATTTTACCCTACTCAAATTCAATTTATGTTACATTTTATTTTGAAAGATTTAAAATGGTTCTTTAAAGAACCATTGTTTGAAAAGTTCTTTGTGGCACCAAAAAGGTTCTTCTAAAGAACCACTTTTGGTGCCAGTTGGCACCTTTATTTTTCTGAGTGTATGTAGCACTAGTCAGTAATTTCACCCATGTTATATAATTTAAGTGAGAAACAGTACAAAGAATATTCAGTCCCCAGATACATAAAGGCAACACCATTCACCATTGAAGCGACAAAAAATTTGCACTGAAATAAATCGTTCTGTATTTTGTGTCTGATCTTGGTAAGGTCAGAGGACCTCCTCCACATCCACATCACCTGAAATGTTTCCCCAGCAGGCCAAGCAGGTGGGGGAAATAAAACATCTGCAATTGTGACTCCATCCCTGCATTCATCAGCCATTCTCGAGAGTAGTGGCACATGGTTGTAGGGATTGTGTTTATATGCTTTCCAGCACCATGCTGAAAAGAACTCTTCTATTGGAGTTAGAAATGGGAAATATGATGGAGGGGACAGCACTACCAAATATGGCGTGTAGGCGAACGAGTCATAGAAAACAGCAGCCTGGTGGAAACTTCACTCGATTAGAGTTGCACTTGATATCGGATCAAGACATACCTGTTTCGTCCTCAGCTGGTGTTTATGCAGTACAAGGTTGATTTTAGATTTTAGGCTAACACTGTAAAGGTTTTCAGAATGAATAGTGTTTAGTAAACTTCTAGCCTCTGCAGCCTTTCTGTTCTGTGAAAAGTAGGACGCACATTTTACTGTATAGCTGTGTCAATTTAAGACAAAACATTATACATAATAGGGTATGTCCTGAAAACAAAGTTATGGTATGTACTGTAACTACTTTACAGTACATACCATACAGTACTGTACAACTTTTCATATCCTTTTGATATTGTCATATTCTTTTGTCTAAATATTTAGATAACTTAGGCTACTGTGAAGCTGTTCAAATTTGGCTGTACTTACCACCCAGTGTCAGTCATGATTAGGCCAAGACTGATTACATCGTCCACCATGTATTCAGTCCACACAGTGACAGATACTCATTTCACAAGATGTATTTCCTTTTTTTTAAAAAAGCTTGCTTTTGCCTTCCCCTTCCTGTTCCTTCATTCCCTCCTCCTCATCTTTGTCCTGGATGGCGTCACCTCCTGCTGAGCATCCTCTTACACTAAGCATTCACTGCCTGCTCATCCTCCTCCTCTTGTTGTCTAACAATTCTATGAGTCTCTTGAGGCATCTATTATACTCTGGCACATGATTGAATTGTTCTTACAATTGAGTTTGAGGAAGTGCAACATGAGTGAAACTAACTGGTAATCAGTGAGTTGGTTTTTGGAAGCCAGGGTTTCTATAGGTGAATAAAGTGTGCTAAATGATGCAATTTGTGCCTATGTTTTGAAAAAAAAAGTTGTTTAAAATGGCATTCGAATTAAACCAATTACACTGTGCAGCAGATAGAGAGAGAGAGAGAGAGAGAGAGAAGAAAACCAACAAAATTTGTTTGTCAGACTCATTTCCATATCATGATTAATATGAGAGGCCACTGTTATGCTCTCAGTAGTTTTCCAGGCACTCTTTTACTGAAAGGCATCTGGTTATCCCACGGTGCACGTTAATGACTCATAGGTTAGAACTGGGTGGAGTACTGTTAACCACAAAGGAGAGCACATGTTTGTGTGTGATTGACAGGTGAATGGAGGTATGAGTTTACCCCCTGCTTAATTTTCCCACTTCTTTTTATACATAACCCGTCATGTGCTCCATTTTCTGCCTTTTCCCTCTCCTTATCCTCTATCCATTTATCCACTTCTTTCACGTATCCATCTGTCTCTGGAGTCTCAGATTTAAGCTAAATAAAATATTAGTTCTGTATGCGCTAATTGAGAGTCTGGGCTTATGGAAATAAAAAGAAAAAACATATTACATAGCATTCATAGAAAGTTGGAAGCTTGATTTCCAGCTTTTTGTCCCTTCCACACACACAGTAGAAATGCTAATGTTGACAGACTGATGTTATGTCAGAGATAATAGAGGCATTAATACTTCTCTAAATACTGCTCAACTCTCACTGTTCAAGCAGAATGTGGCAAACCATACTGTTCATCAGATATTATTTCAGTGTCTGATGTATCAGAATAGGACAACTTTTCATGTAGCCTCTCCTGATATACAATTGACTGAAACGTCACTATGAACCTTTCATGACCCTATTTTGACTGTGAAGTGCCCTTGCCTTGATACCCTGGCCACCTCCCCGTTCCCCCTACACAAAACACTCCTCTGAGAGTGATGATCTGTTATAGCCAACACACATATTTATCTGCAGTTCCAAATGCAGCTCAAATGGGAGAAAAAGGAAATGCTAATATATTGTGTTCATTTCCTCTTTTTCATCATCTATATCCAATCTAGAGACTTTCCTACCCCGAGAATATCTAAATATTCTTCCACAAACAACCTATTTAAAGGACCTACTTGCATGCTGTTGTTTTTATATCTATAAGCTATGTTTTGGTTTGGATGGGACCTCTAGCAATTGTGCAAAAGTCCATGTGAAATGTGCATTGATGTCACTTTTTGTATTACCCATGCAATTTGTTTTAATATATTTCAGAGTGTTTATATTAATATTAACCAAGGTCTATTATACACATTTCCTCCTAATGTGGACTTTTTTCTGCTAAAAACCACTTTTATATCTTGTTACAGGTTTCTATATGTCGAACTGAAGGAAGAAAGAATTTAGTTGCAAGGCTTCCTCTGATCTCTGACTTACACTATTTTGTTAATCAAAAAGTTGATCCACAGTTTGGTTGATTAAATATTTTTATAGGTTTATTTGTAAAGGATCAAACTCAGTTCAGGGTAATTTCCATCTCCAACCCCCTGGCAGTTCACAGTTTAACTATCCACACAGTGACAAATACTCATTACACAAAGTATACAAATAAGATATGACATGTAATGCAAAATTATACAGGACAGCGAGTAATTTGATCTTGAAGGGTAAATCTCAGATGACATGTTTGTTGAGTGGAAAAAACTAAAGTACATGCAGCTTTAAAGGCTGTGCAAATTGATACTGTAGGTACTCTGTAGGTATGATGCTAAGTAAATTCAGATTAAACTGCTGCAAAAATAGTTCAAATAAATGGCTATATGTTTGTCTTCTTCTTTATTTTGAGCAGTTCTAAAAGATTCCTTTTTTTAACATTATCATTAGGTTTTACCTTTACATGTATTTTCTTGGCAATTTAAATATGATACCAGACATCTTTTGTTGCTGATAAAGGTTACACAAAAACAGAAATAAATGCAGAGCCACATTCATCGATGGTTGTTTGCATATTTAATTTCTTGAATTTTTGTTACTTACCAAAACGAAGTATGCCTCAGGCATACTTAGTTTTCAGCTCTTGTCATCTATTATTATTTTGTTATCATTATTTATTATTATATACATTTATACAGATATAGCAATAGTATCTTTATGATAATTTTTATACCACCACTATCAGAAATTAAATAATCTGATGTCATGATAAACTAAAACAATTCATTATGTAATGTGTGTTAGAGTAATGCATTTGTATTCATTTAAATCTGTAGAACATATAAACATTTTAAGAGGTATTTCTGATAACAATGACCCATATTTTTGCCAAGAAAACAAAACTTTCAAAATGACTGGAGCATGTGATCTGAACTTGCTATGACCTGCTTACATTACCATGACCGTCTTTTGAACCCACTGTGACATGAATGTAACCTCATCTTGTCCCCACTGTGACCTTCTGATCATTTCATAGTGAGATGAAAAGATTATCAAAGGCTCCTTCTTGTAAGAGTTGCACTATTCCCACCCACTATAACCTGCAGTCCAATCAGACATTTGGCAACCTGTGTGACTGAATGCTCTTTGATCCAAGCCCATATCCTGCATTTCCTCCCTCTGGTCACTGCAGGAACTGCCTCCTCTGACTTGTGACCTCTGCCACACCTGGTCTATGAGCTCACAGCTTCCTTAGTCCTTTGATCATGTTCTGATGTTTCATGTGAACACACTCTTGCCTTCAGGCCAGGAAACTAGTGATCCAGGTGTCTATGAGACAGAGATACACATAACTACTGAAAGTGTATATGTCCACATGTGTCTGTTTTTTAAGTTGATCAGTGAGAAGGTAAGCATTGCAACGTTTCACTGACATTTGGGGATATTAACATAGGGTCATTGTTTCTCACTCGTGATTGTGATTTGCCGGGAATTCAGACCAGACTAGTGCAACCAGTCTGCTACTTGCACATGCAAATACCTGTATGCACATGTAAGCTCCACCTATCACCTCTCTTAGAAAGTGTTAGAAAGGCACCAAAAAAATCTTCTCTGTCACACACAGACAATCCACACAAACCAAACACAGACACACACTCTCATAACAGCAAAAAGTGTGCATTTCCATGTATGTGCGCTGCTATTTTTAGGGGGTGTTTGTTCAGCTACAGGTACATAAATGTGGCACGTATGTGTGTATGTATTAGCCATCAGTGTGGTTTCTGTTAGACAGGATTAGCTGTTGCCATGACATTGCTACACATGGATGGATACCTGTCATGATGACATCATCATGCAATGCTCCTCCCTTTGGCACTCTAACATAAGAAACCCAAATAAACTGACCAATTGGATACCTCCTTTTTAAAATTTAATTTAATTTATTTTATTTGTTTTACATTGTTTTCTCTTTTATGTAATTATTCTTTTTGTTGTGTGTGTGTGGGGGGGGGGGGGGGGGGTGGGGGACTCCTCCCACTCCAGCCCCTCCGAGGCCCTCTAGCTTATCCCAATACTGCCCCCTGGTGTCTCGTCTGTGTGAGAACACACTTTTCAACACTGGTTCTCTGTTCTCTTCTTTTTTCTCTATCACTCGTTGTCTATTTAAATAAGGTTTCTTGTTACAATTACCTAATTTTTCCAGACCATGTTTCTGTCCTGGACCTTTTTTCTTTCTCTCCTTGTATTTTCTCTTCTTTCGACTTTTACCTTGTAATTCTTTTTTTTTGTTTGTTTGTTTGTTTGTTTCTTCTCCTCAACTCTCTCCACGTTAGTTCACTCATTTCCTCTGTTCTACTAACCTCACCTCTCAAAGGTCACAGGGAGGTTGGAGTTAGAAGGGTTTACTGTGCCTTCCTCTCAGCTAATGACTGATCACTTCCTATTTAGAACACAGACAAAAATGAATGGTGTGTGTGTGTGTGTGTGTGTCTGTGTGTGTGTGTGTGTGTGAGAGAGAGAGAGAGAGAGAGAGAGAGAGAGCGAGAGAGAGAGCGAGAGAGAGAGACTGCAAGAAGGATGTGTGTTTCCAGGGGCAGACAGGTGTGTGTATGTATGGGGGGAAAAAAGACAAGGCCAGAAAAGGCAAGAACATAAAACAAAGAAATCAAGTAAAACAGAGCAGAACAAAGTAGATTAGAAACATTTGTTAATATTTATTGCCTTTATAGACAATAAAGGCAATAAAGAACCAAAAATACCACAAAAATCAATATCTAATAATTTGTGCATAGGTTTTTTTTTAAACAACAGACAAAAATATAATTTTAAAAAAGTAGGTTGTTAGATAAAGACGGTAACATCACAATTTTAAAATCTGTTATAAAATCTCTACTTTTCAGCGGGTATGAGAAAAAGAGTTGTATGACTGCATTCTTTTTGAAAAAGCACCTTTAAGGTTTCCACTGTTTTATTTAGAATCTGGAGCCAGAGAATTTTTCCACTCTCATAAAGCTTATTTTTGTAAAGCCAATGTAAACAAATACATAATCTTTAGAGATGCATGTTTTATTGCATGTCAGGAGCTGTATAACATGTCCTAAATGGAGTAAAATATTTCTTACTTTGTCTGTATGTGTCTCGCATTGGATGTGATATTGCACATTCTGTTGGAAGGTGTTTCTATTATTTTCTTCACACATCCTACATTTTCACTGTACTGGAACTAGTCACATTAGTTTTTGTGGTATTTAGATTATTTGGATTGTATTCCTTATGGTTTTCTTTCACATGACTTATTCTATTAATTTTCCCTCATTGTAGTGAAACAAACAATGTTTCCAAAACTGAAGGCAATGAGATAAGCTCCTATCTTCATCCCAGTGTGACTGGAAAAAATGTGGACAATATGTCCATAAGGCAGGTATACACTCATATGTGTGTGTGTCTGTATGTATGTGAGTGCTGTGTGGTGGTAAGAAAGCTCTGTTGCCCTCATGGTGACCCAGTTGCCTGTTCAAGTTCAGTTCAGGAGTTCATAACCATAATGACCTGTGTGTGTGTGTGTGTGTGTGTGTGTGTGTGTGTGTGTGTGTGTGTGTGTGTGTGTGTGTGTGTGTGTGTGTGTTTATTGCCATAAAATGAAAGGAAGAAGCAATTTTCCGACACTGACTTCAAAGGGAAATACGCACACACACACATACAGAGTTTAGACAAAGAGTGATGAGTGATATATTGTCATAGAGACATGTAGGAATGATGCTGCAGCATTGGAGCTGGATTTTTTATCAACAAAATAAAAATGACAAGCCTTTATGCAGCTGAGGATCAAAATGAAAAGACATAAATATCAGAAACACATTCAAGAAGTTGTATCCACTGAATTTCAAATAGTAATTTGAAAGAGCTCTTTAGTTTCAGTACACATAGGTGGTATAGAATATTTTATAGCTATATAAAAACAAAAATAATTTAAAAATGGAAACTAATTGTATTTCAGATATTTTTTATTTATCTAAATAAGTTTATGTACTAAGAATAATACTGAGAAAATTGAAGATAGAATAGAAGAGTATTAATAACTAGCAAATGTCATGTTATATTTTTACTGATTTTCAGTAATTATTCCAGGATATAAGGGGAATAATTCAATTTCAAATATTAATATTAAAATCAGTTAAAGACTCTTCTAATTGTAGCATTAAATTAGTAAAACCCGCTGCAGCACACTTGTAATATTAATGAAAATACTTATTAGAAGAACATAAGATTGATTAAAAATATAGTTAGAAAATAACAATGACAAATAAATGATAATAAACCATTAAGTACTCTTAACTGTAAATATTTATAACGTGTTAAAATAGTAATACTTATTTTTATTTTTAGATTAGTTTTGATGGCTTAATTGTAATGAATTTTATGTGTATTAAGACTAACTCACATTTTGGCATGAAAACCAGAATTATTTTATCAACCTTGAGGTAATAGTAATGTCACAGAAGGTTGGGGGGGAGGCGGGGGGGGGGGGGGGGGTTGTTTTTTGTTTTTGTTTTTTTTAACCTCAGTAAGATGGAAGCTTATAGGGATGGCGGCTGTAATAAAAAACTGTAAAAATGGTCAGGGAATCTGAGTCAATAAACATTAAAAAAGTAGCAGCAAAAAGTTAACCTTGCCTGTTATGGTAAAATTAATTAATTAATGACTGTTCTTAAAAATAATGTCATTACTGGGGGTTTATTTACTGCATTTTCGGTTTAAGTATTTATACTACTGCATTTATAATATTCTTATGAATGAGTATTATGAGTATGAGCTTTTATCTTAATGTTTTGGTACTTATGTTATTTCAGAGCTTTGGCTTTAGCTGCTTATTATTATTTAAAATGAAAGCTAGACAATACCAGAGTGGTTGACTGGACTTAAATACTAGCAATAAATAAGCTGTTTTAATGTTTGAGCCTGTGGATTTAATTAATAGGCTTAATTGGCTTAAATATGCAATAACAAAAGATAAAAAGAATCCCAATTCTGCAATAACGCAATACTGAACTCACAAATACTGCTCGGCTGATGTCTTACTGAGAGAGAGAGAACGAGAGAGAGAGGGTTAAATCCAGTCTTCAATACAATAGTACAATGCCATAGACTGAGTGTGTATGTGTGTGTGCAGACAGCATGCAGAAGAATGTACACGTGCTTGCAGAGACCTTGGTGGAGATTGGTTTTCATCTGCATGCTTTTTATGTGTGTATACAGTACACACTTTAACCACCCTGGAGGTTGCCAGTCGGGGGGCTTGTGTACTTTATTCTTATAATGAGACCTGTACGTGTGTACGTGTGTGTGTATTGGTTCCATTCGGGCAGGTGACACTAAATTTGCTACTAAGTGATAGTAACAGATGGACCTCCTATTATGGTAATGTACACACAGACACACACATAGGCACAGTGAGCTGTATGGTAATGTGAACTCAGTTTCACCCAAAAATGCAGCATTTGACCCGACCGTGCACACTTCACTTCTCCTCCCTCTCCTTCATCTTCATCTTCGCCTTCTCCTCCTCTTCCTCCCCAAGCCTTTGTTTCTCCTCAGATCCTGCATAAAATGGCAACAAATCTGATGACAAGACATCCTATTGCTTCATTTTCTTCATTTAGACTGAGAACAGAGAGAGTGGGAGCATGCTTGATATTTAAAACTGAAGACAAAGAGTGAATCGGAAAGAAAGAACAAAGAGTCTCTGTCGCAGGTCAAGTTTGCCCTTTATCTTCATTGTCACAGGACCTATAGTTGACAGTCATAGATGTCAGTACAGTTGCTCTGAACTGCATTATCTCTAGTAGTCTTTATTTAATATGTAAGTAAGCTTTTGTAAGTCATTTGATGGATATTTATCTTTAATACTGAATAGTGCCAATAAATTAAATCACATAACTTTTATTTTTATTTTTTCTTTATTAATTGTACCATGGTCATTAGTTTGTTCTTTTCTTAATCATGAAGACAGATTTGTACTTTTCATCCACTTTATTTTACATTGAAGAAAACAATGCTTAAGTCGATCATACGTTAACTTTTCCAGTCGTTTCTCAGACTGAGGAATACAGTGTTAATTTAACACTGGTATCAGATCCATATCTGCAAACATCCATAGACAAGGTACAGGTATTGTATCGGGACTGGAAAAAATGAATTGGATGTACCCCATGAATGGTCATTCTGTAAACTGCTAAGAGTTAGAATTAGGTTCGCATCTTCCCCTTTATACAATATAAGAGAGACAGCAGAAGATTTTTAAGACCAAATTCCATGTAACAGACTATATTTTAAAGGTAACATTCTGTAGCTTCTGAAAGTAAGCTTGTTTAGCTTGAGAGTAAAATTCCACCCTACCCTAAGCGATTCACTGGTGACCTCGTGGATGTTTCAACATGAACAACTGGTAAACATTCATGTATGCAGAAATCCCTGGTTCCTATTAGAGAAAAACTGTTCCAGATTGATAAATGTCAGCACACTGAATTGTAGTTCATAGTTAATAAAATAGCCAACCCAAAGTCCAGTGTTCTCTGAAGTCTGGACTGTTTGGCCAAATTTTGCAGTGCACCATGCTGAATAAATGCACTCACAGAAAAACAAAAAAGAATGAACACATTGACAGTCATGAAATACTGATTAGAGAGGAAGAAACACCATAAACTAGATTTACACTTGACACTACCAGAATCATGCTATACACACATTTTGATTTAATGTTTTGGCATTTACATGGTGAAGCCCCCAACATATATTATACATCATAATGCATGTATATAGAGGGAGTTTAATCCCTCTACCATCACTGAGTGTTTAGTATCCACCAGGTCACTATCAACCTCTGTACTGAGGGGTAGAATTTCAGGTAAGTTAACCTCAGACCCCTTAATTTTGATTTTTCATGTATTTGGAAGTTTTTGACAAAAATATCAAAATTATGTTACTTCAGGTAATTCATTTATGTTTGAATGTGTCACAAAACTATATATAAGTCTATCAGTCCAAACTATGATACTACAGAATGTACTTTCATAATGTATACTGGAAGTTTTTCCAGGTCCAAAATACAGTCCTACAGTCCTACATGTGATTGTAGCTGATTTATATTTGTCTGTTTATAAGACCCTTTGTCTCTCTCTCTCTATCTGTGTGTGTGTGTGTGTGTGTGTGTGTGTGTGTGTGTGTGTGTGTGTGTGTGTGTACTCTATTTGCTTACTAACTTGCAAACTGGGAAATAGGTGGCAGATGCAAACAAACGTCTCTGCTGATTTGACTCCTCAGTCCAAACAGTCACACTGCTGAGAGAAACTTATTTGAATTGTGACAAGTTGTGCACCTGTTGGCGGGGCTCTAATAATAGTTTCTCTCCACATGAGGCACTAAATGTCAAAGTGTGGGAACATGAGGTGCTGACTCTTTTAAGATCTGTGTTAATAATTATGAAGAAAATAAGCAAAAAGAAGCCTCAGTTTCTCCAAAGAACACTGACTGAATAAAATACTGATTTACATTCGTACATTTCCACACATTTTCCCAACAGCTAGTCGCTGGCCAAGCTGCTTTGTTGCAGAAGCTGCAGTGAATCAAATTCACATGTTTGATCCTGTGTCATTATGACACCCACCTACAATTATGAAAAGATTTTTAAAATTAAGCTTAAGCTCAAAATTCAGGCAGGACCTGTCTGAAGTAAACAGAGAGGTAGGAAGCACTCCCAAAAATGAAAACACAGTTTGTGGGCTGACAAAAAATACAAAGAACTTGTGATGATGAAAATCACAAATTATATTTAACTGACAATGTTTGACAATATGATTAATAACTTAAGCTTAAGCAATAAACAATATACTACTTTGCTACAAATCATAGCAGGTCAAAACGCTTAGTTATTTCATTAAAGTATTAAAATCACCAGAACCAAAATAATAATAAAACAGATAGAGCTGGGTTTAAGGCTCATATAGCCACCAAAGTCCTGGTGCTGTATAATTTTGATCATTTTATTAGATTAGATTACACCAAAATTTTAGTACTTGGCTACATTTAGAAATGTTGCTTAATGTAGAAATTAATGATTAATGATTAAGTTCATGGATGAGCAGTTTCACAGACCAATTTTCAAAAGAGATGCAGTGAGAAGATTGCTGATAAACAAGGACGATCTCGAAGAACATTTGTTTTTTTTAAGGCGGATATTTTTCGAAGTCGCAAAAGTATGACGTCACAAGAAGGTGATTGGTTACTTGTAATGTGGACCCTGGAACAACATTTATTATGATGATGTGGGAACAACACCGACACGAGGATATCAGATCGTGCTGATAAACAATGTCTTCATATTTTTCTAGATTCTTTCCGTTATTAGTTATTAGTTTTTAGTTATTGATAGACTAAAGATGACTGTTTTTATATTTTAATAAACTTTTGCTTCATTGTGAAAAGCACATTATGAATATGTGTGCAGTTTAAATGTTTTAGTTGGTAATGAAAAATCAATTAAGGAAGTCTAAAAGTGTTTGAATGTATGGCACTATGTAAAATTCTTAAGCCGCATTTCATTTCTTTATTTCTTCATTGCAAAGTGCTAGACTTTCTTTTAATTTCTAAAAGTTTACACGTTTTCAGAGGAATGGTTTTGTTTGTTGTTTGTTTGTTGATAAAGTTGGTTAAGTCACTTAACAATGACTATAAATCATTTAATTATGAAAAAAGCACAGAACAGGGGCAGCATGGTGGTGAGCACTGTTACCTCACAGCAAGAAGGTCCTGAGTTCAATTCCATAATCTTTCTGAGTGGAGTTTACATGTTCTCTCCAGGTACTCTGGCTTGCTCCCAAAGTCATGCAGTTAGTGGGATTAGGTTAACTGGAAACTCTAAATTGCCCATAGGTGTGAGTGTGAATGGTTGTCTGTGTCTGTGTGTTAGCCCTGTGACAGACCGGTGACCTGTCCAGGGTATACCCTGCCTCACGCCTTAAGACAGCTGGGATAGACTCCAGCACCCCTGAAAAGGATAAGCAGAAGAGATTGGATGCAAAGGCACAGAACATATGCATGTTGTACCAACGCGTAACAAACACCTAAGAAAAGAACAAGAGTGAAATTGTAGATTTAGGAATTTGGTTACCAGCAACCTGTTGCAAAGCATATCATTTTTGCCAATTTATTAACTATAAAAACTGTAACGATAACCATGGGCGTAACTTTGTGCTGAACATTGGGGCGGTCAAGATCTCTGTCTAAATAAATAAATAAATCTGGGTAAATTCCCAGATGATTAAACATGCAACTATTTTGCTGGTAATACCTGAAATGAGTAAAGAAAATCAACAGCCTATTTATGCAAGATAATTATTGGGGGGGATCATAACCCCCCTAACCCCCCTAGAAATTACGTCCCTGACGATACCAAAATATTGACTTTGAAGCTCATTAGAATTATACAAATGTACTCTGTTTTTGCTTAATGTACTGCATTTCACTGTATTTTTGCATATTCTTCAATAGATGACCTATTTTTCATTCATAATTTTTCATTTTCCTAGCAGACTTTTGTAACTAGTTGAAGTTGAAGTTGGGGACTAAACTACTCTTCTTTGACTACTTCTCATTGTCCAACAACAGACAATAAAGATGCTACTTTTCAAACCCTAAAACTTCTGAATAAATAAATCTTATTAAAACTTTTATTTAGAATTTATTCAAATTGTGTATTTCTCTTTTTGGGTTGTGTTACCTCTGTGGCATACAGTGAACCTCAAAGATAACAGTAGTTTGCATTTACAATTTATACTGAGCTAGTAGTCCGAAGCTTTGAGAATTGTGGTACACCTGTCTCTTGCTTTGAATAAGACTGTATTTACAAGTGAACTGATGGACCGTGACATGCAAAACAAGATGTTTGAATTTCATCAGCATGTTAACATGGTGAGTGATTGCTAATGCCAAGAGTGCTGATTTGATAGTAGTGATTTTAATGATACATGACACTTTAGTCAAAATGACATGGAGGATTTCATTCAACAACAGATAAACAAAAACAATGGGACATATGATATGTGTGTGTGATTTGGGGGGGGGGGGGGGGGGGGGGGGCATAGTGAACAACAAAACAAAGAAGAGGAACTGAGAGAGAGGAACACCAAGATCAGTCTGCTGACCTCTGGCTGACCTCTGTGCAATTGACCCCGTTCGTCACTGTGGTGATTGTTGCAGGGGTCATGCCGGAGTCAGCGAGACATAATTCTGTTGGAAATCTGTGCACATGTTTCCTCACTCTCTCGTACACTTTCCTTTCTATTGTTTTAGTCTCTGAAAATGTTCACAAGCTGCAGCTTGTTACAATGCATGTGTGTGGTCTTGTGTGAGACTGGCAAATATGGACAAACAGTGAATATGAAGATACCACACATCTTCTCTATTTTTTGTTTCATTTTTTTCTGTATTAAGCCATTTTTCAAACACAGATGTACACCAAAATTATTTTTTGTAATTCTTATTCCATTGTATTAGTTGTATGAAATGTATGTACGTTACATGTGAAACTTTTTAAATCTTCTTAAATTATTTAAATCACTTAACAACAAAAATCAGCTAATGCATATGCATTTTCACAAAAAATGCCAATCTATTTTGACAAAGCTAAATATTGTCACAGCCTCTATAAAAAATCTTAGAAACATGGTGTCTAACCAGATAATTATGCTGGATGGCATTACCTTGACCTCCAGTAACATTGTAAGGAATCTCGCACTGATAAGGGAAACTTTTGACCTGTGAAATGACCCTTTTAATGTGAGTGTGCGCTTGAAACATAAAGAGCATCGCCTAAACTACACAATATAACAGGAAGTAAAGTGAAAGCGCGACTAAAAATAAACTAGCACAAACACAGCAAGAAAGAGACAGCAGGAGCACAGAAACAAAGAACAGAGCCTGAGAATCATTACAAAGACTGTGAAATGGTTTTGAATGTTTCCTCAGAAGTTTATTACTCCAGTCAATTATATGAGTACTCATAACTCATTATATACATGAGTTATGAGTAGTAAGTGATTTAATAATTACCAAAAACTTGATTTATATTCAAAAATTGAAGTCTTTTTTTAAACCACTTATCTAATATCTAGGGTCACGGGTGAGCTAAAGCCTATCCCAGCAGATCTAACGCTCAGTTCATTTTTGCATTTGCACCTACTGCAAATTTATAATCACCTGTTAACCTAACGTGTGTGTGGAAGCCAGAGCAGCTGAGGAGAACCCACCTAGGCACAACAAGAACATGCAAATGCCGAAAGCCCCAGCCGACCAGTAGATCTTAAAACAGAATCTTTCTGCTGTAAGGACAAATGTGTGTATCAATCTAAGACAAACCTTACACTGTTTATGGTTCTGAACTAAACTTTGCTCAGGAAATTTTCACATTCTAGGCTCTTACAGCAATAACACAACACTATTACCATCATAAACATCAATTAGTCCTCATAAATGGCAGTGAGCAACATCCTGCTGACACCTAACGCACACAAGTTATTACCATCCAACGTACCCTGCATGGCTAGGAGTGGTCGAACAGGAGACCTAATTGCATTTAATGGACGATGCCATGCAGACATTCAGCCACTGTCTGATGGATAGCAACGTGTAAATAGAAGAAGAAGAAGCAAACTCCTGCACTAACTACATCCATATATTGAAACACACAAAATAAAATAAGAGCATGGCAAGAACATGAATTTAGGCAGTCATAAGCTTTAACGTGACCCTTGGTGTTTAATAACTTTTTTAAATAATTCTGAATGCGTGTTCTCACATGTGAGTGGTAAATTTAGGGAAGAAATACAACAAATGAAAGAAATAAATACAATGAATCACGCATAGAGAGGGGTGGAGTTGATATTAAACTCTCTCTCAGAATCTTTTCAATATTTTAGATGCCAAACCTACTTTTGTTTTTTATGGAAAATGTAATTATATTATTGTGTATAGTATTATACACTAGGGAACGTGTGTATATGTGTGTCAGGGTTGGAGAAATACAGTCGAGTGAGTTACAAATAATACAACACAAATATTAACTGTAGGCCAAACTTAGTCATGCAAACAACACAAGTTTAAGGTCATTTACCACAATCTAAAATATTAGACAATACAATTACATACTGTGCGCTGATTAAGTTGCATTAAAGTGCAGTATAGCTGTAATATTAACATATACTATGCTGTAAAGTGGAATAGGAAAATGATTTGAATGAACCAGAACACTCACACAGAGGGGGCTGTAAATTATATCGCCCTATGCACAGATGGTGTGTCTGTGTGTCTGCATGTGTGTTTGTATGCCCGTGTCTCCTTGATTTACAGCCTCTGACATGTTAGGAGGAGAAGGAAATTGAAGTCTAAAACCAGAAACCATCAATCCATATGCATACACGTGCACACACACACACAAACACACACATAAACATACAGACAAACACAGAGCAGCTGTTGCTCTAATTAGCTTTGCCCTGCTGAACACACTAATCACCATTACCTGGCTCTGTCTGCTAATTCAAAGATCAATTTAATTTTATGGATTCTTTATTGGAAATATAATTCACAGAATATACCACCTCTGTGCTCTGATTGACAGATTTTACCACCTGTTAGTGGATTACAAATTTCCATGGATTCAATTATATATTTGTCAGTTTTGATTTGTCTCTTATTTCCAAGAGAGGGACTCTTAGTATTTCATTAAAGTTTACATGAAATTTGATATGACATACCTGTGAAACTGGATTTTATAAAGTTTAGAATTTACATTTTTTGTTTGTTTATTTGTTTTTTCAGTACTGTATCAGTCCTAAAAATAATGGAGTCAGTCTTTTTAAAAAAGACTAAGGACTGAAATAAAATGGTATGAATGAACTGAACTGGTACTGGTAATACTACCAATATAGTTAAGAAGATGTAAAGCAGTTCTTGATCTATCAACCACAAATTCCACTTTGTTCGCCAACTGCTATAGACACCCATGGTATAATTCAACAAATTTGAACAATCGAAACTGCATTTCAGCATGATGATTTTTATAAATATCATGCTTCAGCAGTGTAGAATTCTATATAAAGTTTGGAAATGGATTTTTTTTAAACAAGAGCCTTCTTTTAAGGCCCACTTTGAAAGACAGCAAAATGTGAAACTTTATGGACATTAAATACATAAATAAACATAAATCAGCCCTTTATAATGCATCATGTACTGGACCAATTTCCAGGGCTGAAAAATGATTATATTAAAGCTACACTTCTTCTAAGGTAAGTAAATTCAGTAGGAAAAAAAACATACAACTTCAACAAAAACATATTGGCAGGATGCTAGCAAGCAAGGCATATGTGGAGCACTATAACCAAGTGACTGGCATAGTATACAGGAAGATCAGTGACAAGTATGGTCTAGAAGTCCCGACGTCAAAATGGGAGATGCCCCCTAGGGTGGTTGAGAATAACCGAGCTAAGATCTTGTGGGACTTCCGGGTACAGACAGACATACTGTTGATGTTGACACAGTAGTGGTGGACGAGCAGAGGAAGAAGGCCGTAGTGATAGATGTAGCTATATAAAGTGACAGAAATATCAAGAAGAAGGAATATGTAAACCTTACAAATATCCAGGGTTGAGAGAGGAGCTGGAGAAGATCCATATGGTGAACATATTCGGAGCAGTTGTCTCGGTCCACAAGAACTGTCCAGGACCCTCAATCTCCCAGGTCTATGCTAGAGGCCTCCAGTAAAGACCAGCTGCAGGTGAGTGGGGATGTCTGAATAAGCAGGTGTGCTGACATGGGTTTTTGTTTTGATAGCTACCTGATTGCATTACATATTGCTAGATATTCCTTAAGACATTATTGATCATTTTCTTTTTGTATATATTTTAATATATTATTTTTCTGTTTATTTCATTTTTATTATTTTCTTCACAGCAACTTTTCGGACTTACCTGAGAAACTATTGGTTTTAGATAATTTATTTATGAACTCCTTGACCTAAATAAGATGTGGTTGGATGTTACTGTCATGAGTTGTGGTCATGTGGTCAATCACGGGTGACTTAAGATGACACTGCCCTGTGTTTATTGTCTGATGAAGAGCAGGTGTGCTAGAAGCATCACACACCTCTTGCAATAAATAAGGTAAATTGGAGTTCTGCACTCTGCGAACTGTTAGACCCTTTTCAAGAACATTATGATGTCAGAGCAATATCTTTCAAAGATGGGGTGATATAAAACATCAGTCATTTTATTTTATTGGAGATTTGTGTAACATTTTGTAAAATAGTGTGACCTCTGTGTTCAAATTTGGATTAGTTCATCCTATCTAGGTGAAGGTTTCTGCCAGATTTTTAAACTGCCTGCACCAGTCCAAACCCCTTATTTGACATTAAAAAGCTACCGCCTGACTGTCCTGTGTCACATTTGCAACTGCATACAATCTGATTGTGATAGTTGCCACTGAGACAGTTTGATTAATCAGAAATATCTAACTTGTGCAGGTTTGTGATTCAAAGCTTTGAGCATGGTGCAAACGTTCTGGCTCTGTCAAAGTGACATTAAATTTATTAATACAAGGATTAGTCAGAGTTCAGCAGAAATGTTGTCTGCACATAGTGCAGGTTGACTTAACGCACATATTTCAAATTTATACAGTGGAGCAGTTTACACGCCTCCTTTGGATGAATCCTGAGCTTCACCTGAGCCCCAGAGTTTTCCAGAAAACAGCTTTTTCAACCTGCATGACCACACACAATCCTCTGGAATTACTATCTTAGAATGTCTGTCATTATTGAAATTAAATAGCTTTATTTTTGTTTAGAAATTACCATCGTTTTAGTACTCAGCAACATTTTCACTCATGTTGGCGAATTTTTATGATTCCAGCTTCTTTTTTTTAATATCTTGTAGTAAATCTTAACTTTGGTATCATATGAATTTAAAGTGATCCTGACCTTTAGTCCACCTAGATGGCCACTAAACAGGAGAAAACTTGTATAAATAAAAGGACAGTGAACTTCTACCAAGCTTCCTCTAACATTTAGGCAAATTGAATTGAACAGAGCAGGACAGGCCCCACAGATTTGCTGCAATTAATCTCATAAAATCACTTTAAGTAACCACACTTTGGGAGCAGTGCCCAGTGGCTAAGCTGCAAAAACTGCTTGCTGCTTGAGCTATATACATGCAGGTTCACATTTGAGCACAGTGTTGTAAAATGTTGTTCAGCTATAGCAATCGGTTTGGTTATACCTAGAGCACGGAGAAGGAGAAAGCATCTCTTTTTTGAAAAAGCCAAAAAGGTCAGTTGATTTAACGACCAATGATTCACTGTATTAATCGTTGCCAACATTATACTGATTTCTTGAGCTGTATACTCTGTCCGCTCCTGGGTCAGCATCTACAGGGTGGGCCATTTATATGGATACACCGTAATAAAATGGGAATGGTTGGTGATATTAAAGTCCTGTTTGTGGCACATTAGTATATGTGAGGGGGCAAACTCCTCAAGATGGGTGGTGGCCATGGTGGCCATTTAGAAGTCGGCCATCTTGGATACAACTTTTGTTTTTTCAATAGGAAGAGGGCCATGTGACACATCAAACTTATTGGTAATGTCACAAGAAAAACAATGGTGTACTTGGTTTCAATGTTGAGTTATTTACAAGTTTCTCTTTGTTCACAGCCATTGACATGTCGAAGAGATTAACACGTGAGGAGCCGATCGAAATTGTGTTGATATCTGGTGAACGCAGTAACCGGGTCATTGCAACAGATTTCAATGCAAGACACCCTACGAGACCACCCATCTCCCATGCTACAGTTGCTTGCTAAGTTTTGTGAAACTGGTTCAGGGTTGGATCTGCCAAAATGTGGACGCAAGAAAACTGTCACTATTGAAGAAACATCAGTGGCTGTCCTAGCTTCATTCAGCAAGAGCCCACAGCGTAGCACTCGCTGCATGTCGCTGGAGAGTGGCATTAGTCGAACATCCCTTCGGTGGATATTAGCTACTCACAAATGGCACCCTCACAAACTCCAGCTACTGCAGCATCTCAACGAGGATGACCCAGATCGGCGCACAGAATTTGCAGAATGGGCAAAACAAAAATTGGAACAGGACCCTCAGTTCACGCAGAAGATTTTGTTCAATGATGAGGCAAACTTTTATGTGAATGGTGAAGTTAACAAACAAAACCACCGCTACTGGTCTGACACTAACCCACTTTGGATGGATCCCTCCAAGACTGTTGGAACAACAAAAGTGATGGTTTGGTGTGGTATATGGGGTACAACGATAGTGGGTCCATTCTTCATCAGACTTTTATCTTTGGGGTCATCTGAAGGCAATTGTCTATGGTGTGAAGATACGAGATGTGCTGCACCTGAAACTATGGATACTGGATGCCTGTGCTGGCATTTCTCCTGTGGTGTTGCTATCAGTGTGTGAAGAGTGGGAGAAGAGGGTTGCATTGACAATCCAACACAATGGGCAGCACTTTGAACACATTTTATAAGTGGTCAGAAACTTGTAAATAACTCATGAAAGAATAAAGTTGCGTTGAAACCAAGCACACCATTGTTTTTCTTGTGACATTACCAATAAGTTTGATGTGTCACATGGCCCTCTTCCTATTGAAAAAACAAAAGTTGTATCCAAGATGGCCGACTTCTAAATGACCACCATGGTCACCACCCATCTTGAGGAGTTTGCCCCCTCACATATACTAATGTGCCACAAACAGGACTTTAATATCACCAACCATTCCCATGTTATTACGGTGTATCCATATAAATGGCCGACCCTGTACTTTTTCATTATTAGTTTTTGGGCTACTCTGCTTTCCCTTTTTTCTTGCTACTCCTGCGAAAAAGTCAGCATCAAAGGAGCCAGAAAAACAATTTGCTGCTGTAAATCTTTGCAGGACCAAGCATTTCAGTAGTAACTGTCAAAAGCTTTGGAAGAACAGTGTTTTTCTAGGCTACCACCATAACTTGAAGTCATATCCATGGCCAGGTTTTAGAAAACGGTGCTCAGGGTTACAGATAATGAGGTCATGTTGTTTTGTCATATGTAGCTCTATAAACTTTCTAGGAAAAGGCCAACCACAGAGAAAGAGAAAGGGTTAAAAAGAAGAAAAAAAAATCAAGAGTTGAAAAGTTCAACTCTCCTCTTGGGCAATAAACGACTGGTACTGACACACATTCTTTATCATATCGTTGTCCGCTCTTTCTCTCTGTATTCATTTT